>NC_089912.1:60416038-60716038 GCF_040182565.1 Anser cygnoides | reverse complement strand
CAAATCTGAAATAACTGCGTGCATTTTTGAGCTTTTGGCTAGCGCTCGTCGTCAAGTACCCGTTCTGAATAAATGAATTTATTCTGAGCCAGCTGTGAGAACAAGTGAGGAGGGAACGGTGGGGAGGGGAGGCGTACCGAACGACATCGTGTCCCTCCTCTAGGTGTCTGTGTGCTTTCTGCTTCTTTTCCGTTGAAACCCCCAGAAGTAAGGCACTGGGTGATCTTGCAGGTTTCTTACCAAACCCCTGCCAACGTTGGCCAGTTAATTCAGGAGAAGGGGACGAGGCTGCTGAAGCGTCACGAAGGCAGAGGTGCATCAGCTGAAGACGAGGGCTGACCTCTCTCATTTCGTGTACGTCGAAACATCAATGAGAAAAAAATATCAATGAGAAAAAAATATCAATGAGAAAAAAATATCAATGAGAAAAAGCAACTACATGATTGCTGTTAGTCTGGATATGACAACAGGGATCTGACTCTTGTGGCCAAGTCTTGTTGTTGATATAAAAGTGTCAGTGGCCAAGGTATGCAGCAAAAAAGAAGCAAAAAAGTCAATAAACGTCAGCGGTGGAGCACTGGGGACCCAGCGGGTCCCACTGAGTTTAATACCTCGTGGAATTGAGCGTCTTATCTGTAAGACTGAGGTAACTCGGGAAATTAGCACCCATCACTTTTACAGCACCTAGAAGTGTTTGCAAACAGAACGGGGATAAATTCTGCAGGCAATGACAAAGGATCTCACTCTCCAGGGGAAGAGTCACTCTCCGATAGGTACGCGTGTGTTTAAAACAGCGTAATTTTGTCTCGCCTCTACTTGCTATTCCTTTCAGATCCCTTAAACAATAATGGCCCCTTACATTATTTTCCGGATTGGAAAGGACATTCATTATCTCCTTTGGCAGAATTCTATACCCCTTTCTCTGTCGCACACTTGATTATGCTGCAAGTTCAGTCTCCCACGGGGACTGATTTTTATGCTGGTGGACAGTAGTTAGAGTAAATGTTGTGTATTGCGGGTCTCAGCTAGGAGCGCATAATGGGAAGCCTGCCTAGTCCCTTGTTTGCACAGCTTGGGGACCTAAGGCTGCTCCATTAACTTATTATAACATTGAATGCTTTGTGCCAAAAGCTATTACTAGTACTTTCCTATTTATGTAATACGTTCACATTTTCATAATTAGGACGCTGTCTATCCAAACTCATCAGTCTATTCATGGTATTTATAGGACAACCAGTATCACAATGTGAAAACCATGTCTTGCATCTTGTACCTTCGCAAGGCTATTAAATGGCACGCAGCTACATGATCGGTACACATTCATCTCTGCCAGAGCAGCTCCTCTTTACCTGAGGTTATTTCTCAGGGTTTTCCATCCTTCCCAATTGTTCGTTCTTCTTTATTGTGCTTCTGTCATCAAAGACACCTGCTGAATGAGTTCAGCCCTTGTCCATGCAGCATTCATTTCATCCTCTGATGTCTCTGTTAGCGCCTCCATTTTCTCCTAGCAGTCATGGAAGACAACACCAGACTTAAATGCCAAAGAAGAAAAACAGCAATTGACAAAAAAATCTCCTGGGTTCCTTGCATCTCACTGAGTTGTCCTCCCAGAAGACGTTTGGGAGGTTAAGTCCTATAAAGATGAGGGAGACTTCCTCAAAATCACGTTTTTACCATCTGTGCTTTCCTTCCAGGCTTTTCTGTCCAGCTGAATGATACGTATATTTAAAATATCTCTAATTTACTTCCATTTCAGTAGGACCAGGACTCACCTGGACACAAATCATTTCTTGATATTGTTCCTAAACTTGTACTTTAAGTCAACAGTGATTATCTTGACTGAAAGTCGAAGACAGGCTGAAGACAGAAAAGAACAGAATGAGCACAGATTCTGTATCTGAAGGAAAAAAATAATTTGTTTTTATGTTATTGTTCAAAAGAATGACTTGGAAGCCATTTAACATTAGCCTTGAACTGGCTTCATATATAGCACATCTGATTTTATCCTTTCTAAGTGAATGCAGTTGTTCTCAGAAGGATTATGTACTGAACTGGTGAAAGAATATTCAATAATGATCACAGGGGAGCATCTGAGGGGCTTGGGGGGAAGATACAGAATATTCAGTTTAATTACATTTGTTCAATCCCACAAAGACAGCGGGAGCTTAGCACATTGGTTAAATACTTCAGAAACTTTCCTTCATTAAGGTATGCGACTTTGTGAGGGATGCTCTGGGATTACAGAACTACAGGGCAAGTAAGAACCTGGGCTGGATCCTAAGTAGATGATATTTTCAATAAATTTTCTGTAAAGACAAGCCTAAACAATAAATGAAAGGCATGAGACATAGTCACAGTAATTCACTTCATATCCCATGTGTTTTGTGGCTTCCTCAAGGCTTCTTAATTGTTCTGGTATTGAATAGCAAAGTCTCTTTAGCACGGAGGAGTAGAGTATTTCACAATGAGCAAGTTCTGCAAATTAGTGCTTTTAGCCCATGTCAGAAACCCAGCCGCCACGGGCTGGCTGCCTGAAAGAATGAGCAAAGAGCAGCAGAAAAAATGGCACAAGGAATTTTACTATAATCAACTTGATGTGAATTATTGATGGGGAATAATAATGTCAGCATTAGCTATATTAAGGCAAGAGATTTTGCTGTGGAGACGAATGAAGATGTGGATTTTTTTTTTTAATGCACCAGCAAGTATACATTATTAACAAATGTATAAATGTCTGAAAATCTGTTATTAACAACCGTATCACCATTCTGGAGTGATCCAATCCTCAGCCCCCTGACTGGGACACCACAGTGATCTTACAGCGTGACTACTGGGAATTTTACCTGAGTTTCTTTCAAGTAGACATTTAAATAGTCTTTTGGTTAAGAGTTGGTCTTCTAAAATCCTACTCTATCAAAAAATAGATTGGGATAAATGAGTAATGAAGTCATTCCGTTTAGAAGAATGGATTTGAAACGCGTTTTCCAGAGGACGCCATCTGAGGTAAGAAGGCCCTGAGCTCATCTTCACCTCAGCTCCAACCGCATCTCGGGGCACCTCTGGGGGGGTTTGCTCCACGTTTACTGCTGACTGGACTTAAACTACTCCGGATTTAATCACCCACTTGCTCCATTTATGTTACCGCAATGCATTTTAAATGCTTGCTTGTCCCAGCATGAGTTATTTGTGAGCCTCTCCTCAAGGACTTCCCCGCAAACTGCCATTGTCTTTGATGCTTTCGGTACAGGAATAGTAAACCTTGGGATGCTTAAAATCCTGTTTCTGAAAAATAGCATCAATCTAGTCTTACTTAACCCTTGCAACATGCTTTCCGTAATGGGAAACTCCGAGGTAACGCTGTTTAAAATCGCACGCCCGTGCTGCCTGGCAAGGTCTGCAAATGGCGGGGTCGGAAGGGACCCCTGGGTCCATCGGGCCCGACCCCCTCGCTCCGATCCCCCGACCCACAGCTGTGACTCGGCTGCTGACTGCCCCATCCCCACACCCTCTTCCCACACGGGCACGAGACCCCACTGGCCCCACGGCTCCATGGGGCGCCCCAGGCACAGCTGGGGGCTGCTGCGGACCCCCCAGGGGCACAGGCTGTGCCCAGGGCCCTGCCCTGCTCTGGTGGTTTTACTCAGGTGGGCAGCCAGGCTCCACCACTACCCCTATTTTTTATAGAAAGCAAACTAAAAATGCCTTCCCCCATCCACCCTCTTCCCCCCCCGAGCGGCACAGGGGAACGGGGCCTGCGGTCAGTCCCTGATATTTTGTGTGTATTTTAATGTCAAGAGCTACAGACATCACTTCTCAAGAACCCAGACATGAAAACTCTTCTAAATCTTGTACAGTTCCTTTATAGCAAACACCTTAATATGTCCTTTTTCACCACACATTTTGATCTGAATTATTTGGAAGAATCCAATATAAAGCGAAGATAAAAAAAAAAAAAAGGGAGGGAGGACGGACTCACTAATCCTTCAGCCTGCAAAATAAAAATGTCAGCTCCCGTCACAGAGAATAAAAACACCCTCAAAGATCAGAATCTGGAACAAAATTACGATGCCAATAGCCTTGAAGTAGATAAACATATTAATTACGAGTTCATATATACCAAATACACCACACAGAAGTTGGGGAGCCAAATTATTCACCGAATCAGCTGAAACCCACACAGGAATTTTCCAGAACTTCAGTCAGACCTGTTCTTCGTTAATCTATTTTCAGCTATATAATAGTCACGGGGAATCCTGCCTCCTCAGCACGTGCCCTGTTGACTTCCAGCAGGCACGTCACCTAGCCCAAAGTTATCTATGTCGCATTTAGGTTATAGATTAAGGCACTTTGTGCCTTTTCAGCCGTTCTGCGGAATCTTGTCTTCTAGTTGTTACCGCCGACAGCTACGGCGATCCCTTAGGCCTTGTGTCAGGCCTACCTCCATTTTGGGTGTCTCCAATACACCAGAGCATGCCGAACAGCAAGAACTACCAACAGAAGAGCAGCTGAATTGAGCGAACACAATCGGCTCTTCTGCTGCCAGGAACTGACATTAAACTGAGCAGAAATAGCTCCCCGGGCTCCAGTGAATTCAGTCCCCACTGAGGACTGTGAAAGTTTGGATACCTAATTTCCACATGCGTAGGCATAAACATTTAGGCGCCTTCATCTGTAAACTGAAACCAGCTCTGAATTATTATTCACTTCGATTGTTGGAAATTTACCCATAATAATGCTAGCAAGAAATAGTGATGAAATGTAACCATTACAGTGCATTACGCCGAGCGAATGAATACAAACAAGGGCTTCTATGAGCTTCGTGCTCACAATTTCAGTTTTCAGAGGCATTCCTCCACACCTGGCGCGCTCACGTAGCTGTGCAAATGGGTGAGACAACTTGCAGGGGACGCTCAGTTTTGCACATGGGGTACACCCAGGAGCAGTGGTGCCGTCCCAGGCTGCTGCAGCCCATCTGTAGGTGGAGCAGGGGATGAGACCTGTCCACCCACTGGGAAGCTGGGAGAAGGAATCCCCAGTTTCCAGGGAAAGGCACAGCAGCCCGGACAATAGGCTATCGGCAGGATTGCTGATGGGATTAGGGAACAATCCCAGCAACTCCCTGCATTATACCTTGGCAGTGCCAGAGTATTATCAGGTTTTCTATAACACCTTTACCCATCCAAGGTGGAAAAAAAACACAGTAAATCATAGCATTGCCAACAGTAAGATAACTGGATGACTTATGCCTACAATTAAGCAAAATCTCCATCCACACAAGAAATGTTTCCTCTTCTAGCTGCGATGAACTGTTAATGTTGGAAAGAGTCTCAGTGCACCCTCCAGGAAGCTCTGCTATTCCTTGTACCGACAACTTCAGCGCTGCTGACTCCACCTGCATTTCCCTATACTAGCACAGGGAGGCTGCATGAAATATATGTGCAAGAAGGAAGGGCCCACGGAGCCAGATGGACGTCAGTTCTGGGGACATTCAAGACAGGACGGATGCCAGGAGACCCTGCAATGCTGCCGATGAAGACCGTGTTGTCTACCCCACTGGCATGCTCATGCTGCAGTGTGACCTGACAGCACCATATCTGGGCAGAGGTTGCAGTCACTTTGTACTTTTGCCTGCCTTTAGTTGCCAGTGCAAGCGATTCGTACTAACTGAAGACCTAAATTAAATCAAAGACAATATGAGTTTTCAAAGCAAAGAAGCATGATGACTAATTAAGCCATTGTACCTCTCTTAGTCATTCATTTTAATAATCAATGCACTTATCTTTAACACACAGAAACCATTAACAGCTTTGTTCGTTTGTTGTCATTATGCGCTGGAACCAGAATTCATTGCTTGCCAAAACCAAAAAAGATGTTACTGATTTTAATGGGTGCCAAATCATGAGTCACTTACAAAGACAAATGATTATGGAGAAGAAAACACTTCTACAGCCGCCTCTCTGGCATCATAATGCATTTGAGATTAGTATAAAACATATCAGGACGTTCCCTACCCTCTGCCTTTGGCCCATGATGTTGAGAAATGGAAAACTTTGACTCTTTTTGAAAAAAATCACTTGTAGCAGTTGCAGGGTATGATAACCTCACAGCTCAAAAGCCTCTCTCTCAATGCTCAGGTACATCCGATTTTGGTTTATGCAAATGATTATTCCTGTCAGACTCTAATTCACCAGATGAAGTAACTGGTCATCGATCTGTTTTAGCAATAATACATTTCTTTCATGTATAACGCTGTAGATCATATATATATCACCCTGTCCGCTTGAGTAAACACATTGACTTTTGGGCACTTAAATTCTTGAGCACAGCCTTGCAGTAAAGTTGTGCTGGGCTGCTGGTTTTCCTTGTTGTTGTTTTTTTTAAAACAGAACAATATTTTAGAGTGATTTGCTTCTTAGTTACAGGACGCCGCCAATGATAATGCTGTAAATATCGTAACGGGTAGAGGCCGCTAACTCAGGAAGATGCAGGCAGCTATATAAACAAGGCATGCTTTATTACTGTCTTCGCCGAGAACGTTGTGCCCGGCTTCTGAGGCGTATTTCCAGGTTTGCTGTACGTGAGTTAACGCATGCAGTCAGATTCCCCCAGGGAGATTTAGTTGGGAAGGCATCTAATATCTGACCCGCGTTTGGGCAATTCTAAAGAAGCACCAGGTACGCATTCACAGCTGGCAACATATTAATATTTTACGTACAGTGATGGTCCAAGCAGAGCATCGTGGTTCGCATCTTTCCCTGGTAGGAACTAGTTTCTCGTCCTGCTGACAGTCTGGCTTCAGCACCGCGCAGCTGAGTACATCATTTGTGGCACAGGAGTTGTTTAAGGAGAACAGCCTTTTTTTTCTGTTTGCAAACCGTATGCAAAGATGCGGCAATTTTCTCCAAAATAACTGCTATGGAGGATTATCCCTCCCCACAATTTGATGGAAAATTAAGTGTCATTCGTGTTGGAAATAAGTTGCCTTTCTGCAAACAGTGTCTGCAGGGTTGATCCCCCTCCTTTGCACTAATAATTCTCCAGGTCAAGGCTCCAGAAATCAGTTTGCATGTGGTCTGCTAAGAAAATGATTGAAAGCTGCTCTGCTCGGACACTCCAGGTCACAGAGCATTGTTCTGTTATCTCGCTTCAGGAGGATAAGCCTGGCTCCCAAAATGGAGCTGAAAGAACAGCAAGAAGAAGAGATGGAGTTTTAAACTTGATCAAAGTGGAAAGTTGAATTTGGGTTATAAAGGAGAGAAAGATGGGCTTGGGGAAAATGCAGAGTAAGGCAGAAAAAAAAAATTAGTTGGAAAATATATTGCTAGCTATTTGTCTAGTTTATTTTATGAGCTTGGACAGTAATTCTCTTTAACTATGCTTACGAGAGCAGCTTGCCAGGAAACTAATAGACCCCAACATTTTCAACGTATTTACTCACCACAATATTTTAAATATTCACTCCATTAAAATTCTTTGTTTAAAGGGCTTCTTCCCAGGCAACTTTATTAGTAATTAAAAGACAGAATATTTTGTGAGGTTTTAGGTTTGATTTCTAAATGTCCTTCTAAACAAGAAAAAGAAATAGTTAATTATAAAAATTGGATCTCCTGCTGTCCTTTCACTTAGAACAAAGGTTGCAGGAACAAGGGCTGTTGTGTAGGAAAAAGTCTGAAACAAGTTCATTCCATTTTCACTTTTCCTTATTAATTGTATTCATTCACATATCTGGAAGTAATTACAGACAAAGAAGAGGAATCAATGAATTTAAATAATAACTATTAACTTTCTCGCTAGGTACATTAATTTTATGACAAGTCATTTGCCTATGATAATTAGCTTGGTGATACTGATGTACTTTCTTAATAAATCATAGAAAATAAATGGACTCGAAAGTAACATTATTTCAAATCAGAAATAAGGTTTTATATGCAAATGGTGAAAAATGGTGATTCTGCCAGAGCCGTGGGAATGAGGACAGGATAAAACATTAATAGGGAGAATTTTACACTGGTCTTCGAGGGTCTCGGTGTGACATTAATGTCTGGGAGGAAACGGGAACGTGTTCGCATGGCCTCGTTCAATGGCAGCCGTCTTCTTCGAGCTTCCTTCCTGGGGTTTTCAGAGCCAGAGGCGGTTTTAAAAGCTGTGAGCAGCGCAGCCTGGCTGGCCCCTGGTGCACAGGGAGCGGGATGGAGCTGCCTGTGTGGGTACCACTGCCAGCACCCCAATCCCCCGGTCCCAGCGGGACAGCTCCGCCAGCAGCCTCCGATTTCTCTTATGAAGATCCTGCTTCGCCGGGACAGAGGCTGCGAGCACCGGCTGCATCTTCCCAAGGATCCACGCAGCGGGTAAGAGCTCTGGGGTAACCCGCTGACATGTGGGGTGCCCTCCCGGCATCCCAGCACCGCGCAGCCTCCTCTCCCAGCCTTTTCATTAGGATTAATTAAACCCTGCTCCAAGCCCACGGCAGTCAGCGCCGGTATTTGTAGCCGCTGCGATAAATATTGAATCAGCTCTGGTGCTCTGAGCCCCATGGCACGGTTTCTTTTTCCCCAGGAGGGGTAAATACCGACACATACAGGGTGAAGAGAGGAGCCTGCAGGAGGAAAACCCGCTTCCCCTTCCTCGCTCGCATCGAGCATCCCACAAAGCACCGCCAGGTACTGCAGGAGGGGCGTCAGCTGGAGATGAAAGCAGCCAGGAAATAAAAATAACGCAGGTAGGAGAAAGCTGGGAGAAGCATAAAGTTATTTCAGGAAAAGGAAAGTTCGAAAACAGTTTTTGAGGTAACAGCCGAGGTTTGGGGTCGATAGAATGTGCCTGAATCGGAACTTCCTCACCTAACAAGAGGTTGGCAGGTGTTTTTTTTTTCTGTTTTACTTTTCCCTAGGTTATTTTTTGGCTTGTCTCTACAAGAGCTATTTATAAATTATACAGTGCACATGCCCTAAGGAAAGCTTATGGGCTAGAAGTGTCTGTGCTGAATTTTGCATGGCTTTTGCATTTCATTTTTTGCCTCCGTGAGATCCATGAATAAAAATAAGAAAAATGGAAACAGACATCTAGGGACTGTGAACAATCCAATCTACCCAGCTTAATTTGCTCGAGTCCAGTTACCAGCACATCGTATAAATAGTTAAAGACACCGCATCAGGCCCCTCAATGGCTTACAAGCAAATTTGAGGGTTGGTTGCTACTTCTGGCGCACGTTTTCTTTGATATACTCACAGTTCAGCTGTGCTGGTACAGCGTGTAGCCCACGACGCACGTACAATTGAGGTTAACTCTCATAAATGCCCCCAAAAAAGAACTTTAATTTCACGTGCTCGCAGATGTGGAGCTGCCTGTGACTATGACAAAGTTGTGGGTTTGGGGCAACAAAATGATCTTGCTGAGCACAAGGTTTGACTAAAGGGGAAAAGCTAGTTCTGTTTGGTATTTTTCCCTTTTATTGTGTAAGAATTAGCTAGAACGTGACTGACGCAGTGAATCTTAACGCTGAAGAGTTGGTGTGGCCTGTTTGCAATCAAGCCTTGAGAAAGGGAGGGAAAAGGAATATTAAAAATGTCCAAGGAAAAAAAAAAAAAGGATTTAAAAAATAAAATGCAGGAAATTCTCCACTTGGTGAATTCTTCATACATAGCAAAGGAAGCTGTGTTTACAAACTGCGTGCTCATATAAAGTTATTCACTCTGTCCTACTTATAACAGATCGTTATTACGTTTAAGATGTCTCCAGTTCTATAGAAATCGAATTATATAGATATCAAAGCTCATGAATTAATGTCCCAGTCAGCTGACAAAGACCTACACGCTGAATTCCAGTGTCAAAATCCCACCTTAAGTGAAACAAAAGGGAAAAATTCCCCACTTGGTTCAGTGGGTGAGGAGTTTATCCTGTACTTTGGTAGGTGTCAGAAGAGAAATGCAGCAAGTGCACTTCAACGCACCTCCTTCCCTTGGTTCACCCTTTTCTGCTTGAATATGAGCACTGGTATCTTCACTTAAAATTAGGAAGACGCTTTTTGCATCCACAGATGGAAATAAATTTTCTTCATAAATGGAGGAGCGAATACATCGAACGCTTTCTGCAAAGGAAAGAAAAGCTGCCCAGATGAACAAGCCCGGGCTGGTTCACTGACAAAAACACCAGAGAAGCAATAACACAAGGGCAGCGTTGTTCACGCTCTTCCATTTCCCTAGCAAAACATCATCCCTAGAAAGCAAGCTGCACGGCCTTAGTTTCAGGGGGCGAAATAGGATTACAAGAATGTAATTTTCACCTCTAATGGGATATCTGGCTCTTGGTAGAGATAACCCAAGCACCCCTCGGCTGACTGTGCTGGTACACCCACAGGTCACAGCTCGGTGCCGTACGAAGCCGCTTGCTCGGAACAAAGAACAAGATTGTCCCGTTAGCGCAGCGCTGAAGCCCGCCTAATAAACCAACGCGCAAATCCTTACTGCAGCTTTGCTGGTGCTGGAGAAATCAAACAGAGACGGTTCGGGTATCTGCGAACGGCTGCTCTGCTCCGTTTAGATGTCCCACAGCTGTCCCCAAGCCCAAACTAGCAGCAGGTAATGATAAATACACACGATACAAACCCAAACTGTACCGCACCAGCAGCCACCTTCACTTGAGCTATTTTTTTCAGAACTTCTCCTTGACCGACAAACAAAATTAGTGCAGCAAAACATTGTCCGTACGACAAAGAGTAGTGGCCACTGCTCCCGTTTAGTTCCTGCCATGGAGGAGAAACGGAAGGGGAAACACTTCTTTTTACCACCCCTTATTAAAATGGAAGTTAAACTTGACGGAGAAGGTCAAAGCCAGCCATGGGAGGCAATGCGTTAGGGAAAGGGAGCATTAGGCATGGCAGGTGGTTTTCATAGCTTCATGAGCTAAGCTTTTTTTTTATTTTTTTATTTTTTTTCTGTGACAGAAAGTGGTATGGAGAATTGAACTGTGCTTGTTTAGCAAAAAAAAAGAGTATTAGAGAACACTAAAAAACTAAACGAGAGAAAAAGCTTTGGAATTTCTGTTCTAACCACGGCAGCCAAGTCCTTTGCAACGCCTTCCTTGCCTGTTGTCTTACATGCGGCAGAAAAAAGGAACCGAAAATTGCTTCAACGCTAGCGTACGTCACGAGGACAGGTGTCAGTCAGGGAGAAAATACCAGGCATCCAAGTGAAAGGCTGTGGAGAGATCTAATTTGCAGAAGACGCTGCTGAGGGTGTACAAGGAAACATGAAAATCAACATATCGATTTGTTGGCCGGGGCGCCAGTTTTTACAGGTCAGAGCACAGCGTCCGGTGTAGCACGAAGAAGGATAAAACACGGAGGGCAAGTGAAAAACATGATGTACTGGGAAGCTCGCAAGTAATGGCTGCGTTGCATTTTGGTTGAGTCTGAACATGATTTGTAAAGCCACGTCTGGCTTAGGAAACTCAAATTGAAATGGGCAATTGCTTTTTTTTTTTTTTTTTAATTTTTAATGCTAGTGCTGAATTCAGACTAGACAATTATGAGCTTTTCTGCTGTGAGGAAGCTTGGAACTATCATTTTTTTAGAAAACAACAGATACCAGGTTGTGAATCTAAAGCAAATACCGGATTCAAAACACAAATAATCAGAACAATGTATTGTATAATAAACTTCGCAAACTGGATGTGGAGTAGGCGATGTATTTTGGTTCAGCGCTAGAATTAAACATCAGCAGGATGTTTGCAGTGCTGCCTACGCCAGGGCACACGTGAACCATCCCTCACGTCCCCGAAGAAGCCTCCTGTCGGGGAAGGCTGGAGGTTATTCTGTCTGTGGAAGTGTGCTCCCAAAGCCCACCTAGAGCTACGTGCTCTGGGAATGAGAATTCAGTGTTTAGTGCGTGGAAGAGTCAGTGGGATCCGAATGAAAGTCCGCCTCTGGCCTGATCCAACATAAAGCTGGACTGCAAACTTCAGCGGTGTCCATCTCTCCAAGGCCCTTAATGCTGCAGTCAAGACAATTTGAGATGTTTTGAACAGTTGCCCTGTACCTAGCTGTTCTGTTTCTAGGTTGGTTTAAATTTCAAGCGTTCTGAGCACATTGCTCGCACCTAACCCCAAAACACGACAAAGACAAAGCAGAAAACAGATATTCAGACAACCAGACTGACTTGACTGAGCCAAAAAATATCAGAGCTGGGAAAAAGAAGTCTCTCGATGCTTAGATGTAAGGTCCAGTAGGCTGTATTTTCTGCTGCTCAGAAGCTGTTGCTTTTGTTTTAAGGAATCTGAATTAACGTCTTCTGTCAGCCCGAAAGAAATGAGTCTGGGAGCACCTCCAGTTGGTACATAAATAACGGCAATTGTGCTCAAATGCAGCTTACTGCAGGCTAATTCACTATTCTGCTAGCACTTCTGTGTTTAGTTTATCATTGCTGTTGGTTTTTACTGCAGACAATATACTACCGCCTAGATGCTGGATGTTATTTAATTGACACTGAAAAGGTGGCATGTCAGGGGAATAAAATTAAAAAAAGAAAAAAAAAAAAGGAAAAGAAAAAGAAGAACTTTCCCTTTGGAGAGCTGAGCAATAAAGACTTTATGGAAGAAAAGTGAAAAGTGAATTATTTTTTAGTGCTGGTGAAAGATGCCAGCAGGCCTCCCAACTGAACTTCTCAATTATCTATGGTCAAGACAGGCTGCGGTCTGGAAAACAAGAGCTGAGACAGCTTGTTTATTCAGCCTTACAGAGAAGCTGGTGGGGAGACCTCGTGGTCTCTAGTTCCTCAGTGGGAGCTGTTAGAGTAGACACAGCCACGTTCATCTCAGGTGAGGCAACGGGCCCAATTACAGCGCAAGAAATTCCAGCTGAACGTAATGAAAACAAATTTCACCATGAAGATGGTCAAATATTGAAACGTATTAGAGTGGTTGTGGGCTCTCCTTCTTTGGAGATATTAAAAAACCAGCTGCCCAAGGCTCAGGCACAACAGAATAGAATAGAATAGTTGATTTGGAAGAGATCTTCAAAGATCTTCAAGGCCTGAACACTTCAGGGCCAGCCAACAGTGACAGCACTTTGATGAGGGCATCGTCCAAATGCCTCCTGAACACGACGGGTTTGGGGCATCCGGCACCTCTCCAGGAAGCCTGTGCCAGTGTCTGACCCCTCGCGGTGAGGAAATGTTTCTTCCTGCCCCATCTGAGCCCCCCCCCGGTGCAGTACTAGGACGTAGGCGTGGTAGACCGTCTGTCCCTTCGGCCCCGTCACTACGAGCACCACTTGCCCAACTCACCAAGCTCCTCACAGCCGGTACACAACCTCATCAGGACCGGAGCTGCTGCTCCTGAACAACCTAAAAGGCAGCTTACAAGGAAATGCCCTGCTAAAAAAATGATCGGGGGAGCTAATTAGTTATGCAGTGCCACGGTAACATGTCTACAGCGCTTCTTCTCGTGACTGACCTTGTGCCTACATCCACGTAAAGCTCTACTCTTAGCCACTTTAAAACAAAACAACAAAAAAGTATTTGCCACCTGAGGAAAAGGGCTAAAATAAGCTAAAACAGAAATGTTTTTCCCCTTCAGATTTGACTTGTGCGGTATTAATATGCTTTTATTCGTGCCCAAATACAAAGCAAAATTAAGCATAGTTTTAACCTTGCAGCTAGCACAATTCCTGGCTGAAGTACTCACACTATATCCGTTCTTTAAATCTAATGCAGACCACCTGAGTTTGCACAGATCCCAAGCAGTTTAAAATGGGGTTATAGGCTGTCATTACGGCTCCTGATTACAGCCTCTTCAGTCGCACAATGCAGCTGTGGCTCTGTTCCTTCGTTCTTACAGCACGGAAAGGTCTCGGTGAGTGAAATTGCAAATAAATGACTTTCATTAACAGCACTCTCTCATTGTAACCTGTTTAGAATAACCCTGACAGGGCATGTTTTTTGCAGAAAGCATAGCCCGGATCCCAAACCAGCTCTGGATGTGACACGGGCAGCCTCAGCCTCGCTGTTTGTTTAAACAAACTCTTTGTGCGACAGCCTCTTACAACTGACATTTCTGGTGCCTGTGCGCGCGCGGATGGCGAGGTGAGAGCTGTCAAAATGCATCAGTTGAAAGAGAAATCAAACTTTCCCTATTCGTGAAACTCTCGTTTTTCTTTCCTCTCTCCTCTTCTGACAAAAGCAGCCAATTTTATTCCCTGCTACTACCAAACAGGCTCATGATCTCTCCTTTCTATATCGGTGTAAGAATGCAGAGGGACAGGACACATCTTTTTGCTCTCTGGGTCCTGTTCTGACAGTCAATCTTCAAAGCCTTCCCTTTTGCTTCTGTATTTTACAGAGGAATCAGGCTGACCCTGTTTTATGGGAAGGAGATTGCATGATACACATCTGTTTTGAGAAGTTTACATTCAGACATAAAAATTCCAGGCAGGATTTTCTTTCCTATCTCTTTTTTATTAAATTTTATTAAACTGCCTCAATAGTTCCAATGCCAAGAGAAAAGAAACATAAGCAAAGACGTCACCAACTACGGGCTTTAAAAAAAAACAGTTGTGTATCAGGCACCGTAAAATTTTCAGGCACCATAAAATTTCCTGTAGATCACTGCTTATTATTGCTAGAAGCCTCTCTTCTTCCATTTAGTTGCAATGATCCTTGAGGGTCTCTTCCAACTTTGGATAGTCCATGATTCTATGATTCGATACTGAAATACTTTACACCCTTCACATAAGACACATATGAATATATCAGTAATTTTAAACCGTCCTTTAAGAATGGTTAGCAGATACCCTAGAGCACAAAGATGTAACCAAATAACTAGCTACGTTGCTGCTCTCACCCCAGTTAGACCGCAAAAACATGAATTTTTAGTGGAATTACAGCACGATCACATTGATACCAGTGTGATGGCACACGCAATCAAAATCATCATCTCGGCTGATGTCTATACTATGAATCCTTTTCTCTGGATCTAGATTCAAGACCTTAGCTTGCTTTAATCTGCATTACTGTTTTGGTGTATTGTTAATCCAGAAGGATTTGGCTTCACGAGCAGCCCACAGCACGCGATCGAATGGTACACCACTAGCCTCCCTTCCTCCTACAGAAAAACTTTCTGCACCACTCTCAGATTGTTTTCTCAGTCACGTGGATCTACACTTTGCTTCTCTCTTTCCAAGGGAAAACGTACCAGTTGGGCCTGGAGGTTCTGTGGTTTTGGGGTTCCCCAAAGACAGTAAAAGCCCCGGTATGCTTACACGGTTCCACATCTCGTGCTAATGAACAGAGCTTTCCTTTGTATAACCCACAGCAATGTGGGTTGCACCAAGAACAAAGCAATAGGCTCTGAGCAATCCTTCCATCAAAATCTCCAGGATCCACATATTTTAGGTCTTGCTTTTATCTTGACAGCCTTTTTTATTTTTTTTAAATCTCTTCAAAATCATGTAGTTTCCTCATATCGCAGAAGGCTGGTGGATCTACTTTCGATCTGTGGATGGTTATTTCTTGGGTACTGCTCCAGCCCCAATTACTCCAATTGCCTGCCTCAGCCATGAAGAATGTGGAGTTTTCTTCCTCCCTGCCTCGTCTTTGTTCAAAAATTCAACCCATCGACTCCCTTTGCATTTTGGCTTTGCTGTAATTTTGCTAGCACCAAAGTAACCCTATATATCGGGAAGCCTCTGGTATTCTCATTATCCCTTTCAACAATACTACATCACTCGCTCCTGCCCTAGGATAACAGAGGACACCTGTCCCCTGGTTTCCCTTGTCCGTGTAGTGAGTTGCTCAGAAGTCAGTTAAGTCTTGAAGCTTTACAAGCATTAATTCATGTCTGCCATCTTCATTTAAAAAAAAAAATGTAATTTTTAAAAAACTCCACATCTGGACATAAAGATGTGCTAATCGTAACTAAAAATGCCTTGACTGTCATAACTGAGACATTGATGACTGCTGTATAGTCTGTGCTTATTTCTGCACCTCTTACCTTGTTTCCTGAGGTTCAATGGGGCATGAATCTGAAAATAAAAGCCCTTTGAAGCACGCACCTTGCTATGTTTATATTGCATATCTGGCTGTTTCAGAAAAATCCAATTAATAATAATAGGCTATGTATGAGTTTACTAATAAACTGATGTGAAAAATGTGTGTAATGAGTCATTTAGGTCCATGGCACTTTCCTGGATTAATAATCCAAATGGCTGAATTAAGATTTATGTAATGAAACCTTAAGGGACCTCTTACTGTCATTTTTGTTAAATAATTTTCTTTAAAGCCGTACAAATAAACATGTTTTTTTTGCATACTAAAACCTAATAGGTCCTAAGAAACCATTACACTCATCTGTGAAATAATATGCATGTTTAAATGCATCTAAATACATTTTTAATGTATTCTTGCTATTCCAAGAGAGACCATTATGTCCCTTGTGCAGCAATAACGGTTTATTATGTCGATTTTCATACAAGCCTTTTTTTTTTTTTTTTTTACCTAGTACAAAAGCAATAAGAAATTAACCCATAAAATTTACACTCGAACAAAATTACAGATTTCACCTAATCCTACAAAATAGAGGAAATTAAGACTATAAAATTACTGGTTTTTATCCCCGGCTCAGCTCATTTTGGTTGTAATTAAAGTAAGCCTAGCTCCATGAGCTGGGATCACTCGCAGAGGTTACGGATTAGAAAACCCGTTATTAGCTCTGATGAGGACTATTAGGATCTAAGCCTCCACGTTGACACCAGTGCTAGGCCATGATGTTGTGGTACTACTGGGAGGTACCGGTCTCAGGCAGAGCCCAACGGAAGGTCCTGGTCTTCCTTCAGAAGGTTCTGGAGCTGGGCTGAGCCCACCAGAAGGATCTGATCTCCTTACAGGATGGAGACTAACCCACCACTCCTCAGAGGTCTGTCTTGTCACTGTGTGGGTGACTGAGAACTGGAACAGGTTGCCCGGAGAGGTTTGGGTTTCCCCTCCATGGATGATCTCCAAAAGTCACCTGGTCACGGTCCTGGGCAACCTGCTGTAGGTGGCCTTGCTTGAGGAGATGACCCAGATGACCTGCAGAAGTCCCTTCGAACCTCAACCATTCAGCGATTCTGCGATTTTCTGGGGTCAGCGGCAACGTTCAAGGCCAATGTTCAGTGTTCAATTTTACAATCTCCTGTCACTCATTACTTGCTAAGCGGTGTCTTAATTGCAAAACGGAAAAGGGGAGGCAACGAGACTTGATGGAGATTCCTCACTCTCCCAGCTCTTCCATCACCCCAGTAACTGTCTTCTGCTGGAGCTCCTGCCAGGCCCTGCCCTGACCAGGCCATGGGGTGGCCTCGGGCTCCGTGTGGCTCCTGGGGACCCCATAACTGGCCGGTCTCCGTGTGAGGCCTGGGGTCCCACACTTGACGGAACATGATTCTACGAATCCATGAAATAGCAATTCTTCTGGTCAACCACCCAACCACCTTCCCCAGATTTGCCACAGCTCTCCTGCCACGGTTGGGCATAACAACGTGAGAAAAGGCAACAGTACATTTATATTGCGCCCAACAGCGTGAGAAAAAGGCAATAGTACATTTATCCAGGGAAGTACCAAGGATTACAGGCGTTATGGTGGATGGCATGAAAGCTCTACAACGGGCCCCAGGCCACATGTCAGATGGCCGTGTAACACCAAATGGCATTACACTGCATGTGTGTGGCAAAGGAGGCGGCGGTGATTTCACGAACACCGGTGGTTGTTTTTATATAGACTGAGGGAAACGAGGCAAACGTAACGAAAACCCAAAGGACCCCTCGTGCTTTTTGTGAACTGGAAACACATTCAGCAGGCGGGGCGCGACCCAGCCAACACACCTACGGAGATCCACCGGCCGCAGGGCGGCTCTACGCGTGCACGCCTGTGAGCTGACACAGCCGGGGGGCGGCCCGGCCACATAGGCCGCGCGGCCACCCCCCCCCCCCCCCCCCCCCCCCCCCCCCCAGGGGGCGCCATTGCGGCGCGGGCGGCGGTCACGTCGCGCACATCGCCTGCCCCATAGCAACAGCGCGCGGTTGGCCGCTGGCGGAGGCGGGAAGCCCGAGCCCTCTGATTGGCTGCGGGTCGGCGCGAGACCGGCCGTACCCCGCCCCTCCCGCCCAGCAGCGCTTCAGTCGGCGCCGGACGGCGGCGCGGCCGGACGTGGTTTTCTGCGCTCCGTGTGACTGCGGGGCCCAGTCGCCGCGGGCCGCGCGCTGATCTGAAAATCTAAACTCCGAAAGGGAAAGGGAAAAACGTGTGCCTTTGCTGTTTAATGTGCCTGTGAGCAGCAATGAGAAGTCAGGAGAGGGAACAGGGAACAGGACAGGAAAGGCGTGCTAGAGAGGGAGAGGAGCAGCTACAGGCGGCAATAAGAGCTCTGAAACGCAGCTCAAAAACGAGGACAGTTCCTTAGCACAAGGACTGCTGCCCCACGTCTCAGATGCTGCCCGTATATGTGCAGAGATGCCATGCTGTGCTCTGCTCAGGCAGCCCCTGCTGAAGGAAGAAGGGCTGCTATGTGCAAATGGTCAGGAGAGCACAGGGTGGATCTGCAGCCTGCTGAGCCCTATCACAATGATAATTGAGATGATCTGGGAGAAGGGGATGATCTGGAGGTGGCTGCTGTCATCCTAATAATTGAGCAAACACCAGACGCTCCATCTGATGAGCTGGCTTTACCTCTTTGGCATTGACAGATTACTCCCTGTGACAGAAGAGAGCTGGGACATCCCAGCCTGAAGGCACAAGGGAGCCACATCAGTGGCCATAAATGCCTGTGGGGAGGACAGAGCCGGGCTCTTTTTGGTGCCCATGCAGGGCACAGAGGCAGGGTCCGTAGCACAGCCTTGGGGGCTCCTTGGGGAGTTCTCCAGTAGCCACATGGACGTGAAGCTGGGCACCCTGCTGGGGCAGGGCATGGACCCAGTGGACCCAGAGTTCCTCCCAGTGCCAAGCAGCCTGTGATTTTGTCACCTGCAAATGAAGTTTTTGGGTCGAGCCAGCAGAAGCAGAGCCTAAGAACGGATGGCTCAAATTCCCCATAAAGGGAAGAAGGGTCAAATCAAGTTACTCATCCCCAGGGATGAGGGTCAAGGTTAAGAATTAGGACTGAGGGCTCTCCTACAAGCCTTAGACCCCAGCCCGCAGATGGGCAGTAGGGTGATACCGGGCAGCTGCCCACCACCAGTGCTAGGAGTGGGTAAAGAAAATGGGGTGGGTAAAGACAATGGTGGTGGGAGAGCACCCAAGTGTTGCAAGCAGCTGTGCTAAAATCGCTGTCACACGCGTGTTGGAGAGAGCAAAGCCTGTGGGGCACGGAGGGCAGCCCCCAAGGATTAGCGCGTGGCAATCCGGTGCTGCTCAGCGGGGTTTGCCGTGTAGTTACAGGAACAATGGCAGCTCTAAAGCCGCTTCTTCCGCAGCGATGGGAATAAATGCTGGTGCAAACCCCGTTCTGCAGCAGTTGCTGCGGCCGTGTCCTTAGAGGCAGGCTCCAAGTCACTCGGGGTTTTGTAGGAGAGCGTCTGCTCGTGTTGCTCAAGGGCCTTTTCAGTGCCACAGGAACGGGGGGGAGGGATGGGAGCGCGGTCTGCCCAGTCCCAGTAACTTACTGGAGCATACAGGAACATTTATTGCTGCGGGGCTGTTGGAGGGACAGCTTCTGGGCTGGGACTGGGGCTCTGCTGCTGCTTGAGGGGTCTGGGCACGGGGTGGGAGGGCAGGGGGTCCGGGCTGCTGCTTGAGGGGTCCGTGGGGGGTACTGGGTGGGCAGAGGGTCCGTGCCACTGCCTGAGGGGTCTGGGGGGGGGAGAGAGCGTCTGTGCCCCTAATTAAGGGACCCCAGCAGGGGCACTAGGGGAAAAGAGGGGTCTGCAGCTAATGCAGGGATCCCAGCTGGGGTGCTGGGCGGAAAGAAGGCCTGAACCCTACTTGAGGGGTCGGGGCAGGGAGGTGGGAGGGCAGAGGGTCCGTGCTGTTACTGAAGGGGTCCCGGCGGGGTGGGCTCTGCCACTGCTTGGGTCTCAAAAACGACGTGGGTGGAGGTGGGTGGGCTCTGCTTGAGGGAGATTGGGAGGGGGTTTGGGGGGAAGGGAAGGGAAGGGAGAGGAAGAAAAAGCAAGGAAGGGAGGGAAGAGAAGGCAAGGTGAGGGAATGGAAGAAAGCTTCGAAAGCGTCCATAAATGAGGCTACCTCTACAAGGAACTCGCGACCAACCAAGCAGAAAGACGAGGTAAAATTGTTTACCCGTCACCAGCCCGCTTCTGCTTCCCTTCCAAGTCGAAGGCGATACCGAGTGGGGCTGGCCTCATCGATTAACAGCATGCCATCGAATTTCTCTTTGCCTTCCCTTTCTTTCTTTCTTTTACACGATAATGCCGTGCATGAATTCAAGGACGTGGAGAAACAAATCGATTTTTCAGCTCGGTAATTGCTGAAAGTATCAGTACAGTGATTATGGACAAGCTTCGGTGGGTGACATTGGTTTGTAGGGTGATGGTCGTCCCGGATATGAGACTATGAATCCATGAAATAGCAATTCTCGTGGTCAGCCACCCAACCACCTTCCCCAGATTCGCCACAGCTCTCCTGCCACGCTTGGGCATAACAACGTGAGAAAAGGCGGTGAGGAGGCGGCGGTGATTTCACGAACACCGGTGGTTGTTTCCATGTAGACTGAGGGAAACGAGGCAAACGTAACGAAAACCCAACGGACCCCTCGTGCTTTTTGTGAACTGGAAACACATTCAGCAGGCGGGGCGCGACCCAGCCAACACACCTACGGAGATCCACCGGCCGCAGGGCGGCTCTAGGCGTGCATGCCTGTGAGCTGACACAGCCGGGGGGCGGCCCGGCCACAAGGCCGCGCGGCCACCCCCTCCCCGGGGGCGCCATTGCGGCGCGGGCGGCGGTCACGTCGCGCACGTCGCCTGCCCCATAGCAACAGCGCGCGGTTGGCCGCTGGCGGAGGCGGGAAGCCCGAGCCCTCTGATTGGCTGCGGGTCGGCGCGAGACCGGCCGTACCCCGCCCCTCCCGCCCAGCAGCGCTTCAGTCGGCGCCGGACGGCGGCGCGGCCGGAGGTGGCTCTCTGCGCTCCGTGTGACTGCGGGGCCCAGTCGCCGCGGGCCGCGCGCTGATCTGAAAATCTAAATTCTGAAAGGGAAAGGGAAAACGTGGGCCTGTGGTGTTAAATGTGCCTGTGAGCAGCAATGAGAAGTCAGGAGAGGGAACAGGACAGGAAAGGCGTGCTAGAGAGGGAGAGGAGCAGCTACAGGCGGCAATAAGAGCTCTGAAACGCAGCTCCAAAACGAGAACAGTTCGTTAGCACAAGGACTGGTGCCCCACATCTGAGATGCTGCCCGTATATGCGCAGAGATGCCATGCTGTTCTCTGCTCAGGCAGCCCCTGCTGAAGGAAGAAGGGCTGCTATGTGCAAATGGTCAGGAGAGCACAGGGTGGATCTGCAGCCTGCTGAGCCCCGTCACGATGATAATTGAGATGATCTGGGAGAAGGGGATGATCTGGAAGTGGCTGCTTTCATCCTAATAATTGCGCAAACACCAGACGCTCCATCTGATGAGCTGGCTTTACCTCTTTGGCACTGACAGGTTACTCCCTGTGACAGAAGAGAGCTGGGACATCCCAGCCTGAAGGCACAAGGGAGCCACATCAGTGGCCATAAATGCCTGTGGGGAGGACAGAGCCGGGCTCTTGTTGGTGCCCATGCGGGGCACAGAGGCAGGGTCCGTAGCACAGCCCTGGGGGCTCCTTGGGGAGTTCTCCAGCAGCCACATGGACGTGAAGCTGGGCACCTTGCTGGGGCACGGCATGGACCCAGCGGACCCAGAGTTCCTCCCAGTGCCAAGCAGCCTGTGATTCTGTCACCTGCAAATGAAGTCTTTGGGTCGAGCCAGCAGAAACAGAGCCTAAGAACGGATGGCCCAAATTCCCCATAAAGGGAAGAAGGATCAAAGCAAGTTACTCATCCCCAGGGATGAGGGTCAAGGTTAAGAATTAGGACTGAGGGCTCTCCTACAAGCCTTAGACCCCAGCCCGCAGATGGGCAGTAGGGTGATAGCGGGCAGCTGCCCACCACCAGTGCTAGGGGTGGGTAAAGAAAATGGGGTGGGTAAAGACAATGGTGGTGGGAGAGCAGCCAAGAGTTGCAAGCAGCTGTGCTAAAATTGCTGTCACACGCGTGTTGGAGAGACCAAAGCCTGTGGGGCACAGAGGGCAGCCCCCAAGGATTAGCGCGTGGCAATCCGGTGCTGCTCAGCGGGGTTTGCCGTGTAGTTACAGGAACAACGGCAGCTCTAAAGCCGCTTCTTCCCCAGCGATGGGAATAAATGCTGGTGCAAACCGCGTTCTGCAGCAGTTGCTGCGTCCGTGTCCTTAGAGGCAGGCTCCAAGTCACTCGGGGTGTTGTAGGAGAGCGTCTGCTCCTGTTCTCAAGGGCCTTTTCAGTGCCACAGGAACGGGGGGGAGGAGGGATGGGAGCGCGGTCTGCCCAGTCCCAGTAACTTACTGGAGCATACAGGAACGCAGGAACATTTATTGCTGCGGGGCTGTTGGAGGGACAGCTGCTGGGCTGGGATTGGGGCTCTGCTGCTGCTTGAGGGGTCTGGGCACGGGGTGGGAGGGCAGGGGGTCCGGGCTGCTGCTTGAGGGGTCCGTGGGGGGTACTGGATGGGCAGAGGGTCCGTGCCGCTGCCTGAGGGGTCTGGGGGGGGTCCTGGGGGGGGGAGAGAGCGTCTGTGCCCCTAATTAAGGGACCTCAGCAGGGGCACTAGGGGAAAAGAGGGGTCTGCAGCTAATGAGGGGATCCCAGCTGGGGTGCTGGGCGGAAAGAAGGCCTGAACCCTACTTGAGGGGTCGGGGCAGGGAGGTGGGAGGGCAGAGGGTCCGTGCTGTTATTGAAGGGGTCCCGGCGGGGTGGGCTCTGCCACTGCTTGGGTCTCAAAAATGACGTGGGTGGAGGTGGGTGGGCTCTGCTGGAGGGACATTGGAAGGGGGTTGGGGGGGAAGGGAAGGGAATGGAGAGGAAGAAAAAGCAAGGAAGGGAGGGAAGGAAAGAGAAAAAAGAGCAGGAAGGAAAGAGAAAAAAGAGCAGGAAGGAAAGAGAAAAAAGAGCAGGAAAAGCAAGGGAGGGAAGGGAGGAGGAAAGGGAATGTAAAGGAGGGAGGGGAAGGGAAGGTGAGGGAAGGGAAGGAAGCTTTGAAAGCGTCCATAAATGAGGCTACCTCTACAAGGAGCTCGCGACCAACCAAGCAGAAAGACGAGGTAAAATTGTTTACCCGTCACCAGCCCGCTTCTGCTTCCCCTCGAAGTCGAAGGCGATACCGAGTGGGGCTGGCCTCATCGATTAACAGCGTGCCATCGAAACTCTTACCTAGGTTTCTCTTTGCCTTCCCTTTCTTTCTTTCTTTCTTTTACACGATAATGCCGTGCATGAATTCAAGGACGTGGAGAAACAAATCGATTTTTCAGCTCCGTAATTGCTGAAAGTATCAGTACAGTGATTATGGACAAGGTTCGGTGGGTGACATTGGTTGTAGGGTGATGGTCGTCCGGGATGGTCTTTAGGCCTTTTCGAACCCTAATGGGACTATGAATCCATGAAATAGCAATTCTTGTGGTCAGCCACCCAACCACCTTCCCCAGATTCGCCACAGCTCTCCTGCCACGCTTGGGCACAACAACGTGAGAAAAAGCGGTGAGGAGGCGGCGGTGATTTCACGAACACCGGTGGTTGTTTCCATGTAGACTGAGGGAAACGAGGCAAACGTAACGAAAACCCAAAGGACCCCTCGTGCTTTTTGTGAACTGGAAACACATTCAGCAGGCGGGGTGCGACCCAGCCAACACACCTACGGAGATCCACCGGCCGCAGGGCGGCTCTACGCGTGCACGCCTGTGAGCTGACACAGCCGGGGGGCGGCCCGGCCACAAGGCCGCGCGGCCACCCCCCCCCCCGGGGCGCCATTGCGGCGCGGGCGGCGGTCACGTCGCGCACGTCGCCTGCCCCATAGCAACAGCGCGCGGTTGGCCGCTGGCGGAGGCGGGAAGCCCGAGCCCTCTGATTGGCTGCGGGTCGGCGCGAGACCGGCCGTACCCCGCCCCTCCCGCCCAGCAGCGCTTCAGTCGGCGCCGGACGGCGGCGCGGCCGGAGGTGGCTCTCTGCGCTCCGTGTGACTGCGGGGCCCAGTCGCCGCGGGCCGCGCGCTGATCTGAAAATCTAAATTCTGAAAGGGAAAGGGAAAACGTGGGCCTGTGGTGTTAAATGTGCCTGTGAGGAGCAATGAGAAGTCAGGAGAGGGAACAGGACAGGAAAGGCGTGCTAGAGAGGGAGAGGAGCAGCTACAGGCGGCAATAAGAGCTCTGAAACGCAGCTCCAAAACGAGAACAGTTCGTTAGCACAAGGACTGGTGCCCCACGTCTGAGATGCTGCCCGTATATGCGCAGAGATGCCATGCTGTGCTCTGCTCAGGCAGCCCCTGCTGAAGGAAGAAGGGCTGCTATGTGTAAATGGTCAGGAGAGCACAGGTTGGATCTGCAGCCTGCTGAGCCCTGTTGTGATCATAACTGAGATGATCTGGGAGAAGGGGATGATCTGGAAGTGGCTGCTTTCATCCTAATAATTGAGCAAACACCAGATGCTCCATCTGATGAGCTGGCTTTACCTCTTTGGCACTGACAGGTTACTCCCTGTGACAGAAGAGAGCTGGGACATCCCAGCCTGAAGGCACAAGGGAGCCACATCAGTGGCCATAAATGCCTGTGGGGAGGACAGAGCCGGGCTCTTGTTGGTGCCCATGCGGGGCACAGAGGCAGGGTCCGTAGCACAGCCTTGGGGGCTCCTTGGGGAGTTCTCCAGCAGCTACATGGACGTGAAGCTGGGCACCCTGCTGGGGCAGGGCATGGACCCAGTGGACCCAGAGTTCCTCCCTGCGCCAAGCAGCCTGTGATTCTGTCACCTGCAAATGAAGTTTTTGGGTAGAGCCAGCAGAAACAGAGCCTAAGAACGGATGGCTCAAATTCCCCATAAAGGGAAGAAGGATCAAAGCAAGTTACTCATCCCCAGGGATGAGGGTCAAGGTTAAGAATTAGGACTGAGGGCTCTCCTACAAGCCTTAGACCCCAGCCCGCAGATGGGCAGTAGGGTGATAGCGGGCAGCTCCCCACCACCAGTGCTAGGGGTGGGTAAAGACAATGGTGGTGGGAGAGCAGCCAAGAGTTGCAAGCAGCTGTGCTAAAATTGCTGTCACACACGTGTTGGAGAGAGCAAAGCCTGTGGGGCACAGAGGGCAGCCCCCAAGGATTAGCGCGTGGCAATCCGGTGCTGCTCAGCGGGGTTTGCCGTGTAGTTACAGGAACAACGGCAGCTCTAAAACCGCTTCTTCCCCAGCGATGGGAATAAATGCTGGTGCAAACCCCGTTCTGCAGCAGTTGCTGCGGCCGTGTCCTTAGAGGCAGGCTCCAAGTCACTCGGGGTTTTGTAGGAGAGCGTCTGCTCGTGTTGCTCAAGGGCCTTTTCAGTGCCACAGGAACGGGGGGGAGGGATGGGAGCGCGGTCTGCCCAGTCCCAGTAACTTACTGGAGCATACAGGAACATTTATTGCTGCGGGGCTGTTGGAGGGACAGCTTCTGGGCTGGGACTGGGGCTCTGCTGCTGCTTGAGGGGTCTGGGCACGGGGTGGGAGGGCAGGGGGTCCGGGCTGCTGCTTGAGGGGTCCGTGGGGGGTACTGGGTGGGCAGAGGGTCTGTGCCGCTGCCTGAGGGGTCTGGGGGGGGGTCCTGGGGGGGGAGAGAGCGTCTGTGCCCCTAATTAAGGGACCCCAGCAGGGGCACTAGGGGAAAAGAGGGGACTGCAGCTAATGAGGGGATCCCAGCGGGGGTGCTGGGCGGAAAGAAGGCCTGAACCCTACTTGAGGGGTCGGGGCAGGGAGGTGGGAGGGCAGAGGGTCCGTGCTGGTAATTTAAGGGGTCCCGGCGGGGTGGGCTCTGCCACTGCTTGGGTCTCAAAAACGACGTGGGTGGAGGTGGGTGGGCTCTGCTTGAGGGAGATTGGGAGGGGGTTTGGGGGGAAGGGAAGGGAGAGGAAGAAAAAGCAAGGTAGGGAGGGAAGGAAAGAGAAAAAAGAGAAGGAAAGGCAAGGGAGGGAAGGGAAGAGGAAAGGGAATGTAAAGGAGGGAGGGGAGGGGAAGGGAAGAGAAGGGAAGGGAAGGAAACACGTGGGAGGGAGGGAGGGGAAAGGACAAAAGGGAAGGAAGGGAAGAGAGGGAACGGGAGGAAAAGGAGGGAAGGATACTCAGGATTTAGCCATAAACATTATGTTCTAATGCAAACGGAATTATTCAGGTTTGGTTTGCTTGTTTCCACAACTTGCTCAGAAGACACACGCTACATTTTGAGTTAAGCGTCAGCATTTATTTGCAAGGCTGTTGGGAGGATGCGATGCACGTAGGTGGCCCTGCTAGCTGTCCGTAACACATCCCCGCGGCCCAGAGCACGGAGCCCCGGTGTCAGTTTGGGATTCATCAGCTCCCAAAGGAAGCTGCCTGCCTGCTCGGCTTGAGCCTGGGTACAGAAATATTACGGCTCCTCATTAAAAAGTCATAAAGCTTTGAAAGCGTCCATAAATGAGGCTACCTCTGCAAGGAGCTCGCGACCGACCAAGCAGAAAGACGAGGTAAAATTGTTTACCCGTCACCAGCCCGCTTCTGCTTCCCCTCGAAGTCGAAGGCGATACCGAGTGGGGCTGGCCTCATCGATTAACAGCGTGCCATCGAAACTCTACCTAGGTTTCTCTTTGCCTTCCCTTTCTTTCTTTCTTTTACACGATAATGCCGTGCATGAATTCAAGGACGTGGAGAAACAAATCGATTTTTCAGCTCCGTAATTGCTGAAAGTATCAGTACAGTGATTATGGACAAGGTTCGGTGGGTGACATTGGTTGTAGGGTGGTGGTCGTCCGGGATGGTCTTTAGGCCTTTTCCAACCCTAATGAGACTATGAATCCATGAAACAGCAATTCTCGTGGTCAACCACCCAACCACCTTCCCCAGATTCGCCACAGCTCTCCTGCCACGCTTGGGCATAACAACGTGAGAAAAAGCGGTGAGGAGGCGGCGGTGATTTCACGAACACCGGTGGTTGTTTTTACGTAGACTGAGGGAAACGAGGCAAACGTAACGAAAACCCAGCGGACCCCTCGTGCTTTTTGTGAACTGGAAACACGTTCAGCAGGCGGGGCGCGACCCAGCCAACACACCTACGGAGATCCACCGGCCGCAGGGCGGCTCTAGGCGTGCACGCCTGTGAGCTGACACAGCCGGGGGGCGGCCCGGCCACAAGGCCGCGCGGCCACCCCCTCCCCGGGGGCGCCATTGCGGCGCGGGCGGCGGTCACGTCGCGCACGTCGCCTGCCCCATAGCAACAGCGCGCGGTTGGCCGCTGGCGGAGGCGGGAAGCCCGAGCCCTCTGATTGGCTGCGGGTCGGCGCGAGACCGGCCGTACCCCGCCCCTCCCGCCCAGCAGCGCTTCAGTCGGCGCCGGACGGCGGCGCGGCCGGACGTGGTTTTCTGCGCTCCGTGTGACTGCGGGGCCCAGTCGCCGTGGGCCGCGCGCTGATCTGAAAATCTGAACTCCGAAAGGGAAAGGGAAAAACGTGTGCCTTTGCTGTTTAATGTGCCTGTGAGCAGCAATGAGAAGTCAGGAGAGGGGACAGGAAAGGCGTGCTAGAGAGGGAGAGGAGCAGCTACAGGCGGCAATAGGAGCTCTGTAACGCAGCTCAAAAACGAGGACAGTTCCTTAGCACAGGGACTGCTGCCCCACGTCTCAGATGCTGCCCGTATATGCGCAGAGATGCCATGCTGTGCTCTGGTCAGGGAGCTCCTGCTGAAGGAAGAAGGGCTGCTATGTGTAAATGGTCAGGAGAGCACAGGGTGGATCTGCAGCCTGCTGAGCCCCGTCATGATGATAATTGAGATGATCTGGGAGAAGGGGATGATCTGGAAGTGGCTGTTTTCATCCTAATAATTGAGCAAACACCAGATGCTCCATCTGATGAGCTGGCTTTACCTCTTTGGCACTGACAGGTTACTCCCTGTGACAGAAGGGAGCTGGGACATCCCAGCCTGAAGGCACAAGGGAGCCACATCAGTGGCCATAAATGCCTGTGGGGAGGACAGAGCCGGGCTCTTGTTGGTGCCCATGCAGGGCACAGAGGCAGGGTCCGTAGCACAGCCCTGGGGGCTCCTTGGGGAGTTCTCCAGCAGCCACATGGACGTGAAGCTGGGCACCTTGCTGGGGCACGGCATGGACCCAGCGGACCCAGAGTTCCTCCCAGTGCCAAGCAGCCTGTGATTCTGTCACCTGCAAATGAAGTCTTTGGGTCGAGCCAGCAGAAACAGAGCCTAAGAACGGATGGCCCAAATTCCCCATAAAGGGAAGAAGGATCAAAGCAAGTTACTCATCCCCAGGGATGAGGGTCAAGGTTAAGAATTAGGACTGAGGGCTCTCCTACAAGCCTTAGACCCCAGCCCGCAGATGGGCAGTAGGGTGATAGCGGGCAGCTGCCCACCACCAGTGCTAGGGGTGGGTAAAGAAAATGGGGTGGGTAAAGACAATGGTGGTGGGAGAGCAGCCAAGAGTTGCAAGCAGCTGTGCTAAAATCGCTGTCACACGCGTGTTGGAGAGACCAAAGCCTGTGGGGCACAGAGGGCAGCCCCCAAGGATTAGCGCGTGGCAATCCGGTGCTGCTCAGCGGGGTTTGCCGTGTAGGTACAGGAACAACGGCAGCTCTAAAGCCGCTTCTTCCGCACCGATGGGAATAAATGCTGGTGCAAACCCTGTTCTGCAGCAGTTGCTGCGGCCGTGTCCTTAGAGGCAGGCTCCAAGTCGCTCGGGGTTTTGTAGGAGAGCGTCTGCTCCTGTTGCTCAAGGGCCTTTTCAGTGCCACAGGAACTGGGGGGGAGGGATGGGAGCGCGGTCTGCCCAGTCCCAGTAACTTACTGGAGCATACAGGAACGCAGGAACATTTATTGCTGCGGGGCTGTTGGAGGGACAGCTGCTGGGCTGGGACTGGGGCTCTGCTGCTGCGTGAGGGGTCTGGGCACGGGGTGGGAGGGCAGGGGGTCCGGGCTGCTGCTTGAGGGGTCCGTGGGGGGTACTGGGTGGGCAGAGGGTCTGTGCCGCTGCCTGAGGGGTCTGGGGGGGGGTCCTGGGGGGGGGAGAGAGCGTCTGTGCCCCTAATTAAGGGACCCCAGCAGGGGCACTAGGGGAAAAGAGGGGTCTGCAGCTAATGAAGGGATCCCAGCGGGGGTGCTGGGCGGAAAGAAGGCCTGAACCCTACTTGAGGGGTCGGGGCAGGGAGGTGGGAGGGCAGAGGGTCCGTGCTGTTACTGAAGGGGTCCCGGCGGGGTGGGCTCTGCCACTGCTTGGGTCTCAAAAACGACGTGGGTGGAGGTGGGTGGGCTCTGCTTGAGGGAGATTGGGAGGGGGTTGGGGGGGAAGGGAAGGGAGAGGAAGAAAAAGCAAGGAAGGGAGGGAAGGAAAGAAGGAAAGGCAAGGGAGGGAAGGGAAGAGGACAGGGAATGTGAGGGAGGGAGGGAGGGGAGGTGAAGGGAAGAGAAGGAAAGGTGAGGGAATGGAAGAAAGCTTTGAAAGCGTCCATAAATGAGGCTACCTCTACAAGGAGCTCGCGACCAACCAAGCAGAAAGACGAGGTAAAATTGTTTACCCGTCACCAGCCCGCTTCTGCTTCCCCTCAAAGTCGAAGGCGATACCGAGTGGGGCTGGCCTCATCGATTAACAGCGTGCCATCGAAACTTTACCTAGGTTTCTGTTTGCCTTCCCTTTCTTTCTTTCTTTTACACGATAATGCCGTGCATGAATTCAAGGACGTGGAGAAATAAATCGATTTTTCAGCTCCTTAATTGCTGAAAGTATCAGTACACCAGTTAGAAGAGCAGCCCGCTAGTAAGCCAAGTTCTCTGTATTTCTCCCTTTCGAAGTCCTTGCACAGCAAGTGTTCTCCATGGCCACATTGTAGACATTCAGTCATTTACTATAATTGCTGCTAATTAATTACTTAGCCACAGGTATTCGTGTGTGCGAAGTAGCTGTGAACACTTCGTATTTCCTCTTTTCTGGGATGCTCTGCGGGGCTGCGGAAGGACGTAACGATTATGCAGGCTAAACACTGAGCAGCGTATGCCATCTGCTAGTTTTTAGCTTCTGGAATAAATCTTAATTAGTTAAATATAACCAAACTAACTATTATTTTACTCCGAAATTGGCGGCAAATTGAATGTGACTGTTGGACGGTCCCACATGCTAACAAGAATAAAGAGCTCCTTAGCAAGACTGCGAGAGCAACACACTTGTAATTGCTTCTATTATTAGCAAGGCGCTTTAATCCGCTGATAATGAAGGTAATGATTTTCTTGGCCACGCCGTCGTTCTTCTCAGCATCTCTTCCCGTGTCTCGCAGCGGGGCATGGACTTGGAGGGAGTTCAGTGCCGTGGTTTCTGCAGAGAGAAATCCCGTCTGTCCTCCACGGGCAGAAGCAGGGGCTGCCGAGTCTCCGGCGTGGTTCGAGGGCTGCTTCCAGCTTCTCAGCATCCATCTGTTTCGGCCTACGTCTGGAGCTGTTCCCGTTATTCTGCAGAAACGATATTAATAACCCAAAAATCATCGACAATAAATACAGAAACACGGCTGGGAGAACAGTCATGGAAACAGTTGAAGGCTGCATCGCTGTAGGCAGCAACGTATTTAATAACTCCTCAATAAGCCGATCAAATGGCATTTTACAAGTAGCTGAGGTTTTCTGATCAGATTTGCTATGTTTTAATCCTGGTCAAAAATGGCTTACAGGAGCTAATAATTTGGGTAATAACAGCCATAACAGTTTTGATGACCTTCATGGCAAATATTCCTTGCTTGTTGGTATAAACACAGTTATGCCAGAATGGACTTGGATAACCCACTTGTTAAAACAAAAAAAATATTTAAATCTTATTTTTTCTGGTGAAAAAGATACCATTTTCAGTTTCAAAGTCAAACGCAATGAAAGGAAACGCTTCACTTCCAAAGAGGATGCAGCAGCCTAAGAATAATTTGCACCATGTGTTTTGTATTTGAGTTAGGAGTTTAACTTATTTACTTGTTTTTAATTCATTTACATATATTTAACACAGGTTTAGTCACCCATATATATATGTACATATATATGGGTATACAACCCATACACGTTGTATCCAGAACTGAGCCTGTTTCCAAAAACCCTAGCTTCTGCTAGCTCTTGACACATACCCTTGAAGCATCTGCTGTGTCAGAAAGTGCCGTGAAGATGAGAGAGGTAGGAAGAAAGGCTTTTATTGGAAGCAGTGCGGCTATTCATCTGTGAAAAGTCTCTAGCAACAAAACAATAAAATTCAAAGCCTGAATCTGAGGGAGGCAATGGCATGGAACCAAGGGTGTTTTTGCTAAAGCTTCCCAGTGTTTTCCTAGGTGACATGTCAGACTCATTATATTTGATTCATTGGTTTCAGCGGCTAGAGCTCAGCACCAGCGTTTGCAACCGATTGGAAAAGAAAAATAGACAGCGCAGGAGCTGGGCTAAGCTTTAGTGATGCTCGCTGTTTTGCATTCAGTCCTACGATGAGCCTTGTTACTGGAAATGTGCAGAACGCCTCCACACCTGAGGACACCTGTTAAGGATTTGGACTGCGTTAGGTGCACTTTTTAAGAGCACATGAGTTTGATCTCACGTGCCAGGCACAGGTCTGCTCTTACTTGGGATAAGGACTGGGCGTACCCAGCTGGATCCCCTACCCCTATGGGAAACCCATATGGCTCGTCATGTGTCTCTTCCCAAAAGGGGCAATGATGGTGCTGACTCCCCAGGGAGATAAGAAAATGGATTCTTCGTTGATCACCTGTGCTAAATATCGAGAAACTCCGGTGGTGGTCCTTGGGTCATTTGCTGTTACCTTGCACCTTCCTTCCCGTGCCACCAGTAGGGCCTACGCCTTGCTACTACTTCTGCTGGTGGTCGCAAATATTTGACTGATTCCCTTCCCTCAGAGACCTAAAACACGTATTTAAATGAAGAGGGGTGAACGTCCAATGTACTTTTCCATCGGGTTGCCAGCAATCAGGTACAAGCTGCTCACAAAAAGTAGTCCCCCTTCTGCAGGTTTTTGGCCAGCTTTTTTCAAAACCCCATTCCTTTTCGTATTTAAGCGAGGACCTGCTTCATTTGAGGAGAAGCCACAAGAGTTTGTCTCAGAATTAGATGTCAGGCTTGCTTTTCTTACTTCCCCTTCCTAACTGAGGTGTTTGGGGCCTGTTCGAAGCCAGGCAGGACTGCTCATGCCGTGGAGCTCTTCGATGAATTCTCTCAGGAAGGGAAGGCGCTGACGTCTGTGCTTTCTAGGAAGAACAAAGCATGATCAACGGAAGATTTCCTATAAAATAGGGAGTTTGAAAGGCTAGACTGTTGTGTACAAGCTTTTATGCTCCACTGTCTAGCAGCCATTTCAGAAGAGAGCTCTTTCTTACGCAATATAAATGATAAGTTCCTGAGCCCACCGCTCCCCTCGTCTTGGCAGCCATGCTCTGTTCCTACGGAAGAAATAAATCCAGAACATCTCATCTAAAGCATGTTTAGATACAGTTTTTTAAGATTACTCCGAGCCATTTTCTTTATCCTGAACTGGGGTTGGTCAAAATGCCGTTACTCCTGTCACACCCCTAACGAAGGCTTTTGTGTTGCGCTGACAACAATATTGCTCTGAGGTGGTTGCTTGTGATTTCTCGCTATTTAATCACCTGCGTCTGGTCAGACTGAAGATACAATTGAGTCTGTTTGGCGATGCTCGTGTGCATTTGGAAGAGTTCAGCAGTAAATAATTGTTCGGGATGTTGCTAAGCTGGCTGCTTGAGCACCTCAGAAAAACGGGCCTCAAGGCCCTGGGGTCGGTGTGACGGGCACCTCATGGGCACAGGTCCACGAGCCACCTTCCTAGGTGGCTTCTCAGTCACCCCAAATGCAGGTCTGCCAGTGTGTGAGACTTCAGAGGGGTTAATTAGTGCTCTAACGAAGCCGAGTTGGTCAGATTCGGCATCCCTTTTTACGGGACATTCTCCTTTCTGTGGGCAGGCCGACTAGGCCTCGGCACGACGTCGAGCGTTTTATTTCTACCTTACGTCAGTGAGTAATTTTGGATTTGGAATTTCGTTCTAAAAAAGAACTCAAGAGGCCATAATTAAATTATTAGGATTAATTTTTGAGTGCCCCGTGAATTCTCTTCTCCTGATTAAAACTGGAAAAAAAAAAAAACAAAACACCTAAAAACCCAAACCCTCATCTCCCCTCTCAGTCACACCGAAGCAAAAGGGCTGGAAGAGGTCGAAAGGAGAGATGGGCAGATGGTATATTCAGATGGAAGAAAGGAGATTTCTCATTCCAGACAGGTAGCGGGTTATTAATTCCCTCAAGTGGTTCTGCACATGTCATAAACCATGAGAGGAGCCGAGCTCAAGAGGTTCACAAATGTCAGCCGAACCCCGAGAATTACTGCTTTCCCTTGGTCTCCTGCATATTGGTTGTTAAATCTTGGGTATTATCCCTCCCCCGGAAGGAAAGTCAGCAATGCAATGCTAAAAATACGTGAATGCATTCTGCAACATTAAGCATAAAATATGTTGAGATATCTCTGAAACACGTACCATATATCTTCGTGTAGCAAACGCATAGATTTGCTCCTCAGGTCCTGCATACTTTTGTAATGGCAGGCAACACGCATGCTCTCGGTGGCCAGAAGTTTGGATTTTTATTAAATCGAGCTCAGAATTAGTAGATATTGTCTTTGCAGCACATGAAATCTTGGCAAAAATTAAATAAATTTGCAGAGGCTACTGATAAATTTTCAGTAAGTGCTACCGATTCACTTGTGTATATGGTAAAGAGTTCAAATTTGAGCCTTAAATTCCTTAAAACTAAAATATCCGATTACATTCATATTATTACTGTTTATGGCTAAACGGCATCTGATACTAAGACCACTGATACCAGCCCCATATTATTTTTCTTAGCATCTTGTGATTCGCTTTGCATTTCCCGAATTTTGTTTTCATGTGTCCTAGGGACTGGAGTTGGGGGATGATAAAGCTTCTCCTGATAAGATTTATGGGATTCCTGACTTCATTGCCTTCCTCGGTATACTCATGTCATTGCAATAAGATAATTTGCCCTTAATTTTGTCTATTATTAATCATTCAGCAGCTGAAAACTAGCAGAAGGCATTTAGCTGCCGCTCTGCAGGCTCCTGCAACAGGGACTGGAGTTATATGAGAAAAGGATTGTACTGTCATTAATTACAATTTGTAACGGCAAACCAAAGCAACACTCAGGAAATCACATACAGGGAAGAAAACTGAAGCAGAAAGACATTTGGGGGCGTTGGTACAGCAAAAATACCAAAGGAATGACCAAAGGAAAAGTACTACCCATGGCAGTGTAGGATAACGGGCGCACTTGGATCTTTTGGGCTGCACAAATTAAGGTCACGGTCGCACTTCATGGTGTGAAGTGCCGAATTTCTTCCATCTCGAGAGCCTTTGCCTGGAGTTTTTGCTAGCTGGCAGCATTCAGCTGACAAACATCGCTTTTTTCATTTCTTTTCTTCATTTTTTTTTTTCCTGTAGAAGGATATTCTCTTATTTTCACATGCCTCTAACAAGACTGCATGAAGTTTTCTGTGTAAGTGGTTTTGAGTGAAAAAAAAATGGGTTTCAGTAAAGGTACATCAGGGCCTTGCATTCTCATTGCTTAATATTTTAGTCCAGAAAAAAAATCCTCATTTTTTTTATGCCTCAGTGTTGTTTATTACATAATACTTAATGATTTAAATTTCCAGGTCTTTTTATCACTAGAAAATAAGTGCCATGCCTGGCAACTGAAATTTCTTTAAAAGGTACCAGCTTGAACTTCTGCTTGAGATCTAGAAAAGACTAATTTACCTTGCGGGAGTGTTCTTTGTAGGCAATACCTGTGCAGTCACAATGGTTTACTGCTGTCCTAGAAGTCTTAAAAAAAAAAAACAAACGCCTTAAAAAAAGCCTTTACTGATGGAAAAGGAGCACAGAATTTATTTATGATGTTAAATAATAATTAAACAGCGTGTGCGTGACTGTTGGGGCGTGGATTTTTTGGGCATCTTTTGCAGATTATTTAAAAATAAGACCGATTGGGTCCCTCTAGGGTGTTCAACCAGTTGCCTCGAGGCTCGTCTTCCATTTTCCATTCCTGAGTAAGAACAAGGTTTCTTTGTTTGGGTATGGATCTGTCCAGTGCTTGCTGTGGATGGAAGAGCCAAGAATTCACCAGACGCTGAATCTTCTCCTCCTTGGGGAGAGGTCTCGGTGCCTACCAAGCTTGCCCAAAGCCACCTTGGCTGTCACCGCTGGAGTGCCTCTCCCTGGACAGCAGGACTTCCTTCTGGCTTCCTACCCCGACCCTGCACATTAAGGTGCCTTCACTCAGGTTTTCACCTTTATAAGATAGGGTTAAAGGCAGCGTTCGACACTAAAATGCCATTATAATTCTTAACAAGCTCCCCTGGCTGCTGCATCCCAGTTGCCTGGACAAATCCTGCTCCTTCCGTGCTGTTCACGACCCCCCCTGAGATGCTGCAGGTGGATTTCGCAGCGGCGGAGCTGCAGCCCTTGGGCTCCTTGTCGGAGTCGTCCCGCTTCAGTTCCTGCCCGCGGACCTGCAGGTGTCCGCAGCGAGCTTTGTCCTCGCCGGGGATTCTGATTACAGTGCTGACAAAGGAAAAAAAAAAAAAAAAGCAAGCAAAATCTACCCCTGGGTGGAAAAATCTCTTGGTTTCCATTTTGTGGCAGTGACTGTGCATTCGTGAAGTGCTTCGCTATAGAGTACTTCCCTGCAGCACACTGAGAGCATTCTTTCCTTTTGGCTGCAAACGTACGCTCCTCTACAGAAATTCTTCTGTGCCAGTTATAATTCCACAGCTTCAGCCCGCTGTTATGTATTCTGCAGCAAGTAAACACGGCTATTTTGATAAAGAAAATAATGAGTTACCATTGCTAATTACGCTAATCCTCTTCTAGTGTTGTCACATTAAAATAAAAAAAAGGCTTTTGACAGTTTTGTACTTCACGTATGGTTTTGTGCAACGCCGTGATATTTCCCTTTCTTTTCGATTCTGAAGATAAGGTTCTTAAAAATATAAAAATATATTTAAAAAATTATTAAAAATATATTCTTAATTAGAGATAGATAATCGAGACCAATCTTCAGTGTGATGAAAACTTTGGGCTGGATGTGTTTCAGCCTGGGAACACAGGCGTGTAGGCACGAAGAGGTGTGTTGCCTATATGATGAGCGTCCTTTGGTTCATGTCAATGTTTGAATGGGAATTAGTGTTCACCGGGGAGCAATCCTTCAGCTGAGCCTAATGGCACTCGTTAGGTAAATAGCACTGGGGGGTGCAGGAACGCTGGTTTGTTATTCCCAAACCAGTGATGTTGATATGTCAGCGTATTTAAGTTAGAGGTCCCTCCAGGGAGCTCTGCTTGTACCACGACCTCAGTGCAGTGCTTCCAGCTCAGAGCTTTTCGTGTCAATTTGCCTCTTCTTTCTTCCACCTCTTCCTTGCCATGGTTGCCATTAGAAGTTCTTGCTGCAGTGCATGCACAGCAGCCAGGCACACATCTGAAATGCCAACATGTCAGTGGTTTCATTGAAATAACCCAGGGGGATAAAAAATACTCAAATGTGAGTTAGAACCAAATCAGCACCTCAGAGAATCCAAAACTCCAGGATGTCCTTTCCTCCTCTGTCCTGGCTCTGGAAGGAAGAATTGGTCTGGCACTCCTGAAACGGTGGAAGGACTAACTGGTACTACATCATCTCACACGACAGACCCAAAGGAGCATTTTCCAAAGGAATCTGCTGGTGACCAGTCAGGTAAATCAGAAAAGATTGCTGTTACTGATCTATGTGTAACGCAGCAAAATGTTGCCATGCTCTTCCTTGGTACTGGAGTTTCCTTAAAACAGCAGGTTCTCAAAGAGCATGAGCACGTAAAGGTGCTAGCTTAATGAGTTAAATGAAAGCAGAACCAACTGAATTTTGCAGGCTGCTTATGCTCCACAGCACAAAATGCTCCTGTTTTCCTCACTTACTTTGACACTAGAATTATTAGTATTGATCACGACTTTTATGTAGGTTTCAAGCAGCGAGGGCGTTTTTGTATTTGCTTGCCTTCTAACTGACCATACAGAGAGCCTTGCTCTTTGCCTCAGTTATTCTCAGATGAAAATCTATATTAGAGCTGGAGTTATTACCTGCATTGGCTTTTATAAGTGGGAAATGCAATCTGGGAAATGAGATGTGCGGTGTTCTAACGGATGCTTTGTTTTGGGGCAGATGGAAATGAACAGTAAAGCATCACGATCAATTATAGCCACAGAGCTGGAGAGTTTTTAGACATCTCTCCCTAATTTATAAGAGCAAGCTTGCTACTGAATTTTTCTCCTTATGTGGGTTGATTTGTGTAGGTAGACAGCTCCATTTGCTGGCATAATGGACATGGGCTCTGCTGGAGCTATAACGCAGGATTTGAGATTATATTTACATTTAGTTGAAGGTAATAAGCTTTAGCAGGTTTCCTCTAAGCATCCGTGAATGGGGCAATATTCATGCAGAGGAGACAGTCTGTTATTTGCTCATGCAAACTCTGCATTGAGTCTTTATTTATTTTTTTAATTTGCACATTACACTTGCCCTTTGGCATGTCTTGCTCCCACTGAGTCTTTGTGATGCACATGCGGGATATTCATGGCCCAAAGACTGTCACCATACAAAAATACCAGTCTTAAAAAGACAATCGTGGTTTATAGGGTGCTGGCAGTAACATCACCAAAGTATGAATATGTCCGATATATAATCATTTAGCTCTAGCGCTGTTCATCCATAGAGCTCGACGGACTTTCCAGCAGAGAGTAATTGGTTTTGGTCCTATTACACAGACAGGGAAAGCTCTGAAATAAGGCCTGGATGAAGAGGAAAAACACCGTGAGTGGAATGAAGTACTGTAGCACTGCTGCCAGCAACACTGCAGTCAAGCAGTAGAGTTGATGGGAGTAGGGTGCTGGGGGCTTTATTTTCAAGAGGTGAACTAAGATGACGTAAAACCGAGCTTTTGTTCTGGCCCCAAACACATCAGTCTCTCATCCTCGCAGAGCCACTATTGGGACTTCTCTGCTCGGCCTGACCTGCTACATCGGAGGTCTTTGCAGAACAAAACCTGCTGAATTTGAAAACAAACACTCATACACTGTCAGGAGTTTACTTTAAATCCCGGTCTCCTCACTGCTGGGAGAAAAGAAACAACTGGAAGGCCTTTCTGCAAATATCAGGCTCTTCCACATTTGTTTTGCAGACGTGTAATCCCTGCTAACTTTAGGGTTGGGTGGAACAAAGACATAAGGGTTTGATTATCTGGGAATAATAACAAGGGGAATTGCAAGACAGTAATTAACAGCATATCCAAAGTAACTAAGAATGACAAACACACTTGGTAAAACGTTTCCAGTTTATTTAATACAATCCACAGATGTAGAGGAGGTGCACTGAAACCTAATTGCTTAAGTCCAGACACAAATTTTGAGATTATTTAGATGTGGAAACAAAAGCTGCACAGTTTTCCATTTCTTAGAAGGGATAAAGTGCTTCTAGATAATTACTTAGTTCTACAATTTCTATTTTGCATCAGCTATTTAAAAGGCTGGTATTTTTTGAAGATACCTCGCCTGAGCTGATGCTCAAGTTACCCATCTCCCAGTTTAATCTTCTTTTAGGACCCAAACTGAATTTCAACCTTTGAAGAATATCAAAAAAAGAACCAGGATCCTTTCCTCTGACAGTGTCTCCCAACAGGGAGTATTTGGAAGAAGGCTTACGGATGGAAATCCATCTTTCCCCCTTGTTGATCTCTGTGCTAACCAGCTGTGGAAGCAGAACATGATTTATTGTGATCTGAATCCTACCTGGGTGCCAAGGAATGTTCCGAATTTTGTTCCAAGTCCCACGAGTACGTTAGCAGATCTGTGCTAACGTCATGCTTTATTTTCTGTTTTACTTACCTTTTGTGACAGGCAGAGGATGTAAAGAACAAATGTGTGTTATTTAAATGCTCTGATCCTTTGAATTATATTGTCTAAAGATGAGAGAGGAACATTATTCTGCCTCTCCTGATTGCATTTTGCTTTCTCAAATGTACTGCATAATCCCTAAGCAGTATTTATTATTTGGAAAGAATTCGATTTTGAGTGGTAATGATTCAGCTGCTTTCTTGCACTTCTAACGTTTTAACTAGATTGAGAGAGAGAAAGGAGGTGACCAAAATAAACATCAGATGACCAAGGCTGTGATCCAGCAGTTTGACTGACTTCAAAGCACAAGGCGACTCAGAATCTAAACTTAAAACCGGTGTAGACATACCCTAGATTAAAAGCCCAGATCAACAAACACATGAGCTGGTAAGTTCAAGCTTGAATCCCTCAGGCTATATCTACACTGTATAGAATCAAGACATGAGACAGCAGGGCATAAATCCTCTCTGAATGGAGGCCCTTCCATTAACATGCCTTCCTTTTTTACTTTGAGAGCTATTTGCTGATTAAACTTCTTTTTCGCCTTTGAAAAATAAACCAATTTCATACTTCAGGCATTTTTTGTATGGACAAATGCAATCAACCTCACATGGATGATTTCTCAAAATTTTCACAAATCCCTACTAAGGAGCGGTTTAGCTTTGACTACCTCCCTAAGTATGTTTGGCAGTTTCAGTTGAAGGTGGTTTCCTTTCCTGCCTCTTCCAAAATGTGAAATAGAATTTCTCTCTCCTGTTTGGGGGTTTCCACAGTAAACAAAGAAAAATAGAGGAGCTTCTTATTATGTGTCATTTTTGAAAATTTAGGTACTGACTTGTATTCGCATCAGCTTCTCTATCTGTAGTAGAGGAGTACAGTCAATAGCTTTTTCACCATGTTTTGAAAAGATAATTTCAAGTGATTTAAAGAGCCTTGAGGTTTTATCTGAGAATAAACGCAAATTTATTGTTGGAGATATTGAAGGGAATAAACTAAAACTGGAGATTTTAGGTATATCTTCTTACGAGGACAGAATGACAATACAAGTCCCAGTAGAGCATATTTGCAATCATAACTTTTTCAAAGTGTCTGTTCCAAAACATTACCCGTGTTATTTTCAGAGGGATTCCTCCTTCCCATTAGCTGAGGAACATTATCATTATAATCCAGATAGCCATTTCGTTCGAGGAACATAGTTTAAATTAATAACGCGTATTTGAGCTCACTTTTTGAAGAGAGGTCAAAGACTTGTAAAAGTTTTTGTGGAAAAATAGGCAAGGGGTTGTTCTAGGCAGGTAAATCATCAGTTAGCCTATGTGTTATGCTAGTGATGACTATACATTTGTGACATAATTATGAATTTCAGACCACATTGACTCTACTGACAGTCTCAGTACTTTTTTTATGCAGTCCTGAGTTAGATTTGGCTGTGTCCACTGTTTACTTAGTTTGCTGCTTCTCCAGGGGTCTACTTCCTTCCTTGCAGGCCAAGGAGATATTTATAGAATTATAGAATATCCCTGAGTTGGAAGGGATCCACAAGGATCATCGAATCCAGCTCCTGGCTCTACAGAGGATCACCCAAAAACCAAACCCTGTGTCTAAGAGCGGTGTCTAAATGCTCCTTGAGCTCCAGCAGGCTCCGGGCCGTGCCCATGTCCCTGGGGAGCCTGTCCCTGTGTCTGACCAACTCTGGGTGCAGAACCTTTTCCTCACACCCAGCCTGACCCTTCCCTGTCCCAGCTCCATGCCGTTCCCTCGGGTCCTGTGGCTGTCCCCAGAGAGCAGAGCTCAGCGCCTGCCCCTCTGTGAGGGAGCTGCAGGCCGCCATGAGGCCTCCCCTCATGAGGGAGCTGCAGGCCGCCATGAGGCCTCCCCTTGTGAGGGAGCTGCAGGCCGCCATGAGGCCTCCCCTCAGCCCGCTCTGCTCTGGGCTGAACAAACCAAGGGACTTCAGCCGCTCCTCATCCATCTCACCCTCTAGACCCTTTGCTATCTTTGCAGCACTCCTTCAGAGGCTCTCTAACATTTTCATGTCCTTACTGAATCGTGGCACCCCAAACTGCAGAGAGCGGTTGAGGTGAGGCCGCATCTAAATTGCCTCAGACAACTAAGAAAGCCTGGAGGAGTCCACATCTCGCCCCAATCTACAGAACTCAATTATAAAGCTAAATTGCCTGAATTCCCCATTACATATGCACCAGGAAGCTAAGAGTGCTTGAAAACACTCTGGTCTTTGGCAAGTGGTGTGGAACAGCGTACTTCTATGCTCTGAAACCTTGGCCTACAAAACAGGACGACTTCATGCAAGCTGGATGTTGGGAAGCGTCCTTGGCTGGTGCTAACTGCCTGACTCTGCCTGGAAATTTTGGGGGAAAAATGCTAGTCGGCTAGTTGGCAGAGCTGAGCCAGGGACCGTGCCAAGAGTTAACCATACGGGCAATTAAATCCCTGTGCCTGGAGACATTTAATTTCCTGGAATAGACACAGGCACAGTGAGTTCAGTAGTTCCAGATCCCAGTAACCCTCTGTCAGCATGCACTGCAGTAAAAAGGTCTGGGGAGTGTTGCTAATTATCCAGAAGTACAGCTGCTTGTTTACACATTTTGCAGAGACACTGCTGATAATAGAGATAAAATTTTATTTTCTGCTTTTATGGGTCAATGCTCCAAATACATATACGCTTATGTGTATGAAATTTATATAGTTATATAAAATATGTACAAATAAAGGCCTACTAAGAAAGATGAAATTAGTTGTGCTTAGAAGACACACATTTCCTTCTAAGAGAGAGAACTAAGTAGTTCTCTTTTCAGTACAATTCCAGTCTTTTCTTTTCCTTCCTGGACAGATTATGAGATGAGCTACACCTACGGTGTTTAAATCTAGCTAAAAGAGAAGCAAGCTGACCAAATCATTTGTAAAGGTGGTGGTGGTGGTGCAGCATGTCCATGATTTTTGTCTGCTGAAATGGAAGCAATGTTCTTTCTAGGGAAGGGTTGTATTTTATTATTTTTTATTTTTATTAACACCTGTAGTATTTAATCTTGCATCTTCGTACGGAAGGCTCAGACACAGCGTGAAAAGTTTGCTTGGGCAGCTACGTGAGGTAATAGATGTTTAGGCAAAAGTGTAGCAAGATTAGGATGGTTCTGGTTTTTCCTTTGACGGGAATTGAAAGGTATTTTAAAGCGGGGACTGTGTTCATTGCTTGTCACTGCTGAGTCTCCCACGGGGGAAGGAAGCAAAGAAAAATGTCTATGTGCAGATGGAAACTTAATAAAGCTACCGAATTTGGTATGTATCTACCTACCTTACGCAGGAAAATAATATCCTTATTGTAAGTAACCAGAAGGCACTACACTTTAGTTTTGTGCACATATTGCCTTGGACTAGACATAACTGTCTTTTGCAAGAGAATTGTATACATTTAGACATGGAGTGCTTGGAAAATATTGTTAAAACTTTTTTTTTTCAGCAGGAATTTATACATGGTAGTGAGCCTCTGTAATTGCTATGTCCATCTGCTGTTCTCTATACTGAATTGCAGGGGAATGCCCACAGAATTACAAGCAGCCCATGGCTCTCTTTATCTTCACTCTTTTTTTTTTTTTTACACCACATTGAGTCCCAGGTAACTGGGGGGAAGGTGTAAGCAGTGAAGGAATAGAGCTTTGGATTTATGATCCTGATTTACCAGTCCTAAGCTTTTTTTTTCTTGCTCTCTAGAATGTATTGCAAGCATAACCTACCAAAATGTACATTGCCTGCTATTAACAAGTCAGTTTTGCTGGAGAGACAGAACCAGAAATGGGCTTTTCTGTGCAGTCTCGGCACACTGGCTGTTAAGAAATTGTAGTATTGTCAAGTGGCAAGTGGCAAGAACAGCACTGTAAAAGCGAGAAAATCCTGTGTACTGCAGAAAAATGAAACAAAAAGCAAGAGACTCCTGTGAACTGCAAAATACTGAAGTATTTTGCTGGATAACAGGCTGGATAACTTTTTAAAATTTAAGATGGATCTCTTTTAATCTGACTTTGGGCATATTGGGTGTTTAAATTTTGTCTCATCACATTCATTGTTTTGCAGTCAGTCTGAAGAAACAGGCACATAAAGAGGATGAAGCAGCTAGAGATGTCCACTCGGTTTGCCCTCTGGCAGTACACATTTCTTTCCATTGATTTTAACATGAGCAGAACTCACACTTTATTCTGACTTTTAGCCTGATGTTCAATTACTCTTTCTCCAGAGACATAAGAACAATATTCAAATCTGTAAGGAGGAAGAAAAATATATTTTCAGCGTGAATTAAATATTTGCTTTTTGCTTTTATGCTTTCAATGAGTTTTCAAATTCCTTCTGGATTTTTAAGCTACTTTTCTATTAATGAATTGGACAGTGATTATTTAAATTCCTAAAGATGGCTCGACGATGTTGCCAGTACCTAAGAACTAATAGTTTATGGGTAGGGATATTTCCTGCCAGATGTAAATAAAAATCCAATGCTTCTTTAATACAATTGCAATTGGTCTGCAGAAAATTTGCATGCAATTTTCTTTGTAAATAATGGCAATCCACTCAAATTGCCTGCAAAGATGACTCATAGGTTCTTAGCTGAGACTAAACATGTTCTGAAGATTTCTCCTCAGGTACCAAGGAGGCATTTTCCTCCATCAGGTGGCAGCAGTCCAGGCTCTGCCCGTAACCCAGGATCTCAGGATCACATTCCCCAGCACAGGAGGCTTCTTTTTAGGATTTTCCTTTTCCTTCAGGGTTTTTCCTGCTGATTTTTTTTTTCAGCAGGATTTTTCTGTATCAGGATATTTCAGAATATCCCATAACGTGTTTTGTATGCCAGCATCACAGCGAGAACTCGTGTGCGCCTTACCTCCCTGCATCGTCACGCTAACGGGATTCCCTTCTCCTTTCCTCTGTGGCACCGCTGTCATGTTTGATATCCAGGACGGACAGATGTGTGGCTTTACAAGCGATAAATGAAGGCATAAATGAGGATTATTAGACTTGTCATCACACGGGAAGTCAGTCTTCAGCTTCTGCATTGGCACGAGACTGAGTGAAAATTGCTTACGGCAAGATGAGTCTGGGAAACAGGCATAAAGTAAATGGTCAAAATCCTAACATAAAGGATTAAAAAAATCCTAGGAAAGGTATAGAGGATGAAATATCAGCAACTCCTCCTCAAGAAAGTGATTTCATTTTAGGTGGGAGATTAGGCGACCTGGCATCCTTTTAAGATTTTACCTTCTCTGGTTGTGCGATTCCTCCTGCAGATGAAACCTCTATGGGTGAGAAGCACTCCCTGGGTACAAGCTGTGCTGAGCTATGAAAGTAAACATTTTCCTCACCCCACTGCTATTTTACAGTGACTCTTAGGGAATATCTGCCTTTGTTCTGGGATTTTGTTACTCGTAGAGCTTTAACGTCATGTTGCACTACAAACTTCTACCAACTCAATCTTATAATGAGAATTAAAAAGGAAAAGATTTCAGAAATGTTTGTAGTTCCACTTTTTTTTTACCAGGTTCCTGATTCTTGACATGGTACTGGGCTGCAATTTCAGATTAGATGAAAAAAAATAATAATAAATTAAAAAAAAAACAAAGCCAAACAAACCCAACAACAACAGTAAACCCTCATAGTGAAAAGCCCAGCTAGCATCTTCTTTATCAGCAGTGTTTTTTACTGAATTTCATCATATTTCCCATGCTGAATTTCTTTCAGTGATGCTTGGAACCTGGTTTCTTGCTCGTTGATTCTTAGAAACAGCACTGACAGTATGTTTCAGTATTTTTAAGGGAAAGCTGTGAATACTAGGGAAGCCTTCCTTTTGTGATGCCCAGGTTTAATGGGGGACTGGAAAATTTGTTTTCTGTAAAACCTGCTCCTGGATTTGCCCTCTGCAAAGCGTTTAAGAACAAACCATACCAATCTTCAGCTGCGTGTGTATGCCTTGCGGATCTACAAAAGCTCCATTTTCTGCCTGAGGTGGTTTGTAGATCCGTTCTTCGTTTCTGTTTTACGAGGCGTCGCCTTTCGCGTTATTTTATTTTTTCCTCCGCTCTGAACAAGGTAAACATTTTCAAACAAGAAGGTAGATGCTGAACGGTGATTGACGAATAATAACAAATTCTTTGAACGCCTCGGTTTGCATGGGAATTAGTGCTCCCGTGTTCCACTCAGCAGCAGCAGCCTCGAAGATCTGTGCAAAGTTTCATTAATATGCAGGCTCACAAAGGGCAAATGAACAAGCAGAGCAGCGTTTAAAAGAATAACCAAGAGAAATATGAACCGGTTGTCTGAATAACATGTTTACCGTGTCCATTTCAGTCGGCTCTAATGTTTAAGCATCTTAAAGACATGTCCACAGTTGTGCAAGAGCATCCTGCCTCCAAAACCTTTCGAGACCTGTAGCAGCATGGTTCCTGCTGCCTCTCGTAAGAAGCTCGGGAAATGCCAGAGGAAACATCAATTTCTTTCAGTGTCAGACAATGCCTTAACACACCCTCCTGCCTGGAGCTGCTAGAAAGAAGCCCTTGGCGGTACATGATAGCTCTATTGATCCAGTAAAATTCAGCAGCAGCGCCACGTGTATGTATTTACACCCTCCCCTCAACTGTTTGCATATAAATGGCAACCTTTCTGATTTATATACCATTCTTCTACCATTTTCGAAAGCCTACAACAGACCAAGTCAATGAGCAAGTTACGTAAGAAAGGAAAATGTACTTGTATGACTCAAGCCAGTAAGTCAGAAATGTTGTTCTTAGATTCATACGTCTTTAAAGTCGGAAATTTTGGAGTATTTACTTTGAAACAGAACTTGAATGGTTTGTTAATAGTAAAATACTTCACATTTAGATTTTTTAAAAGGAGTTTATTATGATATGCCTGAACACATTTAGTGGAAACAATTGAGAAAACGTAAATTTCCCATATAAGAAAAAATTTCCTGCACTTCTCTAAGATAATTTAAGGAACCACCAGTGTTGCTTATTATAAGTAAAGCTGCTTTACAAAAAGACCAAGCGGACTCTCACCAGGGGGGATCCCTCTTTTCTTGTAGCTTGCCCTGGCTGGCTTTTGGGTGAGCTCTAACTCTGGGCAGCTCCCCTGCTTGTTGCAAGTTAAAGAATGAAACCTTTTCCAGGTTCTGAAAGAGAAAATATTTCTTCCTAGATCCTCAGGAGTTCAAGAAGTAGCGGTGCTGATAGCCCACCGTGCAGCGCAGTGAAGATTCCTGTCCCCAGATAACTTACATTCTCGGTAGGCAAAACAGACAAAGCCCAGGAGAAGTGGGGAACTTCTGCCTCATTTCACAGGTTGGTCTGCCAAGGGTTTTGTGGGAACAAGCCACAACCCTGCCAAAAGGCTGAGTTGGGATTTTACCCTTGGTCTTACTGAGACTCAGCTGAAACACCAGCCGTGCAGAGTAGTGGCAGCATAACATCAACATCCGTAGGGGCTGGGAGCTGTGCCTTCGGAAGTTGCAGCAGACAAAATACTAAAAATGCTGGGGGCTTACCAAGAAGAAACAAATAATTAGCGTGGCTTGTGCGCCGATGTAAATTTACGTGAGGGAGACAGAGATAAGACTGCAAGCTACTCTGCCGTTGCTCAGAAGTAGCCCAACGCTGATATATTTTAAAAGGCTTGGCTGAATTCCTGCATCCTCGTGCCAGCGCAGCTTCTTCCAATAAAAACAGAAATCTAACATTTTTTGAAAAGGTCAGCGAGGCTTCCTAACGCCTTTCTCTCTCGTAGGCATGTCTAAGTCCATGTGGTGTTTCTAAATAACCTCTTATTTTTTTTTAATTACGATTTAGTTATGGTTTTCCTTGGCACAGACGAATGTGGAGCGCGTGTAAGGCACCGCGTTTGGCACGAAGTATCAGAGAAAAGAAACGCTCCAGCGATGTGCATTTCCAAGTACCATCACTCCGGCGACGTATTTCAGCGTGAGGGTGTAAGAATGTGGTTGGAAAATGGAGGGTATATATTATGTGAAGTGTCCTGACGAAATCCTAGGTGGAAGCAATAGTTACAACTCAGCATCTGTCACATCCACAGTAGGCATGCGACGCTCCGGGGGGATGCTCGTGCAGCCATTTTGGTACGTCAAGGAGCTGGCAAAGCACTTTGTTTTTAATGGGCGTGCTCATCTCTCAGTGTCACGAGGCCAGACATTTCCAGGTAATGCATTTCCAGATCATTTCCAGTTGTATTTTTGGTAACAGTCCTAGGTATAACCTGTAGAACACATCGATTGGCACTATGTCAAATGATAAGTCTGTATAACCATTAAATTATGTAAGCGTGCCACGCTAAATACTTACACTGAAAAGTGGCTTTCCAAAATCCTCTTGAAAATTGACATAAAACAATCTAATGAGTATTTCACAGGAGCACATGGAAGTTATCTGAGAGCATCAGATCGTCAGAAACAAGGCGTCTCTGTGAATCTGCTGTACTGAAGCTGGAAACCAAAGATGCACTGCAAACATCCCACATTTTTCACTTGTACCCGATATTATATATACACAAAAACTTTTGGGGAGTCTTTCTGAGGCCTTACCTGCCAGTATTTAAAAGCTAAAAGAGGCAAATCACAACAGGAGTGCATTGTGTAGGAAAACCAGCTAGATAATGAGAAGAGCTTAGAACTAATGACCTGACAGACAGAAAGAGGAGGGCTCCTCTTCCTTCAGCAATCTGATTTTGGAAAATTCCTGCAGTGAGTGATGCCTCCTACGTCCAAGCGAGGCTTCTCAGCCTGAGCCACCCCTGTCCTGCTCCACAGCAGAGCTGTAAGCCCTGAACCGCAGAGCCCAGCAGTTGGAAAGGACCTCAGGGGGTCTCCATCCAACCTCCTCCTCCAAGCAGGGCCAACGCTGGACTCAGCCCAGGATGCTCAGGGCTTTCTGACCCCAGCCGGGTCTTGTTTATGAACCGTTTCATACAGATAACACGCAGGGAGCTGCCTCGTGAGCTGGTAAAGGGATGGCAAATGGGATAAAAGCACGGGCTGGCAAATGGAGTAGTGCCTGTTTCAGGAGTGTACGTACCGATTCTCCTTCCCCCTATATCTCTTATAGGGTTTGGTGTTAGCCTCCCGCTGTTATTATTATTTAAATGCTTTCTGGAGGTGCGATAATAACTTTTCTTTTATGCATGCCTGAAGAATCCGAAGCGCCGAGGTAGTGATAGCCAGTATAACTTAATTTCAAAAGTAATTAACGAGGCTGCATTTTAATGAGCCTTTTTATACAGTGTTGTGAACTGGGCTGTTTCATGATGCCATTGTTCTCAGATTGCTGGAGGGGAAAAAAAAAAAAAAAAGGAAGCAGAATCTGGAAAAATTAATTTAAGGACAGCGGCAGCCCAAATAAGAACCAATCTGTACATCAGTTTGCATTTATTTTACCCTTGCAGGGATGTTGGAAGCAAAAAGGCCAATTCTTCCAAAGTTCTGGTACAGAGCGGATTCACGAGGTTGTAAATTCCTGCCGCAGTCTTATAACTCATCAGCCTCCTTTCTTTCTGGAGTGGTTTAGCATTCCGTTTCTCACTGTCCTTTCAGGAATGCAAAAGAGGGTCTAAGCAGAAAGAATGGTGTCTATAATAAGTAAGCAAGGCTTTATTTTTCTTTTTTTTTTGTGGCGTGATTTGGTTTCTACATCGAATCATTTCGGAATATTAACGGCCTGTTGTAACTCACAGATAACATCAGGACAGGGAAGAAGGTGTGGGCGAATAGGTTATGCATACTAAGGTGGAGATTTAATGAATACCATTAGGAGCTTCGTCTGTTTAACGACTTAGGTGTGAGCGGGAAAGCAACATAAATATACGTGCAATGTCCTCGTCATTGCAAACGTCCAGGTGTTTTATTCCTGGCAGGGATTGCTAGGGGTAAATACATGCTCCAGCTTTTGGAAGAAATCAGAACTCACAGCTTTGCTAGGTATGAACGTGTTCGATGAGTTTATGGGATGAACAGCGACACAGCAGTGCTATGGCACCTCCGAAAATACAGAGCCTGGAGAACCTCGCTGAGCTGTAGGGTCTGAGGAGCCACCCCACCAGCCTGGATCCCTGTTTGTTATCTGTTGGTCTAAACAGCGTCCAAACAGAATGGAAAAAGTAGCTTTGCAAGGGAGATATTTCGAGGGGACGCCATTGAAAGGCAGCTTTTTGCAGAACAACACGGAGAATTTGAACTCTTAAAGTAAAACTGGCGTGGGGTTCACTTGGTGGGTGAGTACGCTGTCATCTGCAGGATTTGGGCACACATCTCCCTCTAGGTGACAGAGGAGGGTGTCAGAAATTATTTGGTATCAATTGCTATCTGCTGAAAAGCTGGCACAGTCGAAGGAGTATATTCTAGCCCCGTAGCTCCCACATATCCATCTGGTATTTCTGAGAGCTGGATGCTTTTCCTTCCTGGAAAATCAGGCTGCATGCATGGTTAGGAACTTCTCCTCCTGACTGTATTTCTTCCAGCTCTCAGAGACTGCGGACAATTAACTCAAAAAGAGCCTTCAGACGAAATGATTTTTGAAGGAAAGTGCTCCACGCACCAGCCTCCAGCAGCCCGTGGAAAAGGAACAAACAACCACCAGCACAGCAAATTGTGTTGATTTAGCACCCGGCACAACAAAGCTATCCCTGGGCACTCGACAAAACTTTCTTGTTTATGGTAGAGGAAAGCCGAGGAATCTGAATATGAATTTATGTAAATCACCGTCTGCATTTCGAAACATCTGTTTGTAACAACTGTTCTGTTAAATTGGTCTCTCTTTTATTTATTTATTTTTTTTTTGGAGTTGAAAAGAGGAAGCAGATCAGAGTTTTCTTCACCAGATTTCCAGCGCGCTTGGAGCTCGGCGACATGAAGGGAATTCATTTGGAAGATCTAGCCTTGGGAAAGCGTAAGACAAGTTATTCTTCCTACCCTGCTTTTCGCTGTAATTTTCGAAAACACGAGCGTCGTCTTGCTCGCAGATTTGTCCATCTGTTGGAGCAGCCAGCCGAAAGCTGTCAGCACGGCGTTTGGAAACTCCCTGCGAAGCAACAGGGACGTTACAGTCGTGGAGTAAGGGGGAGAGTGTAATAAAACGTGTCCCATACGTGGCCCAGCCCTCGTTCAGTGTTTGAACTGAACGGATGGGCTGCAGGCAGTCAGGAACAAGCTCCTTCTGCTCGGAGGAACCGAACGGCCTCTGCTCCTCCTGTGCATGGAGGCTTCGGTTATACGATGAGCCCAGGCTGCCTGGGCTGCTGCTTCCACTCTGGGCCTCTCCCGCTCCTCCTCCAGCACATTTTCCTGCAGGAGGAGAGAGCCTCGCTGGTGCTAATTCATTTATTTATTTATTTAGGATCATTTTAGGAGACGTGGAAGCAGGAGACATCGAAGGATCCTCCCTTCGGACTGCGCGCCCATAGCCACGCTCTGCACAGGGCGTTCCTGCTCCACTTGGGGTCTGTCTCAGGCACACGAGGGAGGCAGATTTTACACCGACACGTTCTGAGACGTCTCCGGTCTCAGCACGCTGCATCCAACGCACCACGTAAAGGAAAGAATGGAGTAAGTGCCTTCTACGCTGGAAAAACAAGACCAAAAAAAATTAAAAATCGCGGGGTTAAAAACAATAACCAGAACGCAATTATTTCTTTCGTTCACATAAACGCCAGGGAACGCTGTTCTGCACACGGGGAACAAATTACGAGGTTACTGAATCAGTGAAGTCTAACATTATTTGTAAGCAGTGCCATTCTGAGCTTGGGAGGGTCACAGCGGTAATTTTGGGGGCAACATTTAGTGACTCGCAGAAGTATTTGGTCGTTAGCTCAGGCTACCGGGTAGGATAAATAAGGGAATAGCCTTTCTGCTAAATAGCAGGGATGTTGTGATGTTGTGTGCTCAGCACTGATTAGCTTCTAATATTAGCAGCAGTTAAAATACGGGTGAAATGCAAGTACAATGACATTTTTTTCTGTTTTGGAAAGACTTTAGGTTTGTGCTGTTACAGCAGATGGCTATTTTAATTCTCCAGCGATAGTTCAGCTCTGTTAAGTTTGTTTATGCTGCGATATTCTGTAACATACCCACAATTAACGTGGCAGCAGCATCTCAGAGCGTTGGTCGTGGATCAGGACCAAAAGGCCCAAGCCCTCTGAACACCCAAACAAATGTTTGCAGCCTAAATATAGGAGCCAGCAGATGGAGAGGTGCAGCCAGGAAATCACAAGGAAAGCACGAGACAACACAAACACTGCTGATCTCAACACACCAGTAGCCTAAGCAGCATTATTTTACTTTAGCGGTTTGAAAAAAAACCACACGTGCCACACGTTCTCTCTTTCTCTCACGTCTTCTCATGTCCTTGGGTGGGAATGGGAGACCCAGGAGACCTCTGCCTAAATAACTTCTCCCATTTCTAACTCATCTTACCTTCGGGTCCAATTCCTGGCTCCATGCAGGACCCGCCAAAAATCAAAGTCTATCTCCGAGAGCATTGTCCAAACGCCTCTTGAACTCCAAGCACCTCGATTTTGGGTTTATAACCTGAATGTAAGTGGCTACAAAGGGTTGTTTCATTCCTTTCATATCTAAATAAGTTGTTAGTATTTCCCTTGCTGTCTTGTTTTCCAGTATTAAGTGGATTTATATGTCCCCCTCTGACTTTCTGAGAAATCTGTGTATCACTGTATCTTCATGTTGGACATTAAATCCCATAAGTTTCCCATGGTGCCAAATGCCATAATTTACTTACCCAAACCACTGTCTCTAGTATTTTATGGTGCTGAACTCTCTCCACCTTCATCTCTCTCTCCTTATGCACAGAAATAAACACGAACCTCTTTTTGCAATAGTAGTTTGTGCTATACAACATTTTTTTTGGAAAAAAAGGAAAAAAAAAAACCAGGAAGAAATGAATAATGTTCACATTTTGTTTTCCTTTTGGAAAGGAAAAAAGTATATATATTTTTGTGCTATATAACATTTTTTGTGCTTTGTTCTTTCCCTTGTAGAAAGGACCTGGGTCAGAATGAAAAACGATCATTTTCACCCTCAAACTCATCCAAACATTTTCTGTAGGATTTCTGTGCCACCAAGTAGTGTAACACAAACTAAATCCCCTGCGGTGAGATTTTATAAGTCTGCTCAGCATAACGGGTCCTTAGCATGTTGGTTAAATGTGCTTAATGTTGGTTAAACATTACAGGCTGGATTCTTCATGGCCATACACTGAGGGAGTCACCCCGAAGTCGATGGAAATGATTTGGGACAGCAGGTGGGGATTTTCTTCTGTAGACCTGAAGGATTTACAAAGCATTCCGTCCTATTATCTCCTACTATTTTGTCTATTTTTCAGTTCTGAAAGATGTTTACGGCCCCAAATGGAAGCGTTTCACATTTTCTCTGCCCTAAAGCTTTTTCTGTAACTGCTGCCACGTAACGCCAAGGCAGAAGAAAGGCTGGAGCCCATGAGCTGCGGCTGAGGACTTCTCCAAAGAGATTGAACCCGACTTTCTGGCAAGCTGCCCTACCTTTTTGTATGAGAAGTAGAGTATTTCAGGGCACAAAAGGATATAGAGAGAGTGTTTGAGGTAAAAATCAAACCACCGGGCTAACACCACAATTTTCTGTTCTTTTAAGAAAAAGCCTAAAAAATATTGTGTTTCCTCTCACATTGTCTCCTTTTTAGACCTCTAGATTTAGCCATGTTTTGCTTTCAATTTCAATTTTATTTCATTTTTAAAAAGATTTGTGTACTCTTCATTGCGTCTTAGTTATTTTTCCCAGCTGATTCTTCCTTTCTTCCTCCCAGCTGACATTCAGACTCACACAGATTGTAATAACGCTTTGTTATCACTCGTTAATCAGTGGTTCAGAGTCAACAGCCTGTTTTTCTTGGGTTTAGTCCTCCTGTAAGCAGCAATAACAGGGATGCAGATCTTCAGTCACACTATTACCATAGGAATAAACAAGAATAAATACACGTGGGATGTCAGAGATGGTCTTTCGGTGTCTAAACTGGATGCATTTATTTAAATATCATGAATGATTTAGCTTTCTCTAAAGAAGAAATTAATTGAAAAGTCTATTTCTTATAACAGAAAATGACTACTTACTTTTTCCTCTCTTACTGTAACCTGTTATCATGCACATTGCCATCACTTTCTTGGTTCTTCTTTTGCTTTTATGGAACATTTCTTAAGGAATTTTGTTCCAACACAAAACCTTTTCACCTTTTTTTTTTTTAATTAAAAAAAAGATTATTTAAATGTGTCTTACAGTGAGCTGTTTGATGCAGAGATCAATGTAGTAGATGTTAAGAGCTGTCATGGAATTTTTATTCAATATACTACATCCATCATACACAAAGAATTGCCATGTAAGTGCAGCAGAATGGGATTAATCTGGTCAGATGTGTGTCGCAGGCTTTCAGACTTTGTTAAAGTCACTAGCCCTTGTTTTATATCCACAAAACTTGTCCTCGTTCAAAAATCTCTTGTAATTTAAACTCCCAGAGCTGTTCCCTCGACTTAATTCAGCAAAGTTCTACTGAAGGACCTTTTATTTATTTATTTATTTATTTATTTATGCATTTATTTATACATTTATTTATTTATTTATTTATTTTCCTTTTTCCCTAGCAAAGGAGCACAGTCTGTAAGTTTGTTTTTACATTTCTATGATATCTTTGGTGTACACAGGATCCTTAACAGGTTTCAAACTAACAGGTTTCAAACTAAGACCCTACGACCACAGCAGGAGATCACCAAGCCATCAGGGAATTTTCCTCATGGATTTCGTCGCGAGTTCAGGTACTAAACTGAGATCATAACACAAGGAGAACCAGGAGATACGAAAGGACTGTAAAAGCAGGAGGCAGCTCAAGGGATCCATCGAGATGAAATGGAAATGGGGCATGGAAGAACATTTTCCACCCACAGATGCACTTTTTGGGCTAGCAAAGGAGCTCTTTACAAAAGCGCCTGGTAATTCTGGGCTGCAATCTGGTTTCCTGAGCGTCTCTGAAAGTCAAGGGATTCCCTCCAGTCTCTGAAAAACAGGTCCCAGGTGAGCTATCTCAAGGTCACTAACCAAAATCACCGCTATCTCCTGGCTGATCCATGTTTCCTGCTTCGCTTTGCATTACCCTTCACCCTTTTCTCATCTGTTCTCTTTTTTTACTTTCTTTCTATTCATCATTTTCTACTCCAACATCTTTTACTCAGTCTTTAGCCTTTCCCTAGGACAGGAACCCAGCTGATTGTAGTGGGAAATCAGCTCTTCAAACTTCTTTGTGCTTGTCAGGATGTGAAATAACACTTTTTTTCCTACCCTTGCCCGCGTTATGTCACTGCTGGTAGATATTTGACGTTACCCTGGTGCACAGTATCACTATTAAAAACCCTTTACATGGGTGTCGAAACCATCTCGACACTTCTCTGATGAAGAGAAGGAAATAACTGCAGCATCTTGCATTCTTTGGTGGTGTAACTCGTGATGGATTTTGGTATTTAACAGCAGTCATCCCAATTCCAGAACAGAACAGAAATGGAAATGGCAAAGGGCCGTGGCTCCTGTTTAATGAGGTCGTGAATTTTCTTTCTCCAAAACATTTGCTTAGTAATTGCATTCAAGGAAAATAAAGGAACTTTTAGACTTTGACTAACATCTGGCGACGAGAGAGAGAAAAAAAAGTAGAATTCATTAGTGGCTAGCACTGATTAGTACTTATATATAATTTGTGCCTCCCCAAACAAATCCAGCGTTTCCTGCCTGAAGATCTTAGGCACTCGAAGACGGATTTAATTTACACGTTCATTTAAAGCTAGCCACAGTGAAGGAACCTGGTGACGAGATGCAGAAATAAGTTACGCAGCCTCACCTAGGTATTGCCACAGCCAATTTGTATACAATCTTTGGGCCCTAATATAAACAAACAAAACACTCCTTTAAAAAAATAAATAAAATCCATCTCACTTTAGTCAATTGAAGCTTTCTTTATTTTTTTCTTTAATTTTTAAGTTTTTTTTAGGAATCTGAAATAGGAAAGCTGTCATTTTTTTCCTTTTTTTTCTTTTTTTTTCCCTTTTTTGAACCTTAGAACCACTTAGATTTTACGTTTCTGTACCATAGACAGAAATAATGTCTATTATTTCTATTTCTCTACTATTTCTCTATTATTCCTCACTATTGCCCAGACAATCAGTCATCACGAGCTATTCTTTGTTTCGTTCAAAGGCTCCTATGAAATACCGCACCCTCTTGCAGCGAGCATTACATAAGTCCCCTTATTATTTGCCAAGAAATTGCAACAAGCAAGGTACTCAGCTAATTAGACGTTTCTCCCTTTTGCTTTTGACATTTCCATCAACTTGAAAATTTGCAGACTAGATTACTGAGAGAATTTTAAATGAATACTGGAGTGATTAAGCGGGGAAGATGAATGCTAATGCATCTCAAACTGGGTTAGCGCCGTAATGAATTTAACATATCTGGTTTTAAAGTGGACTAATTAACAATTAAGTCTCAAGCGAAACTTATTTATATCTGTGTTAAAAAAAAATAAATAATAAAAATACCCCAGCCCCCCACCTGCCTAGTTTGGGAGAGGGAAACTTCTCAGCCTGCTGCTTGGCAGGATGCAGCTGCCGCAGACTTTCACCTTCTCTACAGGCAGATATTTCTCCTCCCAGGGTATCCACAGGGACGTGCAAAGCCTTCCACAGCCCTTTTTCTCCCAAAATGTGTTTAGGAAAACAAGGGATAGTAAGAACATAATGACTTACAGCCTGTTACATGTGGCTTCTTTATTTTTGTTTCTTTTTTCTTCTTTTTATTTTTTTTTCATTTTTTCTTCCTTTTTTCCCCTTTTTTTTCCTTTTTCTTTTTTTTTTTTCATTCCTTTTTTCCTTTTTTATTTTCTTTCTTTTTCTTTCTTTCTTCTCCAGCTCAAGTAGAACAGAAAGGGATGGGACTGCTGCTCCCTTTGGGCTAAAACATCTCTGACAGGTGAAAATTGCGGCGTCCCGAAGGGGATTAGCGCAGCATTAACTTACTTGTCAAATACAAATGTCAGGTTAATTTTGTTCCTAGCTCGATATTCAAGAAATACACGCTTTTTTTCCGAGATCACTAGAAAGGTTCCTCTGTGCATATTTTAATTACAGTGGCAATGGATCTATCTGTATCCTGGAGTGCATGTGTGTCTATGAGATTCTCTTAAATAAATATCTTGTATTCAACACCTTATTTACAGAATTTAAGGCTTGCAAGAACCACGTCAGTTCCGAGACTACCTGTATAGAAAACGCAGGCCAGAAAACGTCACCGACGAATTTTTCTCTAAGTAGATCGAGTGCTGAAAACTTCGCAGCCACACTGCCGCTGCCTGGAAGCTAATGATAAGGGAAGAGGTAACCATATCTCCCTTGTCCAAGCCCAGGAAAACCCTGAAATCAGTATAAATGATGGGTTAGAAAGTAAACAGAGTAAATATGTTGTAAATTTTATTTTTTTTTTCAATGCTAAGATTGTGGTTTGGAGACAGGTAAAGAAATTTAGTTCAAATAAAGTGCGCCCAAGCCACCGCATTTGGAATTTTACTGGGATTTGTATATAGATATAGATATACTTGTATATAGATATATTCTTTTACAAATCACAGCTATTTTCATTATTTATCTGTGCATATAACCCCCTACAAATACTGTATCTGTGTAATACACATCATACGTACAATAACCTAAACATTAAGGGCGCTAGCCACATTTAATTTACTATCCGAGCAGGCGAATATTTGGGGAGTAAAAAGGAAGTTTTCAAAATGTCAGGAGAAAAGAAATTAAGGTAAAAGAGGAGAAAATGGGATCTTAGGCAAATGCTGGATATCTTCTCATGTTGCAAGTAAAGCAAAGGGCTTTGGAGCTACCTAGTCTTCAGCTGATCTGAAAGGTATTTCCTACCTTATAAATGGAGGTGTTCTGATTTGGGTCAGATTTATGTAATTTACCCTTTTCAGTCCTTCGTGGGACTGTTTTAATTATAAAAGCACGTGGTGCGCTTCTATAATAACCAGGCTTTCTTCCCTCAGCTAGCAATGTATTTCCTTTTTGTGTACGTTCAAGAGTTTTGTTGTTTCATTTTAAATTTCTTTTAATTAAACTAGCTCTATATGTCAGTTTGCATATGTTCTTATATCTAAGAACAGGAATTATATCAAGTTAGAAAGTAAATAAAGCAGAGAGTGCTTCCTCTGGCACTGTACACACCCCACATTACGTGTCAAAAATAAATATATCCAGGATATTCGAAATGGATTAATTGTGTCTTAGGAGGCTGCCATTTTATTTTTTCCCCTTACATGGGCTCACATCCTAATAAAAATCATTTGCCATCTTTAGTCATATATTATAAATCATTTAAAACCAACTGAAAACCGCTCGACTTGTCAGATACCTACAAATGAAGATAAATGATGCAGAGAAAAGCCCCACAAGTGCTCTATTATCTGAAACTTTATGGAAATATTATTTGCAGAATTAACTAATGAAGATATGACAACTGCTGAAACCATTCTGGGTTGTTCAACTGCTCCAAAATAAAAAGAAACCGCCTATTCGGAGCTTCAGCTGACCGGTATGCGCGTGCAAAGACAAAGGGGAAGGAAAGGTGATAAATAAAAGGCTAGAGAAGGTTGGAAGCATCCCAGCAAAGTGCCACCTGAATTAAATCCGAAAGCTGGGGCCATTACTATTCGCGTTATTAATACCATTATCCTTTCTCAGTCTTGTTTGCAGCCCAGCATTGCTCGTCAGGCCAGGAACCTGGCATCTTCTTTGTGACCTGCAGCTCCTCACATCCAGGACGTGTCCAGATCCTGCCAGTTATTTCTGCAGAACACCTCCCGGATCCTCGTTCGAGCCATCCTCATCCCATATCTCGATTACTGAAGCACCCTGCCTTTATTCGGGCCCCTTACGAAGACCATTTTTCCCTCTCCATCACCTGAACCGTCTCAAAGCTCTCGGTATTTTTCCTTCCTTGACCTGTGAAATGGGGGAAATGAGGAGGGAGGAGGAGGGAAGGGAGTTTTCCTGGGATGTAGTGGAGAGCAGCCATGCCCAGAGCCGGCAGGTAAGTCAGGATGCACCGCAGCTCCCCAGGGGTCAGCATCTCTGGTAGGACTGAGCTGATTTACCTCCTCGCTGCGGGTGCAACCAACTCCTTGGTCTGGGGGCAGGAAGGAGCAGTCTGGAAATCACAGCGCACGTTTTTCTGCCATCTGCTGGAGCACTGGACGTGGCCCATGCCCGAGACTCATTCTGAGTGTTTTATTTAATAATTTTCCTACTATGTGAGGATTTACCAATTATTTCCATTGTCCTTTCTTCCTTTATTCCTGTGGAAAGTTGCAACCATGTCTGGTTTTATAAATAAAAATTTATTTTCTTTCTTTTTTTTTTTTTTTTGTCCATCCTTGGACATGCTCAAAACAGTTTTCCCTAAGCAACTCCATTTAACTTTAAAGTTGCCCCTGCTTGGAGTGTGTGATCCGACACTAGGTGATCTCCAGACGTCCTTCCAACATAAAATATTATATAAAATATTATATATTATATATTATATATTATATATTATTATATATTATATATTATAATATTATATAATTTAACTTTAGATTCTCAACAAGAAGAAAAATTTTCATGAATAGCATATCAGGTTATACTATGCATCAAAGGGATGGGGTGCCATACTTCTGTTTGATAAAATATTTGGGCCTCAGATTTAAACCGTAATGCTCCAGGGCACGTTTTTGGAAAATTCTGATCAATTTTAGTTCTTAACTGATAATACTTGATAGGTCTTGACCAGGCACTGGAGCTTGCCCGTGGATTTCTACACAATGAGAAGTGGTGTATGTGCTCAAAGCCATATATATATGTATATATGTAATTATTATTAATTTTATTTTTTTGCAGGGGTGAAAGGGTGTTACTCAAATCCAGATTTTCCCCAAGGCTCCTGGATTCATTCCTTGGTTGCTATGACTGAAGTGTGGGAATTAAGGTACATCCTTATAGCCGAACAAGACTGACATCATTTAGGATTTCAGACTTTTCTGCTACTGGCAAAACACTGTACGTTTGATTTTAACTTCATTCCAGCTATAACATTTGTAGAGAAAGATTTTCAAAGAAACCTAAAAATTAGGCTCTGAAAATACGCAGAATTCCATCAGAATTTATATCTGGATTATTTTGAAAATCTCAACTTAAAACATTTTTTTTTTTAAACTGCCCTACACGCTTCCTTTAATAAATAATTAAAACGTAAAACTTCATTCTTTCAGAACCACGGTTTCAAATGTGGATTTATAAAAGGGAGAACTTGGTGAAATGGCTCGTTCAACTTTCTGGCTCTGATTGTCTTTAGCACATGTCATTTCTGGGAATATTGTGCTTCTTAATGACGCATGCTATCTGCTTTACCGTCCCAGACTTTAATTCTGGGGCAGCGCTCACATTTTCAACCGATTCAGCAGAAAAAGAATCTTCTTACTGTGGAATTTTCTCAGCCAAGTTGCCTGAAGGTCACCTTGGATATCAATTAAAGAGCTCTCTCCTCTTCCTGTCTTAGGTATTCACTGGAATAATCGTGGCCCCTTGAAAAAATAACCGTAAGGAAAGAAAAAATTGCTGTGAGCTTCTCCCCATCATTCCCGAAAGGCAGATACCAACAAGAACCTGGGATCTCTAGAGGGTGGCTCCAGAAGTTTTGGTGGAAAAAAATGACATTTCTCTGTTCCTTTGCTCGCCAAAGCTAGACATTGGTCCGTGTTTAGTGAGTGTGATGAATAAATACCTATTAAATTGGAAAGGTTTCCTCCAGCCAGCTTGGAAATCCTGAACTGTTCACTCACAGCTATTTATATGAAAATTATTTCCTTGCTGTCCACAGCCATAAATATGGGTAAGGTCAGCAATCCAAGGACATCGTAAATAATACTGAGATGTCTTATTGGTGACACCTGATTCTTGCTGATTCATTGATTTTTTTTTTTTGTGGTTCTTCGCTTCGGTTGTCCTATTTGTGCCAAATTAGAGAAGTTCGGGGGCACTTGAGGACACTAAGTGAAAATATGTTCTTGCAGGAGGTATGGATATCGTGTCCATGCCATTTTGTCACATGGCAGTCGAATACTAAATCCATCAATCCATTGATGGTTGCACTCGATGATCTTATGGGTCTTTTCCAACCTAAATGATTTTATGACCTCTGATCGTATGACACAGCAACACGGACCAGCCTCAAATATCAGTCTGTAAGGTGACAAACTCCTGTATGCAATGACGTTTTTTCTTAGCGTACATCAAGAACTGTATGGGAACGCTGCTGAAACATTTTCAACATCCTCATTTAGCAAATAGCTAGAGGCAGATGAACCAGCTATTATCTGCCACTGAATGAAGGCTGCAAGATGAAACAAAAATAGCCTGTCGGGGTTCCAGGCGTACATTTCCTATTGTGTTTGTGCTCAGCAACAGCAGAGAAAAAACCACGGATGGCACGCTAGCCTTTTGTAATCAGCTAATGGACATCAGTAATGTATAGCCATCAGAAACCTGTCTTGAATATGCCTGGGATATGCTTGGGGAGGCAGAGCATCTTGTGTCTCAGGTCAGCAAGCATTCCTAGCCAAATCACCATTTCTGGAAACCCTGTAGGGATGGAATTTTTTTGTGGATCTGAATTGCTTGATTTACGATTTATCTATCATTATTTATCAATCATTATTTTATCATTTACATTTTATCATTTTTTTTGCATCTTAGGAAAAAATAAAGGCACGTGTGGGTGCAAACCGAAAGGCAGGGATTTTGTTTAAATGAGAAGGCAGCTTCAAGCTCAACAGATTCTTTTTTCTTTTTTTTTTTTTTCATACACAGCTAATTGCACGTAAACCGTCGACATTTAAGAACTGCGTTTGCAGGGCTGCTGGACCACGGGAAGATTTTGCGCTATAAGCTGAAGCAAATCAGCTAAACTTGAGGAATCTCTGCACATAAATTGTGGGTATGTAGGAAAAGGGGATGCTTTTCATTAAACCAGCTAGTGTACTGTTCGAATACACACAAACCATACACACATATACACTGTGCTATACGATGTGATGTGTCTAAATATTACACGTGTTTAAGCCTCAGGCTTTATTGGCAAGTTCTGCCCTCAGGCCTCAGCTCCCTTAGGCAGGGAGAGTGTAGGAAAGGAGGGGAAGACAGAGTGAGGGGCCACTTAAATTGCATACACAGGAGTCCCTAGGTAGGTGGAAATTCACTGGAGGGTGGGCTCCAAGGGTGCTGAGCGCCGGCACAACGTTCAGCTGGGGGCTGGTTACTCGTTGTACCGCACAACCACAGAATATCCCGAGCTGGAAGGGATCCACAAGAATCCTCAAGCCCTACTCCACACAGGACCACCCAAAAACCTCTTCTTGGAGGCACACAGGGATAAAGTGACAGGGCCTGGACCACGTGTGAACAAGGGAAATGCTGACGGCGGTCTGAGCATGCTTTTTAGTCTAACAAATTACATTTAGGAGCCTATGCTTCTGAAAGATCAGATCCCATTAATTCTATGACATAATTTAAAGCAGGTTAAAGGAAAATTAAATTTCACTGAATAATGACGTTCGGTTCTTGCATAAAAGCATCTTCATTTATGGACGGTGGATTAACTGCATTAAGTAATCAATCCCTAGTTGATTTGCCTTAGCTTTACCTTGTGTCCCTGCGTACCTTCATTTATATTAGCAAATAGTAGCTGTCATCAGACCGGGCCAAGATGCAAATTCTGGGCGCTAAGAGGAAGCTTGGATTTTCAACTCAACCAAGCACAAACTCTTCTGCTTCTGTCTCAGCCCTGCTTTTGCATCAGCAGGTGAGCAGAGATCCATATTTCATTCTTACCTTGTCCAAGCCAATTCAGTGTCTCCGGACCTGACTGGCATGCCAAGCAACCTCTGCTTCCCATCCCCAATTGTGCCTGGTAAAAGAATTCCCCAATGCAAGGCTACGGCCGCTTTCTTGACCTAAATTCGTTCAATCCGCCCCAGAAGGTCACAGATTGTATTGGCAGAGGACGTATTGTATATATTCAATAGGAGGCTGGGATCACAGAAAAACACCGGAGATTACAGAGGTTTTTCTACGTCCTGAATAAAGATTAAGCAGCAGGTTGGTACCTTGGCGGTCGGGGACTGTAACGAAATGCAGAACAAGTTTTTTTTAAATATCACTACTGGAAGGGAACCAAATCAGACATCTGACTTTCAACGAGAAAAAAAAAACGGCCTTGTTTAAAGTCTTTTCAATATTTAATTTATCTTTTTTTTCCCCCCCTTTTCTTGTAACGGCTTCAGTTCTTCAGTTGGTATTAACGTGAAAATCCTTCATTCACTTCTATTTTCTTGTGAGTTTGTTTTCTTGTTTTTTTTTTTTTTTAAATTATTTATTTATTTTTATTTTTACCTGGGCCAGATTCTCCCTGTATTATGTCATTGTGATTTCAGAGTAATCAGGAGGACTCCTTCTAGATTTACACTAATTTAAATGTTATCCTAGGGAGATGCTTTTGGGTTTGCTCTCGTTTTTTTCGCCTGTAAAAGACCCTGTAAGTCTTCATGTTTTTTCTTTCATTTTGGTCTGCATCTTACTGGGCAGATCTTGAAATCCCTTTCTCCTGTGCCTAAGTGATATAATAAAAACTAATAAGCATCCACAAGGATATTTGAGGTTTTCCCTGGTGAGCCATGACAGAGAAGTTTTATTTAGAAGAGAAAGAAACTAACTAAAACAGGCTGCAGCTCTTTGAATACCTAGAATTAGTCACCTGTTTTGTTTTTTACCTGGGTAAATGACCTGATTTTCAGTCATTTGGTAGCACATAAAGCTGTCGGTACCTGAGTACATAAAGTACTAATTACCAATAATTGTATTTATAAGTACATAAAGCACCAGTTACCAATGGGCAGGTGTCTTTTTTACGTAGGCATTTGGAAATAAAAAATTAGGCTGAAATAATCCTCCTCATCATTTCATTTACAGGTGAACACCAAAAGCACCGGATGAAGGTGGTTATTTGAGCCAAAAGGGGTGATTCAGCTTGTTAACGGATTAATCCAGCTCCTTTTTAATTAGAAAGTCTTTCACCATTTCCCCCTCCGAAGCAGCTTTCCAACGGCAGGTTTATTGCCGGAGGAACCCGTCAGTGGCAGGAAGGAACTGACCATGGCACCGAACAGAATTTATCAGAGATTTCACGAGGAAAAAGTCCGCCCGTGAAATTTTAATGGGATGTACATGCAGCGGTGGGTGGACGTAAAAAATTTCGATTGATTTACATCAAATTGAATTTTGTACACACCCAGATCTAAACGCTTATCCGCTCTATCTTGGAATTTGGTACAAAAAAATGTCCTCTGAAAGTTGTGGTTCGTGAAGAGGTTCAGAGATGATTGACTTTTATGGGTATTGTTTTATCCTAACCAACCCTTCCGTCCCTAAATATTAATCTCAAACATTTTTGTGTGGTTGCTGCTCAAGCGAATATTTCATTTGAAAGTCCCTTTAGCAACACGGAGAGGAATTGAGAGCTGAGCTCCCTCTTTGTGCCTAACCAACTCCTTCTGCCACAGAATCTTATTAGCGAACCCCTCGAGGAGCAGCTCTCGTTTGTCTTGGGGAGAAAAACAAAGTTCTTGTACACTCAGCGATAATGGTTTAGTTACATGCCTCATTTTATGAAGGGCATTATCTCTAATACGTGTCATTTCAGGACGACTGGAATATTCATTTGTTTTGATGGTGATAAATGAGTTGTAGAAAGTGACAAAGGTTTGCGATCGCTTTGTTGATCTAGCCACGTTCCAAATCCGCTGAACTAAGAAAAAAAAAAATCCGTCCAGTTTGATGAGGAAATAAAAAGAGCATAACTTGATGAGTATCTAAATGAATTTACCGAACTAAACCAGCTCAAGTGTGCAGCTTAGACAGGAGGCCACGTAAAATGTGCGATGCTTTCATTTTGCTTTCTGCTCAAATATAAGATTTGGAAGCTAAATGGCACCAAAAAAAATAAATAAATGTCACAAATGCATGATGACCAGTGGAAAAGAGAGGGGCTTTCTGAGGGCAAACATGCCCGAACCCCTGGGGATGATTTGTTAGAAAGGTGCCACGGGAGGATAACTGTAGCAGATTTTGTTCTACCTAATATTTGGCGGTCCTTAATGTATGATGAGAAGGTGGGAGATGGCATCTGATATGGCCAGGCTTTTATTAGTCACTGCCTAGAACGTTTTCTTATTGTTCTTATGTTTTCTTATGTAACATTCTTATTTCTAAGAATTTTCTTATGATCAGCCTTGTCAAGTGGGGCCGGTGCCTCCATACTTGCATTTCTAAACGCCCATAGATGTGAGAAACAAGGGAAAACGGAGGCATTAACTCCAAGAACTTCTCCCTGGACATCGAGTGCAAAATTATAATTGGAAGAAGGAGAGAATTCCCCCTAGAAAGTGAAGTGAGAAGCTGGGGAGAAGGAATGCTGAATGTATTTAATCAAAGCAAGAGGAGGACTGTGTGAGCTAGGGGTATCAAACAGGATGTCTACATTGAGGAAAAGAACAAAAAAATGATGTGGTCCATTATTATGGGGACAGGTCCATTAAGCCTTAACAGTACGCGATGCTGCTGAGCAAATATTGGAGGAGAGAATAAATGAACATAGGAAGACAAATGGAAAAGAGGGCTTTGAAAAATGCAGTGTAGCTTTTCCGGGACAGAGAATCTGGAAAAGAAGCAGCAGATTTGCTGTCAGTAAAACCTGAGTTATTTTTTATTAATTTATTAATAATTTTTATTAATCTATTATTATTTTATATTTAATCTATTAAAGTGTTTGGCACAGTGCCACATAAAGACAGCTTTAGGAAAGCAGGAGAAGAGGGGAAGCAGAATAAGAAATTTTGTGCTTTTCTTTAAACAACAGCACTGAAATAGGAGGGAAACTTGGCAGAAACTTCAGTGATTCGTAATTTTTGGTTTCGGTGGGCGTCTGTGTTAAATTTAAATGTGAAGAACGAGGAAGAGTGGGAAAACCGGGCTGCTGGATCTGAATTCCCCGAGCAAGGGCAGGTCTCAGTGCCACGTGCGCACCGTAATGCTTCGTGACAGCAACAGAAATGACGGTCGAACGCTGATTTTTCCACATTCAGCCAGCGAACTGATCACATCACAGTTATTATAGCTAACGCGCGTTACTGTATTCTCCTCGTTTGTCACCGTCAGTTGTTGTCCCCCATCTAACACGCGGTGGTTTAGTTCTGTTCCTAACGCGTCTAACGCTGGATAATCTGCCATTTTCCTAAGCGATCTCTCGAAGTGCTTTACAGTTGCTCGCACATCATCTCACGCTCTATCTGTTTTGCAGACCTCTAAAAAATTTGGAGGAAAGGGAGCTCTCTCAACCATAAAGCAACCAGATCGCTTCCTCAGCAGCCCGGCACCCAGCCGGGACCGGCAGGACACAATCTGCTCACCCTGGGGGAAGAGGAAATCCACGGAATTTGTGTTTCACCTCCAAGTAAAGGGAAAAAATCTAACACACAAACTCCTCCATCCCAACCCCCGGAGAGCTATGAAGTGCCCATTCTGCTCTGGACTTTTTATTATGCAACGCAATTACTTTTGTCAGGAAATTTAGCACTTCACCCGATTCGAAGAAAAAATGGGTGAGTATTCTTAATAATTAAAAAAAATGACATCCCTTTAAAAAATGTCACCAACTTTATTACACTGAATTGGCATTCACAGTCAATTAGCTACCTACAGAAAGAAAATATCTTTAGCTTTAACTGGAATCTGCTTGCTTTGAGAAGGAGAGAGGCAGGACACGAGCTCGTTGAATAACTAATGCTGAAGGTTTGCCGAAAGGTCTTGTGGAAAGCTTTTATCCATCCGATTAGAGTCTAAGTCCACCCGATAAAAGCCACAGCTTCAGACTCTTCTGTATTTAGGAACTTGGCTGCTGGTGGCATGCTAAATTCAGGAGCCTAAGCCCCACTATGCTTCTGACCAGTGTGCATGGCTAGCCCAAGGTTTGTATTCCTTGCACACCCTTGGGTAAAATCCTGGTTGGTATTGACCAAGTTTTTGCAGATGAATTTAACGTTTGATGGGCATATAGCAGGTAAGCATTAGGTACAGGAGCTGCCACACCACATCATATTGCAGGGATGTTTTTTTTCCATCTGATCTCTTCAAGTGACCCATCCATGAACTGAGATTCAAGAGCTAAAAGAGGTGCTCAGCTGTCAGCTTTTAGCTTGGCTCCGTGCACATGTTGGTCCAACTCTCAATTATTCGCTAATCTAGAAGACCTATGAAGGAGGTGGATCTGACCTTTGAAAATAATCCTCTTAAAGAGGATTGTGAAGACGGAATATGAACCCGACTTCCTTGACCCGATTTCATCAGCAAACGCTGATTCATTGAAATTGAAACATTTTGCAGAAAATAGAGCAGTTTCGATGGAAATTTCCCTGATTCCCAGGCAGGAGCCTGGGGGAACTGGCTGCTTTTAGAGCAGCTCTGCTCTCCCTCACTCCAGGACATCCCCACCCACACCTTGCAGGTAGATCCTTCCTGATCAAACGAACTTCAGTGGGAACTGCCCCTTGAGATAACCCTTTAATTTTGCTAACAGCTTTCTCCGTATGGCTACTGCATGATTATTTTAACACTTTCTCTGTAGAGTCTCATCCCGAATTCCTGTAACAAACGACTTGTAACTCGTGTGACCTTTCATAGCAATATATCACCGGTGACTGTATTAATGATATTTTATAGGCAAGGAGAGATTTAGCGTATCAGGCTGTCTGCAGAATTTAGTGCAGAGTGCTTTCAGTCCAAGTAAATGGCAAGACTGGACCCAAATTATGCCCACGTACACATATAATATACGAGAAATCTTAAAGGCGTTTGGATACATTCAAGGAAGATGAACCCTGCACTGATTAAACTGCAATAAACCAGCAATTACTGGGCATGCCACTCCTTGGAGAGGGGAAAAAGTCTAAAAGTCTTGGCTGTAAGAGCGGGTTTAGAGCAAAATAGACCAGTTGTGAGTTAGTTGCCAAGAGCTGAGTCTGAAATCAACCCCGTTTAAATGATGACTGTGAGAATTTAAGCCTTATGGTTATTTGCACGACACTTCTTGTCTTGGGCTTGCTCCTGATGCTTTGCTACTGAAAACGGGGAGGAAATGATAGATCTGTGTCCGGCCTGGATGCAATCCTTGCAGAATGGACTAGGGACTGCTGCCACCACGTCCCCGCCAGCTGCACCGTGCTCTCGAGGGGGGGCACAGGGTGCACAGAGCCCGTCGTGCGTGTATCTCGCAGGCTGCCATCCCAAATCCGGGGAGGTGGCTTTTCCTGTGTGCGTTTAATGAGCTGCCGCTGATGCTGCGCCTTCCTGCCTCTCCCCTTTTCTCTCTCGAAGAGGCCATCAAGGCCGACGAAGAGCAGAACTTGACGAGTCACCTAATCAGAGCGCCGAAAAGGTCAGAGCCGTGGCGGGAGAGCGTTGGCTTTCACAGGCTGTCACCGAAGGAGCCGCGGCGTTGGAACGTTACGGAGGGAATTCAGCCCAAATCGGAAAGGGAAATCCGAATCGCCTCCTCACTCTAGGTGCTGGCAGGTGGTGTTTTGTCCTTCCTGACTGTGTTTCAGCTTTTCCAAAAACCTCTGTTGAAATAAACGCCCTCTGTTTTTTTTTTTCCACAAGCTGCTGGGATCACAGGCTCCCCCGTCTTCCACCTTCTTGGGGTGGAAGCTTTTATCAGACGGTGTGTGAGTAACATTGAGGGCTGGAGTGGCTCCTCGTAGCCTGTTAGCCCTCACTAACATTCTTCTCCATCAACAGCTTCTTGACGAGGCTGTGACTTGAATTTCAAAGAGCCCGGTGACTGTGCTGTTTGCTTTGCCGAGATGGTTTTATTAGCGCTGCAGGATGAGGGGTAGGATCTTCAGAGGATTTTTTTTTGCCATCCAGGCCGGATGAGTGGAGCGGATTGAGGAACGAGCACTTCTGGAGTCCTTCGTTTGCTGTTCGGAGTCCTGAGGTTCAGTACATCACTCACCAGGTTCGAATTACCGAAGATGTTGTCTCTGTCATTTAGAGAATTTAATGTCTATCAAGATGGACAGTGTTTCACTCTGGTGATGTATGCCAGCACCTCCGTTTTGCCATCACTTATTTAAGAACAAACAAAAACCCCAAACTAACAAACAAACAAACAAAAACCTGATATCCTTCTGACTCCAAAAAAAAAATAAAAAATAATAAAAAAAAATCCACTGCTATGGTTTTGAAATGGCATTTCTTAAAAATAAATAACCCTACTGGTTTGGCTGATTGGCAAAAATGTCTTGTCTACCCATTTTGCTATGCCAGGCAGCTCCATCTCTCCCTGCTTTTTCCTTTCGCCTGCAAATAGCCCCGGGAGGACAAGTGCCAGCCCCTTGCTTGGGTTTCTTCTGCAGGACCAAGAGATGAGATCCGTGGAGAAAGCTCGCCGTGTGTTATGGCATGGCTCTGGCGCACCACGTTTCGCTGAGCCTGGATCCATCCCTTCCTTTCTCAGCCAACGAGATTTTAAGTTCCTCATCCCCCAGTACCTCCTGCAGAGAACCCCAGTGGCAGTATTCCTTCAAATCCTTTTTTCGCGCAAAGATTTATTTCACAAGATTTATGAAAGGAAGAAAGGAATGAGATCCTTACTGCAGCCTGGGGCTGCTCCAGGCCACGGCAATGCAAGGACCAGCTGGGCTCTGCTTTGGGCAGGGTGTGCGCAGGCTCTCTGCATCGCCCCGAAGTCATCTCTCGAGGCTCAGCACCCCTGTGCAGCCCTGTCACAGCACCAGCGGGGGTGGGAATTGAGGGAGCTGTGGGATTTGGGAACTCTGATGCTGGGTGACCCTTCCTCTGGCATCCCCATCCCCATCCGGGGGATGAGTGGTGTCTTTGATCTGTTACGTCTGGGCAGGAGAAAGGGGGTGAAAAAGCAATTTGCTACACATGCCCAGGCTTTGAAAAAAAACAAACCAACAACATCGCATTTGGGATTTATTCAAATAAACCAAAACATCAGAAAGAAATGTAAGGCTCCAGAGTTCACTTTGCATGATTAATACTTCTGAATATTTGCGTTTAACTTCCCAAGAAATGAGAACCTTTAGTTTCCCGTTAGATAGCCGCTGCGCGATGAAAGATGCTGAAATTGGATGTTACAGGTCATGGAATTGTATTTATGTACCCATTTCATGCTTCAGAAAGCCGGCCGCTTAAAATGTAAGCCTTGATTACGGGAGAATGCTGCCTATCAAAATAAATAAATAAAGGGGCTGCTCTTCCTCTCCCTGGCAGGGGGAGGATGTGGACGTGGAGGCAAACGAGGAGAAGTAGCATCCAAATGTCAGCTGGGGTCTTTAGTTTGTTCCCATTGCCACTGCTGCTACAAATTTTGACAGAGACAAAGCCTTTTGGGATGGTGTTACGGCTCCGCGAGAGTGTGTGGTGCTCATGAAATGGGATGGAGACATACCTGACTTATTGTCGAACCTCTGTGAATTACTTCCTAGGGTCTGGGCTGGCAGTACTTCGCCGTAATATTGGCCACGTCTTCATTTGATCGCACTTGCTGTGCTTTCTTTCCCAATTTTGTGCGATTTCAGGTTCCTGAAAATTTCTTCGAAGCAAGGATATCAAACCAGGTGGTTATTTCGACATCAAAATGTATCAAGCAAAAGCACGCCACTTTTAAAGTAGGATAATCTTTAGCTTGAAAATTATTTTTGTCTTAGGAAAGGCATCTTTGGAAACGATCACATACAAAGGCCTTAAAGGGAGGTAAAAAAATGCTAAAGTACAAAATCAGCTGAAAACTTAACAGCTTGCTCGTCGGCATATGGATGAGGAGGAACAATGTGTGAAGAGCCTGGCTCATTCTTTTGAGAGGTTTACCCAGAGAGACCCGCCGGCACCGTCCGGAATCCCTAATGCAATCAGCATCCTCAGCCCTGCCTTTCAGCCTGCTTCTGGAAGTGGGATAAACTCAGAAAGCAAAATGTCTTTTATTTTCCCCTCTGACAGCAGTCCGAAACTCTCCTTCAGAAGGATCCCAGCTCCATTTAGCGACTGTGGATTGAGTTTTCCTGGCTGGTGTCCCCCGTGTCCTGTGATGCTCAAGGTCTTGCTTTGCTGGGAGGCGCTGGTGTCAGGTTTGCTTTTTGCCAAAGAACGTGCCTGGGGGTTGGATTTTAATGTGAGAGGTTTCTTTTAATGTTCCTTTCTCTTCTGAAAACGGTAAAGGCTCTGAAGAAAAACGATGCCACACAGTGTCGAAACGGGAAAAAAAATGACTTCTGTATCTACTTGGGTTATGCGTCTGATATTATTCACCACGTAGCTTCATCACCATCTCATCTTTCCCCCAAAAGTGATCTACCACTGCTGTGATTTATTTCTGAATCAAAAATCATTAAAAAAAAATAAAGGAAGGGATATAACAAGGACATTCAGAATACGAAACAAAGTGCTGCAATATCTGACGCCTACCAAGAACATCCCCTTGAAATTATGAGAATTCCTCTCCTTTTAGGTAACAGAAACGGTCCCATTGGTGTCCCAAGGCTGGAAACCTTGAGAAAATGACAAATCCCAAATCTCCAGGCAGGGGTGAGCAAGAAATTTTTTTTTTTTTTGCAATAATTTGGAGTTCTGTTTAATAAGCATCTTGCCAAAGACATATATTTGAGGGGTGATCATGCTGTGATGAAAAGGGGAAAAGTGATTTCTTGCTTCTTGTTGCTCTGGTCCTTTTGGCTCACTTTTGTCCTTGCTTTTTCCTTTGGCCTGCTCAAGTTGTGTTTCAGAAGTCCACGAGCATTTCCATCCCAAACTATTGGAAGAAGCTGATGCAGGAGATGGGGTTTCTTGTTATTTTTGAGACACGGATAGCAACCCTGAGGCTACTGCTGGGAATCGCTTGAATCGACGTTTTTTTGCTGACCAAGGTTTGCCTTGCTTTCTCTGAATTCCCCTCCAGGGCTGAAATAAACCAAAAGAAAACTGGTAAAAAGAAAATAAAGAATATGTGACGAGGAATTTTGGTGGGGGGGAGAAGAAAGGAGAAGGAAAGAATGAAAGGAACAAACCCCTCCAATCCCGAAGTCAAAAAGGTATTTATTTCCAAACTGAAAACATTTTTTGTTTATTTATTTATTTCTGAATAGGCTTCCTTTGGAGAATGACAACGGACAGCACGAGTGGCCAAAGGATGGATTCATTTCCGAGTTACTTCTCTGTGAGCAATTGAGAAAGCATGGACAGCACGGTACAGAAACAAAAATGTTTGATGTTGGAAGAAGCGCAAGAAGGTTACAAGAAAAAGGACGGCTTCTCCCGAGAGTAGGAAGCTGGTAGGATTTGGAAAGCACCAGAATAAACTACAATTTCTACCTGAGTTGAGCGACGACTGATTTGCTTGTTGTGCAGGAGTGCTTATCATCCAGAGGCAGAAGACGTGCATGATTTTCCTGCTTTATGTGTGCTGTGTGCACTACGGAAACACCATTATTTTTCAGAACCGGGGCGCTGCACAGGTGCTGATCCCGTTGATGAACCACAGAGCCCTAGGTGCCCACGTGTGGATTGTCGTGGTGATGGTTATTCGAAAAAGGTCTGACCTCCTGCATCACCAAAAATGCTTTGCCTTGCCCATGACCTTCACCTATTAATATTTCCAGTGCCTACCAAAAAGTTAGAGTAACTCTACCATCACTTAGGGAATTAATTAATTGCTTATTGTTATTAACAATTTATATGTTGGTAGAGTCTCCAAGCTTGCCTGAATCATGGATTAGTTCTCCATCATGTTGAGCACACGAGACAAAGATGGTGCTGTCACGAGGGATTTATAGTTTGGATAATCTAAGTATGCATTGTCCTACAAAGCAATTTTTCATTCGTGCCCTTCGTTACTGCTCAATAAGAGGCATTTAAGAGCAATAACACCCCGTCACCAGGAGCGAAGTTAATAGGGGCGATGAATGATCTTATGATCGCATCTTCTGACTTCTGAATTTATGATGTGGAAGAAATTCTTCACCGAAGCATGTCGATAGAGATGACATGTTTCCCTTCCAAATGCGACCCGCAGTAGCTCCTTACCTTCCAGAGCTGTGGACACCTAAAAATGCAGCGGGGCGCTTGACTGATGCGTGCAATTGTGAGGCTGCGCGTCTTGGGCAAATCCATTATAGCAAATCCATAGGACGGCAACAAAAATGATGAATGGATGAGATGGTTATTTATGAGCCAAGTGCACCAGAAGATAAATATCCGCGTGGTAGCTTGATTAAATGGTCTCTAAACAGTGTAAGTGGAGGATGATGTATTTCGGGAAGGAGGGGCTGCACGAAAATGAAGAGGTGATATTGTCTTCGGTGTAGCGTTTACGGGGACAATAAATGGATATGGTGCTGGGCTCTGTATGACGAGGAAGTGAAAATGAAGCAGTGTGGAGTGGTTGCTTTGCGAGTGGCACTACGGCCTTTATGACCCAGGAAGGGATGGACTAGCACGAAATGGTTATGTCCCCTTCCCTCCCCCATGGTAAATGGGAGATGTTTGGGGCTCTGTCACTTCACAGGGATTACGGCAGCTGATGTGAAGACAATTAATTTAAAAGGCTAAGTCATGGACAGTCAAGTCATGGATAACTTGTCTTTCAAAATACTGAAACACGGATTAACCAAAGAACTGTGGTTTGCACTACATAAAGTATATGCTTTGAATAATAAGTCAGGGTGTCATTTTCCTAGACTATAAAACCTCAAAATGTCAATACCTTATGACCTAGTAGAGTTAAAGAAGTTAAAATGTGATTGGTATGATGAAGAGGATGAAGGATGATCATTACAAGGAGGGGAGAAAAGAAAAAGGACGCAGTTCAGAGAGGAGTGACATTAATGTATGGGCAGATTAAAACAAAAATAAAAAGAAAAAAAAATCGCTGTACACAGTTAACTCCAGGAGGTCTCTGAAGGTCCCCAAATGTCTCTAAATGCCCTGTCTGCATGGGGTGACAAGACAATTCCTTCTGCTTTATATTTGTTGTCTGCCCTTGCCTCCTAACTAAATGTTTATTTTCTCCTTTCCCCCTTTCTAGTTCTCCTCTCTAGAAACTTCTCTTCCCAAGCAATGTCCGTGATGGTGATGGACCTGATCCTGCTAGAGGATATCTGGGTATATTAGAAGGCAATTAACAAACTGTGAGTAAGCAACAGCTCTAAATTTGCATCGAGCTATAAAATGTGTCCTTTTCATGTCTGTTTTATTTGCTGGACCATCTTTAGTTAAATGATTTAGGATCAGAGCTGAGTCTCTTAATTTTAGTCCAGCTTTTACAGGACATCAGCTTCTGCTACGACATACCTAAAAATGTTCTTTTTATTTATTCCTCATTCCTATCTGCTAAAACAAAAACAAAAACAAAAACAAAAAACAACTTGGAACAAAATGAGAGGAACTTGTTTATCGTCACGAGGAATCTAATTCAGCAGCGGCTTTGGAAGATGATGCTGGCGCAAACTTTGGCAGTGAGTAGGATGGTCTTGATCACGAGACTGCTGATGAAAAACCTGTGGCAGTTTGAAGGCATGAACAATGCACTCTTAGATGGCCCAGGAATTTAAAAGGAGAACAAAAGCTTGGAAAAAAAAAAATACTGAACTCTTTTGCCTTTGTGGCTTTGTTGGAGTTGGTACAGAATATGTCCTGCACGAGAGCCAAGTGGCCTGCTTACGCCATCCGACGAGGTGCTGGGAGGTGGAGCAGGAAACTGAGGCTTTGGTTTCCTTTCTGTCTTCCTAACCAAAATTTGGGATTGCTTCTCCTCTACCCTGCGTTACCCCCGAGGCGGCGGGGGACATGGCAGCCCTGTAAGGCTTCCCGTGTTTGGCAATGCAGTGAATTTCTGTAACTGCTGTCCCGCTCAAGTATTCTAAATTACTGCACGAATTTTGAGGAATTTTGGCCTAAAGGATGATTTTTGGAAAGTTACAACTGCCGAATGAGAGTGCTTAGAAGGGAATTGTCGCCTCGGTTTGTGCTTGGTGGCAACGACTTAGTTACCTGTGAGGTTCCTGCAAGGAACGGCACCTAATTTTTGCAGGAGAACAGCAGAATGTGTCCTTTTAAATCTCAGCTTGGTAGCACCGACCTCTTTTTAGGCTCAAATTAGAGACGATTTATCTGGGAAAAAGTTATTGCAAGAGGTGAACTGGGAAGGAAGTAATAAAAAATGGTGTGGTAAAAATCACATTTCTTACAACCGACACAAACTGAGCAAACAGACAGATTATTGACACAGTATGGAGGTTTAGTGATGGATTTTCTTTTTCCATCCCGGATGCATTTTCTGTTTAAAATTAAATTTCGATTTGCCTGCGATTGATTTGATTTGAAACCAGCTTCGGAAAAACGAACTTTGACTTTGTAAATAGAAATCCAGCCGGCTGAGGCTTACCTGCTGCTGCCTTAGTAGCAATATAACCAGCAAACACCAGCACAGTTTTAGGTACTCCTTAGTGTTTGTTCCTAAACTTTTATGATCAGCAGCAGTGGACGATCAGTTTGCCGACGGGTGATGGTGACATTCAGGTGCTAACCACAGCCGTGAATGGAAAGGGTCTTTTCTTTTGGAAATACCTTGGTTTTTTTACACTTCCTGACGCTTCCTACCTCTGCTAACTTCATTGGAGCTAAATATAAGAAGACAGACTGGCGTATAATTCATCACTGCCGTGCCCAGCCTGCACCTAAATTTGCTTCTTTGACTGATTTTCGGGCTTCCACCTGCGAGGAAGCCCCTAGCAGTACATCCTTCATTGCAGACAAGTCGCTGAGCGACCAAACCCGGCTTTAAATAACATCGTTATATTTAAAATCAGCGTCTGGAGTTCGGTGCAGAGCGAAACTTCCACGTTGTGGTGGGCTCCGGCAGCACCTCCGATGAAAGGATGGCCTAATGGTGAATCTCTCTGCGCAAAATGAAAAATGGGCTGAATGTGATGAACTGAAAACTAAATGGGCTTCATCCTGAGTGCCTGCAGAGGCCTGCAGCACGTTAGGCTCCTCGCAATAGGCACGGTCGTAACCCCCATGTAAAAGGACTTTATAGAGGCTTCGAAAACCATCACGGGAGATGGGGAAGAAAGACGTTCGGATCCCAATTCACCTTTTTGTTTTATAGATAGCTGCATAGATAGGAAGAATTCAGAGCATCAGGCTATAGGAACATACCCGTTCCTGAGGGGGTGGGAGTAGGCCCCGAGGCCCTGCTCCTGCGCTGCAGCGAGGCACCACAGAGCAGGAGCCCACTCCACCATGAGGTAACAAAGGGGTTATAACTCGTTGCCTCGTGGCTAAAACACCACAAAAGAGCATCCCTGGCTTCCGGCCTCTTCCTTCAGGCTCATGTTTGCTGGAGGGCAGTCCCTGGAGAACGTTGTGGACCCACCTCAACCAAATCGGGGCTGCAAACCAGGCGTATTTTACCTCGTGCTTTCTGGCAGGCTCAGGAGTTTAATTTTTTCCCCATCTAAGGGGCTGGCTTTAGAGATGAGATCCAGGGGATGCCCCTCCGGAGCAGGCTAGAGCTGCTTTACATCTGTGCTCGGGGGCTCCCAGCTTTCCCTGCACGTTGCGCGGGAGCTCGGCTGCCTGCCGCAGGATTTGGTTTCCACTCAGGGGGCCGAAGCCTTTCCAAGTTATTAAAAAGATTTTTGATCGTTCCTGGCCCTGACGGTTTTGCAGCTGAAAATCCGGGGAGATAATAGGTGAACAAACTGTTCTCTGCAGTAACACTCCTGCTTCCTCTCATGTCCCACTGCACACACGCACAGTAAACAACCAGGACAGCGAGGAGGGTTACCAGGGGATGCTGTTCTTGCAGGGCGTTTAATATTGTACGAAAACCCTCGGTTCTCCATCGTATTTTGCAGCAGAAGATATTAAGGACTTTTATCCATTCCCTTATATTCCTCCTATTATTATTCTTGACTGTTACGCCTAGTTTAAGTTCAAAAGATTTAGCAGAGAAGCTTTAATATTATTTAAACAGATTACTTGATTTTAATCTTAAAATAAATAACATTAAATTAAAAAATCAATGCAAGGGATAAATCCTAGAACTGAGACTAAATTCATACATAATTCCAGGTACTCCTGGGACGGCGGTAGAAGTAGGATCTGCCTTAACCCAGGAGGAAATGCAAGGATGCAAGGTCTTTACGGGAGCAATTTTGCATCAGAAACACTTGATCCAAAGCCAGATAAACGCGAAGGCAAGTCATTAAACTTTGAATTACAGCCCAGTGTATGCGGTTCTTATGCAGAGGTATCTTTTTCTACTAAAAATTTACTAATTTACTAAACTAACAAGGACTTATCCAGTATAATTACCAGATTATTGTTATAATTGTGTCAATAATTTAAGGCATTTACACTGAATTGCCAATTAATCAGGTAACCGCACTGCTAAAGACATGAAATGATGAGTTTAGCACACAAAATTCATGGTTAACTCCTGCAAACGCTGACTGGGAAAGTGCAGAAGAGATGACTTTTCCTTAGTGACCTTGTAATCGAAATATAGACTCTTCTGGGCTCCTGTACTAGTGGGTATGGGGTTGGCTCCCTTCCCAGATGAAGCACTGCTCTCGGGAGATCTGGGTTTGATTTCTGCTCCCATCCCAGGTTTGCCAAGTGCTATTGGCTAAGTAATTTCACCTCTCTGACCCTCGTTTTTTTTTTTTTCCTGTGAAAACTGGAGTAACAATAGTACCGATACTGATTGCTGTTATTAATCATCTAGGTTCTTGGGATGAAAAACATTGTAAGAAGGGGATCCAGTGAGATTTATGGTAAAATTCACTTAGAGCTTGAATTAGGAAATTATTAAGTGCGGCTTCAATGGAATGTTCTCATTCATTTGAACATAAAGCAATACCTGAATGTCATTTTTTTTCTCTTTAATAGAAAACCCACAAACAAAAGCGGAAGGAAGAAGTAGAGCCAGCTTGCTCCCAGCCAGCCTAGGGAACATGTTGTGAAAAAGTTGTGCCTGTTGGCACTCAAATGCAAGCAGGTTTTCTTGATAGCCAGCTGGCTTTGTTGGAACGGGTGTTATGGTTAAGGATCGTAGTCTCCTAAAGCCTTGAGAAGTGGAAAATTTAGCCTTTCTTCTCTATTTCTCTGTATTTCAGACTGCAGTATGGCTGGCATCACCTGTACCTGTACTAACACGTTTCACTGAAGGATGCTCCTTTTCAGCAGGCTGTGTGCTGGAAGTTCTGGGTTATGAGCTTCACGGATGAAATGAGCAGGTAAGAATGTAGCAAATGTCAAAAGGAAAGCCTCAAAAAATGCGTTTCGACACATACTGTGTGATTTTGAAGTAGTTATCGCTGTCTTACCATTATACTTGGTGTTCGGTCCTTGGCAAATTTTCCAGCACTTGCTGGAAGCTCAGTTTCTTTCGGAAACTTCTCTGGCTCCGTTTGATTTAAATAGAGCTGCACCTCATTGTTCATCACTGTTGCAAACTCACTTTTTAAAGTTCGCAAGAGAGCTGCCATTCGGCAGGAGCTCTGTTCTTCATCATGATCCCGAATGCGCCCATTAGGCTTAGGATAGGAAAAAAAAAAACCTTAAATGACCTAAATTTCAGGACCGAGAGCCAGTAAAAAATTATTAAACAAGCTGTTCTGTTGATTAATGGGAAAAAAAAAAAAAAAAAGAATACTTGTCACAATCAGGTAGGTCAGCTGATGGGCAGAAAAGTTATGGGGATGGCTTAGCAAGTTATTTCTCTCTCCAAAACTAATGTCAAACAATATGGCATTATTATATTCACCTTTCTAAAAGCTTCACGCATTTTACCAGCCATGCATATTTTCTTCTCCATTTAATGCACCATCTGGTTTTGAAAACATCATCAGTGTTTGTTGCAGAGAATTACGTTTATATTTTTCATCCTAAGTGTGGGTTTTCCACATCTGCAGAGAAGTAGTGGAAAAGAGGCGAAGGCAGGAGGAGAGAAGAAAAGTTAGCACTTCATCTTCCCTGACTGAGCTCCGGCTCTCCCACTTTCTATTTATTTTTCCCCCCAAGTGCACAAATTGGTGGGGGAATTTTCAACTGCGTTAGCGGGAGCGCTTCTTCCAGTGAAATGAAATACTTTCAGAGCAGGAAAACTGCAACTTCCAAACGTAGCCAGCTACAAGACGAATTAAATTGTTCATTAAGGCTTTAATCTGGGGTTTTTACAACGGCGTACAGTTTCAGTAGCACAACACGGGCTGCATCCGTGGTCGGAAGAAAAGCTGTCAGAGAATACTGCTGAGCAACGCACTCTCTGCATCGCCACCTCCCGAAGGAGAAGGAAATGAGAACCTTTGCAAATTTTGCCAAGCTGGTAGGGGAAAGTGATGCAAAAGTTCACGGTTTAGGCAGCAAAATCTAATTAGCTGCGAACCTCATCTCTCAAGCACTCAGGCAGCTTCGAGATGATTCAAGGGCACTACTGCTGCTGAGTGTCAGGAGGAGCACTTCTGGCTAAAAAAATAGCTCCGTGCCAAGTGTCTCTCCTCAGGAAGAGGACTTTGGCTGGTGTTTTGCTCAGGAAATGCATAGGGTTAAAAGGATGAGCTTGCAGAAATGCTCCGAAGAGGAAGTTTCCAATTCTGGAGAAGAGTGTGTAATTATCATGACTTTGATCGAAGCAATCAAGGCAGAGTTTTGCTTCCTGAATGCTCTTGAATGAAAAAGTTGGCTTGGCCCTTTATATTTTTTGATTTTTTATTTTTTTAGATTTTATTTTCAGTGGGAAACGATAAACATTCAGAGAGCGAACATCTCCTGGCAGTACCTGAGGTGGATATTCCAGCACTGCGTGGCCGTGGTGGGATTCATTAAGTACTTTCCTGTAAAACAACCTGCAAATCCTTTGAACCAAAGCTGCTACTGTGCATCAAAGCTGAGTTGTTAAGATATCTTCTGGAATGGGGATGGTTTGCCGCGACTGCCATCAGAAATGTGAGCAAATCTTCTGGGAGGCATTCTGAAATGGTCCATTTAATTCTCAAATATCCCGTACCATCTAGAGCAGTGCTTGAGAGTGTCTGGGGAATTGCTGGCTCCGCTTTTCAGAAACTAGGTCTGCTTGTGTGTTCAGCTCCTCAGAAACAAGCGACAGGCATCTTGTGGCGTTGGGGCTAAAGAGTAAATTTGTGCAGCAGCACAAAAGTTGTTAAACAGAGGGATTTCTTTAAAGGCTGTGGTGGTGGTACTCAGTATCCTGAACTACAGTAAAACTGTAGCCTGAAAATGTGACTTATTGCAGACGGCGTACCATGAGATAGCCTCAAAAAGAAAAAGAAGGAAAAGGAAAAGGAAAAGGAAAAGGAAAAGGAAAAGGGAAAGGGAAAGGGAAAGGGAAAGGGAAAGGGAAAGGGAAAGGGAAAGGGAAAGGGAAAGGGAAAGGGAAAGGAAAAGGAAAAGGAAAAGGAAAAGGAAAAGGAAAAGAAAAGAAAAAGAAAGAAAAAGAAAAAGAAAAAGAAAAAGAAAAAGAAAAAGAAAAAAAAGAAGAAAAAGAAAAAGAAAGAAAAAGAAAAAGAAAAAGAAAAAGAAAAAGAAAAAGAAAAAGAAAAAGAAAAAGAAAAAGAAAAAGAAAAAGAAAAAGAAAAAAAAAAGAAAAAGAAAAAGAAAAAGAAAAAGAAAAAGAAAAAGAAAAAGAAAAAGAAAAAGAAAAAGAAAAAGAAAAAGAAAAAGAAAAAAAAGAAAAAGAAAAAGGAAAAAAACCAGCAGACTTGGTCCTCTAAGTAAATCAAGTTCACTTCTGCAGTTACAAAAAGAGAAGAGTAGTCTAAGTGCATCAGTGAGAAATGCCCCCCAAAAATGTGTAAAAAGGTGATAAAAAGATCTGGATGGAATAAACAAGTAAGTGGCACCAGTAAGACATCTTAGCACCAGCTTTTCAGCCTTTCAGGTGTCACAAAGAGGTGTTTGAAGCATTACAATGCACTGAACTAAATTCTGGTCTTTGTTAGGAGGGTGGTCCAGCAGCAAAACAGCACAAATTTTTACATAAAATTAAAATTCAATGTCTTTACCTTTGTTTGTTTGTTTGTTTGAAGGGCTGCAACCATTACTGAACATGCTTCCTTATGGGGTGACATCAATTCCTTGCTGCTCTGGAGTTAAATAGGTGCCAGCTAATGAGTTATTGATCATTTGATTGAAAGTGAGGGGTTGAAGAGACCGACATCGCGGAAGGATAACCCTCTGCCTGCCGAATTCACGTAGCCATCACTCAGGGCTTATCAAAGTCAGATATCAAAAAAAAAAAACCCTTCCGAGGTCATCTAATCTGCCTGCCGATATCCCTTGTAAATATGGCTGGTCCAGAAAAAGGATAAAAAATGTTATTTGTAAAGTTGAAGCGTTCCATGTGAATACATATATTTGGAGAAAAAAAGTAAATAAATAGGCAAAACTGAAATGAAATGGTTATATTTGACTTTCTCATTCTGTTTTCCATTCTGACTTCTGTTTTGTTACTACGCTGACCTTGTAAAAACGAGTATGTTGATTTCACAGAAAAATCTAATTTTCATTCTGTCGTTGCAGTACTCTGAATTCGGCTGGTTTGCAGTTTGCATTATGACAATCTTATTTCACCTTTGGAAAAAAAAATAATAAAGTGTAGAAATACAGCACATTTCTGTGAAAACGAATTACTATTTTCTAGTCAGGTCCACTTAAAACCACTTCGTCTCATCTCTTTTCAAAGCCCTTTTCCAACGTGAAAGACTACGTTTTTAACCATAAGAACATTTTGAACAAGAAGCTCGTGTGTGTAAGAAGCTACAGACATTTCCTACTGAATAACTGATGTGATTTCCTAGTTGTTTTGCCGGTTAGTATGTAGCTCCTGTGCTGACATGTAATTCATAGAGTAAGCCTGGGTACCTTTTATTTCAAGAAAAACAGGCATTTCTAGCACAGGGTGTTTCGGGCCCTTGCAGAACACCCAGAACCAATGCAGATACAGACGCTGTAGCTGATAAAAAGTCAAGAGGGCTAAATATGAACAACAAAACTCATTAGGCCTCCTGCACTTCGGTTGGAAAGCACAGGGGAAAAAATGCACAAATATATCCTCAATATTGTATTAGCATTGGATAAATAGTAAATAGGGATAGTAAAGGAAGGCAAATAAATCCAAATAGTGTCAGCTTGCTGTAGGATATGTTGCGTTTCGCTCTGTGGAGTGAATGAAGAGCATGGTTAGGGCAGCAGCAGTGGGGGGATGCGCCTTGCAGGCTGGATTGCCTTGTCCAATTAGTCTCTTGTCCAAAACCGAGTGTTATCCCCCAACACGGTTCACGGTCCTTGTCCCAGCCCTGAGGGAACCCACGCTTCACTTGCTTTTCTTGTGCTTTCTTGTTTTCCCTGACAGGGAACAACCCGACTTCTGATTTACGGTGCTGCTCCAGAGGGATCTTTCTGCCCGCTCACCCTTTTAGACACGGCCCCTTCCGTCTGCTGCTTTTCTGACAGCAAGTCAGGCACCATCCCTTTTTAAAAAAATCCCCCAGGGGTTTCAACTAGCAGTTTTAAAAAAAAAAAGAGATCTTGAGGGAAAGGCCTTCTGCTCAATGCCTGGAGAAGCACATGAGTGCGGGGAGGCTGAAGAGAGGTTCGGGAGCAGCAGCAGACACCCCAACCCATCCCTCTCAGGAGAGGGACATCGATAAATTTATAAATTTAGGATGCTTTAGTTGTCTAGGACAACTGGATCTGTCCAAAATGGTTCAGAAAGTTGTCTTTTTTTAATATCACGGGGCTCCAACAACAGAAAAGGGACTGATATTTATTTATTTTTTTGTGTCGAGGTGTAGGGGAAGGTTCAAAAAAAGCTCTGAGGAAGAAGAAACCCAACGTGTTTGTCCAGCTCCTTGGAACAAAATATCAGCTGCTCCAGGCTGCTGAAAAACGTCGTTTTTCAGCTTTTTAAAAGGATTTATCTGCGATGTCCAATTAAAGTATACGGTCATAAAATGGCAGTTTGAGGGAGTTGATGCCTAATTCTCATGCACATTTAGTTTTCGTTTTGTCTGAACGGGTGACTGATAGAAAACAGTTCCATGAGCTTGTTTCTAACTCAGATCACCTCTAGGTATTTTTTTTTTTGATCAAGCATTGAAATATAAGCCCCTTGCATAATGCCGATGTGCCCAGGTTTTTAAGAGGAGTGGAGAGTTTGGGAAAGGAGGAGAATGGGCTCAAATTAGCCTACTGAATGATTAAATGGAAAAATAAATTAAAATTAAAAAAAAAAAAAAAAAAGTTAAAAATCAGGAGTTCATTTAAGCTTGCCTGCAGGCAGTTTTCTCTTGGGGGGTGTGTTATTCCGAAAGCCAATCTAGAAAGAAACACAAGCTGCTCTTGAACATCGTCTCTAGTGCGGGATGTGAGATAAACATGTGTTTGCCTGAGACTATCAGCTTGAATTTTCTCTTTTCTCTCTTAAAATGATCCTTTACTCTAGCAAGCCTACAAAAAATAAATAAAATAAATAAAATAAAATAAAATAAAATAAAATAAAATAAAATAAAATAAAATAATAAAATAAAATAAAATAAAATAAAATAAAATAAAATAAAATAAAATAAAATAAAATAAAATAAAATAAAATAAAATAAAATAAAATAAAATAAAATAAAATAAAATAAAAAATTGTTTTCAGTCACTGCTAGCTCTAACTCATGGCCAGGAAGAAAAATCTCTCTTTATCTCTTTTAACTAAACAGGTAATATGAAGCTAATAAGCTTCTAACTCCATTAAATGCCTATTTACCTACCTAGAGGAAATAAATTCAGATCTAGGGTCAACTGTGATAGGTAGTTGAAGAATTATTTTTGCTCACGCTTGGTTATCTCACCTATGGGTTTAGCATAAACCCGTATCTCTCCTTGTTATTCAGAATAAGATGATTTTGCCAGGGCCAAGAGCATAAATAAAACAATTTCTGTACTGCGCTTGGGATGTCCTGGTTAAACACAGGAAAGTGTATTTTTTTTTCTATTAAAATCACATTTGGTAACATCAAAAAGCTTTTTTCTAGCTTGTTTATTGAGCCAAGTGGGAAATAATCATCTCTGAGCACTCGTTTCTGAGTCAGAGTCCCTTGGAAGTGCACTCAGGGTTATTTGCATTGTTTTCATCAGGGTAACGATCTGATTGTGTTTGCCTAGCTGGAGCTTTGAACGTTATCAGTATTGAAACCTAGGAAGGCTCACTGTTCTAAGGGTGTGTGAGGATAGCTGACAACAGGTTCATCAGGAAACATCTCTGTATGCCGTATGCGCTTCATTTTCAAGCAGGGTAATTGTTTATGTCCATTAAAGATGCGTTAATTTGTGTGTCTGAGGAAAGGACACCTTGCTGAAGGCCTTGGGTTGGTTAGCAAGCATTTCTGTGAATTATTTGCAATTTTGGTAGCAAAAGTCGTCATTATACGGGAAGATCATCCTAAGGTGAATCTTTCCAAACTGTTAACTTTTCCTGTCCTTTTTCCCTAAAAGAGGGACAAAAAAAATGAACGTATTAGCTGGTTCAGAGCACAAAACTCTTTATAGAAGGATACATCAAACCCTATGAACTGTGCATGCCACTATCCCGAGAAATAAAACAGACTTTATAGCCCCAGAAAAAATAAGGTCATTTCCAGGCAGGTAAGGGGTATTTTACCGAAGCGTTAGCTACACAGGACTGAGGACAGGAGTGCTCTGCCCGCTATTACACTGCCTCAAGAGCACATTAGAAGAGGATGCAACTCTGCTCTCATGACATGGGAGAGCCTGCACCACTTCTGGAGCAGAGAAGCTGCAGAGCCCAGGCGAGGCTCTCCTGCTTTCTTTTTTCCTAAGAACAGCAGGTGAGACGGTGCTAAAAGCCTTTCTAAGTGCTTTTGTAGGCATCTTCTGCTTCTTCCTTACCTCCAGGGCCACGACCCTGTCAGGGAAGGAAATGAGATTTGTTTGACATGATTTGTTCCGAAGAAAAACACGATAGCTGTCTCCTTGTTTTAATCCTAAGTGTTTGGCAAAATGCTGTAACCCCGACCGTGCCCACAGCACCCTACGAAACAGCCGGGTTTTGAGGTCGGAAAGCATCAGAAAGCCCTGGCCGTCCCAGAGGATTCCTGACCCAACACATGTGATTAATACCCTCCTTTTCCCAGCCGATGCAGAGAGTCACGAGCAGCTGCTGTTGTTCTTGACCAAAGAAATGCAGTGGCTCATTTAGGAAAACAACCTTTTATTTCTCTTTCATTCAAACGGCTGCACGGCCACTGCTGAAGGAATTAACCTTGGTCCATCAGCTCTTTGCTAGGGTTTCTGCAGAGTCACACCTGCCATTTCTGTGCAAGGTCCATGCAGAATCTGTCCAAAGACTAAACACAAATTCATCTCCCCGAACCTAATATCCAGCACTTGGCACGCTCCGGGTTCCGGCTGGAATTAAGACTTGAACAGCTCTAGTGGCGATGATGGATGGTTTCCTCTTGTTAGTAAACATTTTCATTATTTTAGACCTCCCTGCAGCCCTTCACGTTGTCAGCCGTGAGATATTGCCTCCCACTTGAAAGAGTGCCAGTGAAGCTTTAGGAATAGCCGTTCTTCCTCCACGAGGGACACCCACAAAGGACAGGGCTAGAAAAATATATCTCCAGCGTTATGTCTCTCATCCCTGCAGCCCACGAAGGTCACTTTCTCCCCAGTCCTGTTCAACATCAGTCTGCAAAAATTGATCAGAAAGGCTGATTAAAAGTGAACCTCATTAAAGAAGCAAATACTCGGTAAATATGAGGCCATGACATTGCGTAGCTTGAGTGAGGGTACAAGCTGGCGCTTGGTCAGTTCGGTCCAAGAATCGTCCTTTGTTTTCTGTCTGATTACAAGGTGTCAGCTAAAAAATTTCCGTCCTCTCCACTTGCCAAGAAATGCCACCTCACCTTGTACATACCTCTCTCACCTCTTTTCTGAACTTCAGCCATGTATTATTCAGCTATCAGTCATTCACAAACTGATTAATAAGGGCGTGCTTCGATGCAAGACATCGATAAACAAAATACATCAGCCCGCCCTCCCCTGGGTACTTCAATACTTCTCTGAAGCAATAAATCAAGGGCAAAACCTCAGTCTTTCTCTTCAGCTTCCATAATGGTCTGGGTCCAAGATGCTGAACATCCCTGGGTGAGGACTGAGAATGATCAGCTAACTTCTCAGATCAGCATGACTTTCTTTTCAAGCATAAAGCCTACTCCTTTGACCTGCCTGCCATAATGCCAACACCAGACGGTGTCTGCAGTTCAAAACCAAGTCTCACCGACACTCCATGTTCCATTAAATAAAGTTTCTTACCCTTTATTCCCTCTTGAGGAGAAGGTGAGGGAGGCAATGACATAGGCAGTGTCATCAGCAGGACATACTCAGGTACTCCCGTGAGGAGGACGGTGTGTAATTACTACTACTTGAAAGAAAATTCATCTAAAATACATTAACATTTACCTCAGCTTTTGACTGCAAGAGGCTGCTACATCACTGCACGGCCTCTTTGTGAAACCACCAGCTCGTCTCCCAGAGGTCGGGCCCCGCAGCAGATGGTGAGACCTAACGTTAGGCCAAGGAATTGCTCGGGAAACTTTTTACTGCTTATTTCCACAAGCGGGCTTCGATGAAGCCCAGAGGAGACAAGGAGATTGCCGTGTCACTAGACTCTAAGGGCTTCTTACTCAACAACCCTCCCTTAAAAAGTGCACGTCAAGGGTGATCTACAAAGAAAGGGCGGTATGTTGTAAAACAGGCCTTCCACAACTTTGAAGAAAAATAAAATATTTGTCAATATAAAAAATTGCTGCAGTTTACTCACGATGATATACTGGATTTTTTTTAATTAAAAATAAAATGTTTTGCCTTATTAAAATCAGGCGCTCTGGCTGCTTCTGATATGGGATAAGAGCTCTGGCACGTTGATCAATCCATCAACATTTCCATCTTGCCAAAGGGATAAATATTTAAATCTGTCATATAGAAAACAACACAAAACACAGCATCTCAAAGGCTTAAGCCTTTATATAAATATACGTAAAAATATGATATATTTACTTCACAGGGGACATGGAGCGAGCAGTGTGAGGAAGGAGGAAACGGGGGATGGCTGTGGGTGGTAGATTCCTAGATGTAGGGGTCTCGGAGCCCTTTATGATCCATCTCGCAGCTTCCCTGCCAACTTTTTGTAAGTGCCATTGCCACCTTCCAGGTAGGTGAGACGAGGCCTAGACAGAGAGAGTCAGCACAAGCGGCTTGCCCAAGGTCACAGGCGGAGTGACTGACGGAGCTGAAAATAGGCCCCAGGAGCCCTAATTACCAGCTCTCCGTTCCAACCACTAAATAGCAATCAGGAATGATTATGCAGCAAAGGCTCCCGCGCAGGGGAGCTGTCTTACCACAGGGTTAATTCCGCCCGAGCACCTTGCTGTGAGCCGATGTGTGGTGGCGCAGGGAGAACATTAGCCTTTCACCCGTCGGGATGCTGTTCGGGGAGGCTCTGGCCCGACAAACCACAGCAAGGGGCAGAGGAGAAGGAGCCAGGGGCTCTCACTGGCACCTCGGGAGGAAGGAGGTTTAGGTGAGCACAGCAGCCTGGGAGGGCTGCGGGGACGGCCCTGCGCGGGGTCTTTCCTAGCTTCATCCTTCAGTACAGTCCTAGTTCTGGAAGCCCCTCGTTCGAGCACGTTTTTGGCAGAAGGCCTCAAGGGTTGGTCCTTCCATCTCAGTGAGACCCCCCTCTGAAATAAATCTCACCGTGAAGTTGCAGCATCACCTTCAGCTCTCCCCTGGTTCTGTACGACTGCTCCTTTCCTCTCATTTTCCTAAATACACTCGAGTGATTTCCTCTGCACACACTGCTCTGCATTTAAGCGTCAGGTCCGTGTGCTAGCCTGCCAGCACCGCCTCCCTTCCTTTGCACAGAAAGCTTGCAAAAACCACTATAAAAATTATATCAGCCGATTCCCACTTCTCATTTTTTGGACAGGATTTTCAGAGTCAGAAGCTGTTCCTTATGCCGTAATTCCAGCTCTCAATTTAACTGATAGTATTAGTGAATTTATGGCTTTGGAGCCGTCCGAGTAATACAATCAATACTCGTGAAGAAATGGGTTGGGTAACCATGCCAACACAACTTTCATGCAAGACTGGAGGGCAGGTTGGTTTTTAAAACATTGAAAGGGAAGGTAATTAAGGCTGATAGTGACAAGACATACCGACAAATGAGAAATCACCGCAAGTCATGTGGAAATCTTGTCGGTGAAGAAATAAGGCTAATGCTGCAAATAAAATTAATTCCGTGGATAACGCTGTGAAAAACGTCGCCTTTCTCAAGCGGCCGTCAGGAAAGTTTTCTTCCTCACTTGTGCGTATTTGGGTAAACAGTGATCTTCCTTTTGTTACGCAGACATCTGGATTTTCTAAGGGTTGTTCCCTACCCAACTGATCTTACGTGTGGATCAAAAGTACTCAGCGTACGAAACCTCCACTCAAAAACCAGGTGCGTCATGCTATAGTGTCATAAAGACGAAATTAATTCTGGGCTTAAGCAAAGTCGATGCAATTCCAGCCTTAAAAACTGTTCCTCTGCTGGACCAGGTTATTTCCTCATGTGGCACAAAATCTCTCCGTGCTGGTTTGAAAAGGTTTAGGGGTTGCATACGTGGCGGCAGCAATGCACTGAAACTTTTATTATGGTTATTTATATCCCATAGTTTAGACGGAGCCCATAGCACTTAACATACAGAGACCAAAGCCAACCTCAGTGAGTGACTCCGTGATCTTTTCTTAAATTCTGATTCACATTTAGGTAAACTTTCTGTCTGGTGTAACTTAGAAATGAACGTATATTAAGCATTTGAAATATCAAACGCTTCATTTTCTGTTACATTTATAAAAAAAGTTGTACAACACTTTTGGCTCCATATTCACACTACAAACACGACGACAACAGCTGACAAATGTGTTGTGCCTCTTTTCCAGATTGCAGCTGTTTGTTTTGTTTAAGAATAGCATCAGCTGGAAGCTGGCAGAGGGGAATCAGAGTTATCCCGCGATGTCTGGGAGGCCCGTAAAGTCGTAACCTGGATCTGATAGCTGGGAGCAGTGGCGAATGAACTCGTGTCCCTTACAGTGGCCATCTGGGGATAGTTAGAGAATGCAGTCCCGTGTTAGGGAGGCAGAGAAGTTAAATATTAATGCCTTGTATTTTTTCAGGCTTTAAATAGAGCACAGACCCAAGAAGGGGCTCTACTAGTAACAGCAATCAAATAAATTGCTATCAATATCCGTGATTTTTTTTTCCCCAAATAAAGACATCATAGTCAAGCCCAAGGATGTCAAACTTACGTCCAGCATCTTGCCTACGAAACCGGGTCAGTCATTGACCTGAGATGGACCCTGGGCCACTTGTGCCATGTTAGAGGAGGGCTTTCTGTGTAACAGCAGGGCCCTGATCCTGCCTTTTTTTATATTTTTTTTCCTTTATTGTAATCACCTTGAGGATCCCATGGGGCAGAACAATTCAGCTGCACGCACCAAACCCCAGGACTGGCAGCAGACACCCCTCTGTTCAATTTCTTTCTTGTGCCCTTCTCTGTGGCTTTCTTTGTCAATTATGATTAATTCGCTGAGCTCATTTTCCTGGGATTTATTTTCTTCCCTCTGGGTTTCGGGAGCCCGTTGTACTCTGAGCCCTTTGTTCTAGGCACCTCACATGTCTTTTTCTAATTTATATAATTTCTCATGCTCAGCGTTGTAATTGCCTGATCATGTACACTATCTTCCCCGAGCAAGCTCAGAGGAAAATTTAAATAGGTATTTTTTTAAATTTAAATTTAATGTATTAAACGAACACAGCTATAACGAATACCATTCTTCTAATTCTGAGTCGTTCCAAGCACAGTTTTGATTCTACCCTTCTAAACCCAGGTTGTGGATGGCAAAGGCGCATCCATCCCGCCTCTTATTCACTCTTATTGACTCAGATTAGGAGTCAGACAGCTTGGTCTTTGCTTTCCTCTGAGATCAATGCAAGAGGAACAAGTGGAAAGTGGGAGGCTGGAGGATAACCCACGCAACAGGGGTATCTGTCCTACCCAGAGGTTTGTCCTGAAACGGGAGTTCGCGTCCCCTCTAAAAAGCCAATTGGCCTTGAATGACTATAGGCTGAAATTAAACCTTTCTTTCTTTCTTTTTGCAAGCTATGAAAAAAAGCAAACAGCCTTCCCATAAAATTAATGGAAGGGAAAATGCTCAGCTACTTTTAAAACGAAGCTCGAATAACATGGCAGAGACAACCTTGTTCAGCTGCCTAAAATAGGAGGTAGCTGGGCGATGAGATTACTTTTATAATTTCATACTTCTCTGTTCTCAGCTAATTGCCTGACTTGATAGTTTAACAGTTTAGCTGGATTAGTGTATAAAGAGAGAGCGGATTTATTAATTTTCGTACAGCAGTTGCACTTGTTGTTTGCACTTGTTAAAAAAAGCACAGTAAAGACCTCGTTGTTAATAACGTGTGTTACTAATATCACCACTAAAACATCCGATACCGGGGTGGGAGTTACAAGGCAGTTTTTGCTACCTGTATGTATTTGTGTATTGATTTAAAAGGGAAGGCAAGAGCCCAGCAGAGCAAGCTGCTATGAATTTGGGTGCTTGAATTTCACCCCTGGCAGAGCTGAGCTCTTGGAGGGCGAGCAGAAGGGGCTGGAAGGTGCAGGACCGTGCTGGGGCCTCTCCCTTTTCTCCTAGTTCGGGTGACTCCTGGGCTGATGCTTTATCGTGCCCCTCGCTGACTTCCAAAGCTCTGCAGGATCCTGCTAGGATACTTCGGGGATGCTTTAAATGCCTCCCTGATGTGGGAACCTTTGCTTTCCGTCCCTTTGCCTCGCTCCCCAGGCCAAACGCTGCCCGCCAGACGTACAGCTATCAAAATGCAAAACGCACAAAGGACACCGAAGGATAAATCTCCAGCTAAATTTGGCAGGAGGCAGGCCAGCCTGTGCACTGGGGACTGCTGCTGTTCTGAGGCAGTGAAAGCTAATGGTTCTGGGCTGTTAATATTAATGGTTACGTCTTTATCTGCTTCCCCGATTGACTTTCCCTAGGTGTTTCAGCCCTGGAAATCGGGCTGTGTTAAAGTTACTTTCATGAGCGATGGAAAATGGAAGATGCTAAAAGAAATCATAGTTTCCATGGATTTTATCCTGTTTTATAGTCTCTTATTTATTACTCCCCATATATAACCAAAACCTCTATTTCTTCGCAGACCGGTTTGTATTAGCAACATTGGCTGCAGGCTGCCTTGGTTTCCTACGTCTGAATTGGATTTCAAGACGAAAGAAAGAGAGGAAAGAAAAAGGGGAAGAAGATGAAAAGAAGAAGATCTGCAGTAACAGAAAGAGTGTCTGGGAATGGGAAGGACTGGGATGGGGAGGAGAGGATTGACGTCTTCATTTGCTGCAGCCAGGGTTTCGGGAGGGGTTTGAGCCCTCCCAGCCCTCCAAAAAAGATCTCCAATAGATCAAAAAATAAAATAAATAAATAAATAAATAAATAAGTATTACTTGTCTTCCACATGTTTTGGTGACAAAATGAACTTAGCTTTTCAACACTGTATATAAATTCGGAGTAGGTGCAAAGGTACCAGCAGTGCTGCATTAACAGCATCTGGATTTGGTGTAACCAGCATTATTTGTATACTTTTGTATACAATTTCTTTTTTGGATTCATGATTTCACTATGAAAACATAAAGTTTGTTCAGAAAATGGGCATTATTGTAATAACAACCTTGATTAAATTCAAATAAAATTCATTCCTGGGTTGGGGAGGGTGGAAAAAATAACTTGCTTCACATTTTCTCTTTTGTTTTGTTTCGTTTTCCTGGACTTGTTTTATTTTCCTGGGCTTGTTTCTCGAAGAAGCAAGTTCCTATAACTGAAGGCAAAATGTTCTATCGCTTTCCACTGAGCCATTACCCGCTGCTTTCTCGCATCAAGATGTGGTCCTGTGGTTCTGCTCCTCCGGGCCCTGTTTCCCTCCCTTCCCACGGTCTCTCACTCGCTGCTCGCTCCCAGTTCGGTCCTTTATAAACCTGCCAGGCCGATTCCTCCGCACGGAGCTCGGTAGCTCAGCGGGAGTGAGAAAAGGCTGGGATTTGGCTTCCATCTGCTGTAATGCAGCCCTGCCTCCCTGCTGAAAGCGGGACCAGCAGTACCTTACAGTTTAAAAACTCCGCTTTCAAGTTGATCTTGCGGTGGAAGAAAAGCTTTATTTTTACAGCCGGGCACTGGTAAGGATGAGCACATCTGCTCTGGGCTTGTGTAGGGAAAGTCAGGATTGCCACGCAGGCATGCTCAGCTTCACGAGGCGCGTTCGGCTGTGCCTGGCTTATTAAACTCTTGGTCAAGACAGAGACCAAGTCCTAAAACTGTTGGCATGGCCCTAAGTCAGATGGAGCACCTCAAGGGCTCCTTGGGCTCCCTTAGGGCTGTTGATGAGGGGTTGTTCCCGGGCACTTGCTTTGTTTTACCCTCCTCGTTTGCGAGGTGAGAGCAGTCGGCGGTGCAGTTGCAGGAGGATTTGGCTGCCCGGGCCAGAGAACCGTCCATTCCCTGCCTGATTTCCTTCCATCTGCCCCAGGATTAGCACGATCTGCAGGCCAAACAGAGGCCTGACGTGACAACGGGCCGATGCTCGTGGAGCAATCTGCCGTGCCAAGGGTCTAAACCTATTTTCTGGGTTAACGTGGTCAGGTTGTGCGGCCGTGGTAAGAGTGTTGTACAGTGGGGGCCTGCCAGGACAGCTCTCTGCTGACTCAGGCGAATCTGCACGCGTTTGCAAGGTGTGTTTGGATACGGCAGAGGCAGAATACGGTCCTGCAGGGATGGTAGGTCCTCCTACCAGTTAATCGACTGACTCGTTTCTACAAAGCGACGACAAATAGCTACCTTCTTTTTCATGAAAACGAAATAACGAAGTACTAATGTCGTCGGAAATGAATATTGTAACTGGTAATGATCTCCTGCTGCAAGTGTCAAATCATTTCTGGAAAATAAACAGAGAAAAGAGGCAGGGAAACGGGTTGTTACACTTCATAAGTGACCTTCATCTGGTTCCAAACCCCAGCCCGGGAACATTGCTACCAATCCACCAATGAACGAATAAAGAGAATACAGAAAATCAAATGTAAATGGGAGAAAAAGAAAAATGAAGCAATTGCAGGCATGATGGTAGAGATTTGGCAACGTGGCCTGAAAGCTCTCAAGTCATTCAAGAGACATGGTGACTTCAGTGGCTGTGACATCAAGACTTGCAAGATAATTTTACTCCAATAGGCTTAGGAGAATGTACACTGGGACAAATATACAGTAATACCCGAGCTTATTTTTCTTTCAGGAAAACTAATGCACAGACCATGTCATCAGTATGCTAAAGGAACTTTTCCTCCGGTGTTTGATGAACAGGGCCAGGAACAAAATGTCTGATTTATTATTTTTTATTATTATTATTATTATTATTATTATTATTATTATTATTATTATTATTTTTCCCCTTCATTTCTTCCTTCTGCAACTTATGGTAACTTCAGGAAAGAAGGATGCAAAACTACTGTGAGTTACTGATTTAATTGATATTTTCAGTTTCAAGGTATTATCTCTTCCATGTTAATGTCTACTAAAGACCATGCCAGAGATTAATCATGATGGATGATTCTTGCAATGTTTTCAAAATCGGTTTATTTATGTTTATAAAATTGTCCAGAAGACTTGCCAACAACTTGTCTTAATCATTTATTTGGGCTTGAAGCGAATTTAAGTCTAAGTTCCTTCAGAGGCCTGCAGTCCCACCCTGTCTTCACATCCAAGCGAACAAGCAAAAAATATATTCCACAGGGAACAAATACACAATTAATTTATATAGCAAGAAGCATTTTGTATGAGTGGAAACACAACTCCTTTTTTTCCTGATGATTGTTTCTTTCTTTCTTTTCTTTTCCTGTTTTTTTTTTTTTTTTTTTTTTTTTTTTTTCCCCTTTTGCAACATCAACAAAAAAAGGCATGAAGATTACAAACTGCTCCACTGGCTTTCATGGTTCCTTAGACTAATTTTTATACATTACTGAAAAAACATTTGGTAGCAATGATTTTTGAATCCTTACCAACGGGAGTTACCTTGCCTGTGGTAGGAATAGCCAATTTTAGTGGCTGTTAGGCACCTACATATTTTGCCACGAGGTTTAAATCTTCGTGTTTTATCCCAAAACTCATGTGAGTTTAATTCACTTGAACTTCATACCTGTCAGAGTGCTGAATTCAGGTTAGGTGTGCGTGTACCCTGGCGACTGTTTGTTTCAAAAGTATAATTGCATTTTTGTCCTTGGTAAAACAGGCTTTGTGAAACTATTAATATTATTTATGAATAGTGCTATATATTAATATTAATTTGCAAAAAGCTTTGCAGTCTTCAGGAGCTGCCCTCAGCTTTGGAGTAAGCACAGCACAGCACTTATTTTCAAAAGACACCCCAAAAAAAACAGGGGATCCTGCCTCATGTCAGGATCTGAAGTTCTCTAGGAGCATTTAAGAGCTTTCAATAACTGACCCAAGAATCAGTTTCTACTCACTGATCAGTCTTGAGTTTAACTCTTGGAAGTGTTTTATGCAAATCTGGGTAAAGACAGAACGAAAGAAAAGCTTAAAAACTGTGTAACGTTAGCTGTAGTGTTATCACCCAATTTAGGTGCATTTGCATTTAGAGTAGAAGTACATTAATTTGCAAAATGCTCAAATACTAGTGACAAGTACCGTGCAGTTGCATAAATCGCATTATAAATGATAAATAATAATGTATACAATACAGATTACTATGGTAATACCGTGGTATCTAACAACTCTTGCTTTTCCTTCCCAAAGACTTGCTGAAAGTCACGTCTGCCTCTTGCCGTAGCCATTTTGTCACTCTGTAGAGTTTTGTGGTTTTCCTCTCTTCCTTCCTTCCGTCGATCCATCTTTCCTTCTTTCAGTATTAACTGGTAGGGAGTTAAGGTCCTCATTCATCACCACCAAATGGGAGATTTGATTGAGTTCCGGGGGCCCAGAGTTTCGTGCTGCTTTGTGTATTTCAGTGGAATAGATGCAAGACATTAACACAAATGTTTAAATAAATGCTGAACTGGGATAATACTCCACTCTACTTTTCTCTTCAATGCAAACATTAAATTAAATGAATCATCAAATATGGAGGTAGATCTGTTTCTCCTAAGCAGTCTCTGTAGGGAAACCACTTAAAGTCCTATCACGGTAAAAAATAAATGATAGTCTAAGTAAAACAAACAATCTCTTCTTAAGATGAGGTAAGGGGGAAAAAAAGCTTTAAATGAATAAAACGAGGGTTCTTAGATCACTTCAATTATCCAGTAAGAAATGTAGTGTCTTTGCAATATAATTTACTTCAACTTGAAATGCCCTTTACATTTCCAGGATGTGTGCAGCATCGCTCATAAGAGGAGGGAAGGTGAATCCCTGGCTGTTGTTTATCTGTCAGTAACGGGTGCTGACATTTACATCGATGGCAAAGGCCTGAAAGGTGAATCCTGGAAATGCACCCGAAGTATTTACTGAAGTGACTTACACCAAACTACCATTTACGTGCTTCCTGGAAATACAGATTAGCATATATTATCTTTACCTGGACGTCCTCTGTCACCTGAGCACCTCAAAGCTGAGCTCCAGTTCCAGGCACAGCGGGGCCTGCAGGGCCCCATGAAGCCGCCCAGCAGGCGTCAGGGGCACAGCAGAAGCAGGCAAGACTTCCTCTTTTCCTACAGCCATGACAAGGCTGTTTGTTTTTATACATTTCAGAGGGGTTATTTTTAACTGTTTGTGGTGACTTGTGAGAAACGGAGCACTGTGCCCCCAGTACTTTCTTTGTTAGTGTTAGCATAAGTCTACTTTTAAAAGGCCAAGGGAATCCTGGATGTCAGTTCTTCATCTGTCATACGAGCGGTGTTTCGTATGGAGCAGCCAAACGCACTTAAGTGAGGCAGGTCAGGGGTTTGGGGCTTGGGAAAGCTTTTTTGCAACTTATAGAGGCCCTTCTGGCCCTTCCCTTCTGTCAGGTGTTCATGTGGCTGGACCTTCGTTCCCACATCAAACTAGCTTCATCTTTCATCCTCATGATACTTTCGGGCTTTTTTTTCCCTCTCTAAATCAGAGCACGAGCAACTTGACCTTCAGAAAAGCTGAACTTTCTATGGACACTGTGTATCTTTGAGCTCAAACGGAGCCAAGGAAGCATTGACGATGTCGGTCACGCTCCTCCCCTGGCTGTCTCAGCCTCTTTCTCTTGGCTCATTTTAAAAATTCCTTTTCTGCTGCTTGAGGGCCGGGTTGTCTCTCACCTCAGCTTTCATCCTAGGATGTGACTTCTACATATATTTAATTTTGCATGCTGGAGAAACCCGTTCACTTCAAAGTTAAACACATCAACAGGCTGTTTGCTGGATCAAGGCCTACATTTACCTTGTCTTACCCTGTTTGTCCGTTTCCACAATTACTGCCGCGCCTCATTTACCTTTGGAAAGTATTCATAAAAGAACTTTGAACCACAGCCTTTCCTAATCAAAGTTAATGGGAAAGCCAACCCTAACGTCAGTAGAAGAAGGATCGAGACTTTTGGTCCAAGACTTGAAACAGGAATGTCTGGTTTTGATCCACTTGATTTCCTCCTTGAAGTGTGTACTTCAGCCATCAGCTGCCTGGAGTGGGAACTGAGCAGATTTCAGACTCGGGCAAGACGCTTAGCTCACGTAAAAGTTAAAAATTGCTGTCTGATTGTGGAGTTCTCACACGGCCCTTTTAGCCTGAAGTTTCTTCTTTCTTTGCTTCTACAAAACACCTGCACCCAGGTCATAATTTTTGGTGTGTCAGGCTATGAGTGTGGTTTTTTTTTTTTTTCACCATGCACTTTTCATCCGCAGTGCAATCAAGCACGCGGTTCCTCATTTTAAGGACCATTTCAAAGTGATAATTTGTTGTTAGGAGCACAGCACTGGTCATTAAAATTTAACGCACATTTATGAGAGTTATTTCAGTTGTGGACCTCGTGGAAGACCTTGGCAAGAAGCTGCAGCCGGCTCCTGCCCAGACCTCACTCAGCTTTCTGCCATGTTCAGCCCCTTCACTTCCAAAGAGCAATCAGGTGCCCAGGGGCAATTCCAAAGTCTTTCGCTGCCAGCAAACATATTTTGCTGCTTTTTCTATTGAAAGGGCTTCAGAAGCTGCAGTCAAATCACCTCTGTGCTGCATGCCCTTGGAGAAGACGGGCAATGTACAGGGAGGCTCTGCCGGAGCAGGGGTGTCCTTGTGGGATGTGGGATGTAAGTATGAGGGGGGAGACACCTCTCAGACGGACAAAAGAGCATGCAAACCTGCTTTTACACGGACCACAGGGAATAACTACAAGCTAGGCACCTCAAATCTGGAACATGTGCAATGAATGTAGCCTCAGATGTCAAGCTGCTCGGGAGGAAAAAAAAAAAAAAAATAAAGCACATCTGCTATTTCTCTATTTACATGCAGAAGAAGATCCTCCTCCAAACCCCTTTTCTTTTTTTTTTTTTTTTGACACTTCACTGCTCCAAAATGCAATACTTTCGCAAATTCCTTAGAGGTTTCGTCTGAAGGTACGTGTGCTCTCAGTGGAGGATCACAGACGGCTGCGGTGATGCTCCTCGTGCAGCGCCAGGCAGTTTGCTTCATTCTCATTCCTCAGCAAGCCTGCCTGCCTCGGCAGCTCTCGGCAGCACAAGGACACACCTGTGGCTGGGCACAGTGTGTTCGGCACACCAGCATCTCTGGGGAAAGCCCTGGCAAGGAAAGGGGTGGAAAAGTGGGTTGTTGTGCTCTCAGTAACCCGAACCACGTGCCTGCCCCGTGCCTGCGAATATACGAAGCCAGAAGAATGAATTATGTTTGAAAAAGTTGGTACAGGATAAGAGAGGCGATGGGAGCAACTGTAAGAGCTGCTGCCAGAGCCACAGATGAGAGAAGGGAGTCTGTCAGTGAAATAAAAGAAAGAAGACCACCAAGGACTCATTTATAGCTTTGCAGCTTGGGCTGAGAGACAACTCTACGATCCCCGAAGCAGAGCCGACAGCTGATCGCTGGGTTTGTTTCGTTTTGCTTTGTTTCTTTTGGTTTTCAGTTCAGGCACCGAATGTGTGGAAAAAATATTTTGGGTTTGGATCAAAATGAATACAGTTCTCACCAGGCTAATATTAAAAAAAAAAAAAAAAAAAAGAGGAAATAAATGCTTTCGTCTCAATAAAATGTTAATACGGTCTGGGAAGCCATCTGTTTCGTATCTGAGGCACTCCTGAAATACCTGAAAGAAATGAGGGACTCAATTCACACACCTGCAGGTTTTGGAGTCTTTGGAGTAACGTCAGTCTTTGTTTTCCTTCGCGTGGCAAAGCCAGGCTCAAAACTATTGCTGGGACCCTACAGCATCGGGCAGGGAGCATGGTTTGGGGCTGGAAGACAAGTTTAGGTCTGCCTTGGCCTCCGGCAAATAGTTGCTACTGTACATCTTTCAAGGCTGTTATGAAAGAGCCAGAAAAGGAAGAAAAACTGTTACAGCATTTGAAAACAAAGAGCGAACAAAGGGCATCCATATTAACAATATCCTTTATTATTTTTGGCTTTAAGCAGTTTTTTTACTAAGGAAAAAAAAATGAAAAAGATCTTGTTTGATAGTCTCTTTTGGATGGCACTACAGATGGGAAATAAAAAAGTTTCCTGAAAGAAGCTGGAGTGCTTGTTACGGTTCTTGCTGAAGTCCTGCGCTGCTTCCCTGCATACCAACCAAGGCTAATGAATGCATAAAAGGGGAAGAGAAATACCAGCAAAAATAGGAAACGTTTGTGTCTGTTTCTGGAGCGGATTCTTCTGGCACCCTCACCTCTGAACGGAGCCCATCGGCCACCCCAAGCGCTGCGAATTTGCAGCAGCTTTGGGGTCTCTTGTGCCTTGTTTAGTGGCCTTGGCTGGCCAGATCAAACTCTCATTGCACAGAAAGACAGAACAGAGAGGTGGTAAGCAAAGAAATGAATCCAGAAAGAAAAGCTTGAAGCAGCAATGACGTGTTTCGCATTACAGAGGGATTTAGGCAGAACCGGAGAATGAAGAGAGAGCGTGAGTTGTCCCCAGCCCCTGGTTTGGTGGCACCAATAAATAAATATATTAAATAGCCAAATGCAGGTGACAAAGGCCCGGTGAGGCTGCCATCTCAGGCTGTGCTTTGGTAGGTATGACTTTTTACTTGGACGTGCCATCATGCACAGCGGCGGGCTCATTCTGCATTTCAGTCATTATTTCTGTCGTGCCTGACCGCAGCTCTCCTGGTCAGGGAACAAACGCTCCGTGCTGTGCTGGGAGGCTGCTGGCGTTATCACCAAAACAGAGGCTTTTTATTAACAGGGAAGTTTCTGAGCGTACCTACGGCATTATTTTCCACTCAGCTTCTCAGAAAAGAATGAGTTTGCTCAAATCCTCTAAGATTTAGTTACTACACTCAGGTGCCTTTGCAAATCCCAGTTTTATTTAACAGTATTGTGAGTTTTCTAATTTTCTCGGCCTGCTCTGACTCATGCATTAGCACCCTGGCGCAGAGAGGGGCTGTCTGCTTGTTTAGCGGGGGAAACCGTCAGGTTTCGCCTGAAGACAAGGCATTGTTTCACAGGGCTTATGAAAGCGTTACACGTTTCGTCGCACCTGAGCCCTGCTGTGAGTTATGAAATGGAAACCCAAAAGACCATGAACAGCCTCATCCTACTCTTGTAACTAAAACCGAGTAGATTAGTCCAAAACACGTTCCTGGAAAATCTGGGCTGTCTGCGGATGCCTGCGTTTGATGCAAAGGCATAACCGTGCCTTCGATTTGCACCGAAGCGCTGAGGCTGTACCCGAACCAGCCCCTGGCCAAGGGCTGTGCTGAAATCCAGACCTGGCTGCTCTCCCAGAGGGAGGCAACAAGCACACATCCATCCCTTTGCAGGCGTTTAGTCTCGCTACTCCAAAACGCATCAGCAGCCCCATCCAGGTAATAAAAGTGATGCATGAACCACCGCGTAAGTCACTGATCAGTGCAATATAGAAAGTCAAAGTACATGTATAAAATAATCCCTTCAGCCCTCAAATCTGCGTCAAATCCCTCCTTGGCTGGAGAGCCCTTTCTAGAACTGTGAAAGATTTTCTGGCTACTTTACTTTAAATGAAGATGCCTTTGGAAAAGATTCCCTGAGGTTGGAGGAAAAATTAAAAAAAAAAAAGAAAAAAGAAAAAAAGTTAAAGACAGGGAGTCAAAGACCCAGCAAATAATACTGCAAAGACCTGTTATCCATATGGCTCTGAGTTGCAGTCAATTTTCTTCTTTAATAGGATTATTTCTTTGGCAGATATTTATATTCTTCAGCATGGAAAGTTTATAGAACACGCAGCATTGATATATTAGTGCCAAGCAGATTTATTCATTTAGCTGTTCAAATACTCATTGTAGCCCTGCTGGGAAGGGAAGGTTTTTCTCAACTTAATAGTCTTTTTCCTTATCAGATATTCATTTAAATGGTTTGCCTATAAATACAGGACATGTTGAGACATGCATGCTATAAATATTTTACAAGATTTATGCTTGCATTACGCATTCCTTTAGCTGGACATTAATGTACTGCAGCTACTACAGCCAATTTTGAACAGAAAACCAATAACTCTAGTTATTGATAATAAAAAGTTCACTGTGGTTTCAGAGAAGCCCCTCTCCCTCCCATGCACACATAGCCTCTGTGACCTATGAGGTGTGATAACTTGCACTCTCGGATACCGGAATTAATAAAAAATAAAAAAAATAAATGCAATAGGAGAGAAGAGAATAGCTAGAGCAAAGCCCCAAAACAATACGGTAGAACAAGATCCTAAAATATTCTTGTTCTCTACACAGTATTTAAGAGGTCTGGAATAAAAGCAGATGTTACTCAGCTCTTTCTTATCTCCTCGTTCTTTCAGATTGGCTGTGAAACGTACGGCTCCCTTCTAACCTTGCCGAAATTCAAGAGGTATAGCAGGAAGAAACACGAGGAAACACGAGGAAACAATTCCGAGAGGAGCCCAAGGTTAAATCTTTACTGGAGAAGGCTGACGGAGAGGAAACTGAAAATACCAGGTGACGAGTGGCGTGCTTTCATGTATATCAGACCTATTGCTAACTCATTAGTTTAATTTTAAAGCAGCGTCGTGTCTGATCTTTTGGGTGTCTGATCATTCCCAGCATGCGCTGCAAAGCAGTGTTTGACCCCACACTGTCAGACGAGGAGCACGAGGGCTGTTTGAGCGCAGTGGCACCCCCAACCTCCTCTCTTCTGGAGCCATTTAGTGCCCAGCAGACCCTGACCGGTCACTACTCACCCTCAGCACTGCCCCCGTGGCTGCAGGAGCGCACAAAGTTGGGCCCAGCGGTGCCCCAGTGCCCCTGACCGCACAACTCGGCGCCCGAGCAGGCCCCAGGCCGAGTTTCCAGCCCCACAGCTGGTCTCACTGGACTGAAAGCAGCCAGTCCGTCTTCAGGGAGTCATTCTGTTCCCTCTAACTAGGAAAACATTCATTTACCTCCCCTTAAGCTCTTCCCCATGACAACGGGCATAAGAGTTTAAAATCGAACCCAACTTCCACCTGGTCCCGGCCTACAGAAGGGGTTTAGTCAGGCAGCCTTAGCCTGGCTGTCCGGCATGGACGGACACAAACCCCACCACTCCGGGGCCTACAGCCAAGGCTGGGAGACGAAACGGGATCGTTTCCAGCCCCTGGTCACCGTTTTGGCTGGTGTTTTTCAGCCTCTTCCACCGTTATGTGGAAGAGAGAGCAGTTTTGGTGGCTGAGCTCCGGGCACCGAGCGCAGAGACAAGCACCACCACCTCCTCTTGGCGAGGGCTGCCCTGCCAAATCCACGTTCATACTATATTCATTAATACAAATATAATAGATATAAAAGATATCGCTGCCTTCTCAATCCTCAGTTTGCTAAAATTTCAAGGCTCTAGCCTCAAGCAAGGATCTAGTCACGCTTCTGCCGCCTCCCAGCATATCCTGGTTGTACACCTCCATTTGGGCAGCCTTTGTTGTGCTTATGCTGAATATTTTTTTTTTAAGGCTTTAAGAACTGTTTTTTTTTTCCCCCACTTTCAGAAAGTTTTCAATAGTTGCAATTAATTGAATTAAACTTTTAAAAGATTTTTTTTTTTAACTTTTAAATTTAATTAAATTGAATGAAACGTCTTAAATTGGAAGAAGGGAATTTAATCAAAACTATATTAATATTTGTCTGATTGAAAAACTGTTTAATATCTGAGGAAATGGGGACAGCTGACAGGAAAGGGGACAACGGCCCGAGGAGTAGTGTTTAAATCCTTTATTTTCTTGCACGTAAATTAAATAAATTAGGCCATCAACCTTTCGGTGGAATACACAGAAATACCTTTTTAATTAGTGTTTCTGGATCTGTAGCAGACTGTCGGCATTGCCAGGTGGCTGTTTTGGGCAGTCTCACATCACCGTGGGTTTCACTGGTGCTTTGGATGGTGAGAGATGAAACAGAGTTGTTTCCAGCCCCAGTAAATCCATTTTTCCAACTGTAGCTCAAGACTCCCAAGAACAAAGAAAAACAGTTCTTACAATGCAAAAATAACTCACTCCATGACAAGCTTTATCTTTTTTTTTTTTTTTTTCTCTTCAGTGCTAAGGTTTTGTCTCTTGCCCTCTTTTTTAATGAATACGACAAGTATGCAGAGTTTTGAATAATGAAATTGTGGGAAAACAAATTACAGAGGAGAAGTGTAATGATTCAGACAAGACCCTATTATCTTCATCCAATTTCATTAGTGGCTATAGAAAGCTGTTTCCACTTACTCAGGCTTTCTTTTTTAATGAAACTTGGTGAGCTGGAAAGTTAAATGCGTGTGTTTACAAACACTGATCAAAGGCACCTAATTTTGGAGATGGTCTCGTGCCCCGACCCTGCAAGCTGTTGGCTTCCTGGGCTCCAGCGCCTCGTGTGAGTGCCCTGGGTGCCCACTTCGGTCCCATCCCTTGCACCCTCTTCCCATCCCTGGCCCCATTTTTGTCCCTATGGGCCGGCCAAGCGGCACTGGGAGGCTCCAGCCTCTGGGAACAGACATGGTTAGGCTGTCCCCAAAAGAGCTCCCGGCCCTCCCTGCTCCTCCTCGCCTACCAGAATATTCACGCCTGGCACAGGGTGCGGGAAGGCTGGGCAGTGCTTTGTCATAACAATTCAGCGATACTGAATTTTACCTGCCTACCTCTTCTTTATTTTGATTTTTTTTTTTTTTCGCGATCCAAGCACTATAAATTAAATTTGGTAGTTCCCAGATACAGAACCAACACTTCCTTACGGGTTTGAGAGAGGGTGTAATTGTTCAACCCGATAAACCACCCCCTTTTTTTTCTAAATTATGCCCAGACACTTAAAATTAACATTACAAGTTAATCCACAGCCATTACATTGGCTTTTTCTTGTATTTTTTTTCACCATTTTATAGCCTTCCCCATTCCGCCTCAGAAGGTTTTCATGGAAAAGACGACGGTGGGCAGGGAAGGGCTCCCGTGGGATTTGGGGGAATGCGCAGAGGGGGCCCGTGGAGAGGCACAGAGCTGCTGACAGCCACGGCCCGAAACAGGGCACGGGGTCCAGCTCTGGCGGCAGCGGTAAGCACAGAGCTGTCGTCTTCCTCTTATTTCCCTGTCTCGTTTTGGTTGCGGAGCCCTGCAGAGCAGCCTGCTGTTCAGCCAGGACTTGCCCACGAGCCCGTATTTCTCAGCAAGAAGCGGTCCTGTCGCAAAGGTCTTCCTGGTCAAAAGCAGAGAGCGACACAAACCAAGTATTGAACACGATGCTGAGAACGGGGGCTTGCTTGGCTGAGCTGGTGTTTGGGGTAAGGGCAAAACGTAGCGGGATTCGCCACAGCAGCAGCCACAAAAATCACTCTGCAAAAAGAGGACGTGGTTAACGGGCATTGCCAAGGGTAGGGAAATTTTAATGCAGCTGGTTCGGGAGCTCAGACACGTTATTTGTTGAAGCTGGGAAACAATTCCAGCTCTTCCAAGCCCTTTCCTGAGGGCAGCCTTTCTCTGAAAAACAGAGCGGGGCTCGCTCTTTATTTTTCAGACGCCACAAACAAACTCGGGGGGTGAAATCACTCACTCAGGATGTCAAAGAGCAGGATTCAAAGCCGGCGGGCACAAAGTCTGCTTGCCAGTCTGAGAACCGTTTATGCATTTTGCATGAAACCCGGTGGATAAAACAAGTTTTTTTAACTGGAATCGCAGTCTGTGGGGCTCATTGCTCTTTGGGACGGGGGTTCGAGCCATCTCCACGCAAAAAGCTCCTCTGACAGTCAAAAAGGACAAAGCCTCTGCTGCTGCTCTGATTATTTTAATCCATTAAATTAGTCTTTTTGTCATGTTTTTCTCAGCTCTTCACATCCCTCCCTCATGAGGAGCCCCCTGCCAAGTCTGAGTGGTGCTGCTTGCAGTCGGAGTGTGGATGACACCTCTTTTAAGGCCATTTCGCAAATTACTTGATTTCAGCATTTGAATATTTATTTCCTGATTTTTCAAACATAAAAATGTCCTCTACTGCGGCATTAAGCTAAGTGCAATGACATTACCTGCCTTAACTCCGCAGGGGCGATAAATAACAGCCCGGCTCTTTCAAATTGCTTATTATTTTTCTTTAATTTCGACCTAATATCACTCTGAAGCAGTTCTGCAGCTAGTTTGCATTCCTTTTATTACCCCCTCACCTCCACAAATATATCTGCTAATAGGATTTCGGTCATTACCATAACACAAAGCCCTACTCGAGACCTTGCCTCTGCCGAGGGACGTCTGATGGGGCGAACCTCAGCCCCCTGTCCTTGACCAGCGATCACCCCCTGCACCATCTGTCTTACGAAGCAGCAATCCCTTTCGGCACCCCGGTGCCGCACAGATCAGCGGCAGGTTCATTCCCAGGCTCAGCAGCGAGGCTTCAAAAGGAGAGGGGGGGGGGAAAAAAAAAAAAGCCTCCCTCCAGCGCCCGTCAGGGGAAGGGCTCTCCATAAAGCCCGCGTCATCCCGGGGACGAAGATGGAGCACCTGGAGCATCCCTCGGTGGTGCTGCAGGGCACGAGGGTGATCGATCCCCGCTGCGCTGCTGCTTGCCGATGTGGCTGGCGTTGGAAAGTTTTAAACTATTCAGGAGCGGGGCACTGGGAGAAGCAGATGACGGCTTCACCGGTCCCTAGGCCTCTCGCTTGAAAAATGACCTGCAAGGGAAACAAATGAAGGTGTAGGGCCTCTTTTGTTTTGTTGTGCTGCACCAAGACTTGGTTTGAATTAAGGGGCATGGAAATGTAGTCCTTTCGGGTACGCTTTCCTCCCCCTAGACATCTTGTAAGACTAGCGAGTGCCTCTGTGAAGAAGAACACCTTGTGTTTTAGGGAGATAAAAGCCTCCTGCAGCTGCTCTGCGGATGCGTTGGGCCATCGCTTAGCCGGCATGAACAACACGGGGGCCGCAAGCGAGATTTGGTTTTTCACGGGGGGAAAATTCTCCACCGTGAGGGTGGTCGGTGGCTGGAAGGAGCTGGGGTGAGCTGCTCAGCCCCACCAGGTGAGGCCTGAGCCCTCCACGCTGCCTCTGAGCCGCTGTGTCGTGGGGGGGTTGGCCCGGGGGGGGGTCCCTCAGCTCCTCCCCATGGTGCCGCGATTTTTGAAGTCAGGCTGCGGTTTCTTCCTGCAGCGCTTAATGACGTCTCCGTTGCCTCGTTCCCAGGTTTTTCAGCGCTAACGAAGTCCTGTAAGGCGGGAAAGCAGTGGGGCAGCATCCTTCCGCACGCAGGCAAACGCACGGGGCCTGGCTTTGGCACACACGTCGAGGAGCCGGGGTTCGCTCGTGCGCTCCGCGTTTATAGAAAAGGGGGGAGAAAAAGAAAAATATAGAAAAAGAAATGGGAGACCTGAGAGAAAAAGCAAGGTAAAATCGTAATAAGACATTTTTTCACAGTAAAACCCAACAAAACGGGGGGGGGGGGGGGGGGGGGGTAACGCGACACACCAAGCAGGCTGTTTGTTTTTTTTTTTGTTCAGCTCGGTTGCTAAATAGGGAGCGTCTGCCTGGGGCAGCGGCGCGGGCAGGCGTAGCGGAGCGTATTGATTTAAGGCTGCTGGCAGGCTGCGTTGCAATTCCACAATGGAGCCAAAAAAACCCTGGTTGCTTCCCAAGCTGGGGTGAAAAATGCAAAATTCATAGCTTTCTCTAAAAGGAAATATCGCGAAGGTATTTGATTTACTCGCATTATGTTTCAGCAAAGTCAGAACATTTTCTTCTGAGTTTTATGCCTGGGCTTTTGCATTATAATATCAGCTGGAACATATGTAGCTTTAAAGCAGGATACACAAAAAAGAGTCAAAATATTTATAGCCCAGGCAAGTACTTCACCGCATTGAAGCAAGACTGAAATAAAACATTGTGATAATTTCCCGACCATATTCCATAAAATGCATTATGTTTCAGTGAAATACCGGGATGTCCTCAAATCAACAGTTTCTGGTGTTTGAAAGGAAAATAAAGGACTGCTTTTATGATGGGCTTTGTAAACGGAGCTGTGGCTCAGGGCTTCAGCAGAAAGGAGCCTGGCATGGCCAAGAGGCTCTGCCTGCCCCAGGTAAGACCACACGGCCCCGGAGCACACACCGCATGTGGCAATTACTCCTGATAACCGCTAAAGACAACGGTTTTCAGGCCAAAACCACCATTGATACGGCAGTCAGTTTGACTTAAAGTGAAACATTTAACAACACTTTCTTCTAAACCTGCCGCTGATTTATATTCCCCCTGCTAACATTATTTTCTTAAATGAAAAGCTCAAACAGATGTAATTTATTGGCCCCCAAGAGAGGTTGACATCTTTTTGTGCACGAAGCAAAATATTCCCACCTGACCAATAAAATACTGAACCATGATAAATTTATTAGAATGCCACCATTTTAAATTCAAACTTAAGCCTCAATGCACGCAATTCATCACGTGTTGGTTTACCCTACAGCCGTATTTCTCTGTGCTTAAACGTGGTATACTATAAAGGCCTCCCATTAATCCCCACTGACAACCCCAAATAGAGTTTTTCAAGGACTCCAGCACAAAAATAATCCCCCAGATTTTCCTCCTGGATCCTCACATGGGACAAGGACCCACCTTGCTCAAATCGGGGTGCAGCAAGCGGGAGCCCCAGGAGCCCGGCTCGTGCTCGCCTGGGAGGAGGAGGCAAGGCCCACTGAGGGGTCAACTTCGGCTCTTTAGTGAGGTGTTTGAGGGGCATTTTCCCTTCCTACAGAGCAGAACTGAACATTTAAGAAGTGCCTTAAGGAGAAAAGTCCCCAAAGTTTACATCTGGGGCCCTTCGACTGTTTTCTTAGCTTTCAATTTGGCTGACCAGCCTGGATCAGATCCCACCCGCCTCTGTCGCTCTCTCCTTTGCAGTCATACAAGACTGTCAGGTTTCGACCCGCTTCAAAAGCAGGAGTAATACTGCTGGCTAACTCCAGGGATAACTTCTTATTTCTCTTTTAGGCACAAAAATCTCTCCACTCATTGATGTGATGATTTGTTACCTGCCACTGCTTGTAGTTTAGGAAAAAAAAAAAAGTCATTTCATATTAAAAACGCTTGTGCCAAGAGCATAAAAAGGGCTTCAGTGTTCATAAAGTAGTATTAAATTTTAGAAATAAACATGAAATCTGTCCCCCCCATAAAACGTGCTCTTTTCTTTGGAAAAGCCCTTGAAACTGCAAACTGCAGTAGAAGAACAGAAATTTCTTTCCCAGAGTCACATTTAGTTATGCAGCCCTGAAGGTTGAGACTGATGACACTCACACACAAAACATCACTTTACCGTTAATTCTGCAAATTAGACGGGAAAGAGCAGCTTTGTGTGAAGGAAGAAATACGGGTGCGCCAGGGAGTCTGCCATGATACTGAACGCGAGCCCTGCTCCTGACACGTGTGGGGGCTGAAGCGAGTGGTGGACATCGGGTGCAGGGCAAAGCAAAAAGTTTCCTCAGAACGGGGACTTGTCCCTGCTTCCCCTGATCAAGGGAGAAGCCCCCTGTTAGTGCCCGGGTGAGGGCTGTTGGCACAAGGTACAGAAAAGTGTCCTTCCCAGCTAGGCCTCGGTGAGGCCTGCTCGCAGCGCGGCCTCAGGAAAGCGTTTTGGGTCAGCGCCTCTTCTGGCCGGGGCCGTTCCCATTTGCCTTGCAAAAGCCCGATTTCCCATTTCCAGTTTCCATTCGGTGGGATTTGTGGTGCTGGCAGCAGCAGGTGTAGCAGACCGACGCCCCTGCCACACAAAAGCCTGTTGACTGTGGTGGGTTTCCTCCTAGGCTTAACTTCTTACTCAGGAAGCGAATTAAATTGCAGCTGTAGGTTCCTTTTCTCTGACAGCAAACCTTACGTAATAAAACTCTAACTTGTCTGTAGGGACCCCTCTGATGACACTCTCATGTCATCATGAAGCTCTCCTGCCTCTTGCTGCCCAGGCTGGGAGGTTTCTAAATGCCATCGAACGACCAGATGCTGCCTGAAATCTTTTTCAGGCCCGAGAGGGATTTGAAGCAGAGCGGGGATAGCTGTGAAAATCCACTTGCTGAGCACTTAGGGCTCAGCACTGACGTGCTTTGAGGTTGTTCACGTCCCTTTTGGTGTCACCTCGCAGCATTTTGGGTAGCTTTAAAGGCTGGTTGTGGCCTGCAATTACTTTAATACTGAGCCGCGGTGCCTGTGAGGGGCAGGGCACGCAGGCTCAGCAATCGCTGGGCTCTGAGCTGGGGGAAAGCTGGTGCTGGCACTTCTGGTGTGGAGCAACCAGCTGAGAAACAGCAGCAGGAACCGGGGGCGATGGGAGGTGGGGCGGGGGTGCAGAAACAAATCCGAATCCCAGCTGCTCATTACGGATGGAAAATAGCTTGTGAAATGAAATAGCTGGAAGGGCGTCTTGGAAGCCCATCACAGGCAGCTCAGGGACACGGAAAAGCGCTGGGCAGCCCAGCCGGCCCTGGGGAGCAGCTGCTGCAGCTGCTTTAGCACTCTGCACGCTGGCGACAGTAAAAAGCCAAGGCCAGAAGGCTTTTTGTCTAGCCAGTATGGGGCCAGTTCCTAAGAGTTTGAAGGTACCTACCTGCACAACTGTTTGCATGGTGGCGCCGCGTCTTTCCATGCAAGAAGACTTCCTGTCTTGGTGGTGCCTCCCCCACACTGACACAACCCCTGCGGCATCCAGAATACCCAAATATTCACTTTAAATTGCCCCCAAGTTGCAAACTGCATTTGCACGTGGCTCGAGAGGGAGCAATGGCGGGGGGGGGGGATGGAGCCAGCAGAGGCAGGGGGCTGTGGCATTGCCCTGCGGTGTGGGCACCGATGCCCGGTGCTTGCTATGCAGTGTACCAGACCACGAGAGGGAAATTGTATCAAAACTTTATTTATTAAACAAAAAAATGCACCATTGGAATAACATTTCTATAAAAAATGAATTATGAGACTGTTCTACAGTGCATTACAAAACCCCCTTTTTCTTCATGTAGTAGTATACAAGATTGTGTGTAGAAACAGTCTTTTTTTTTTAAACTGTAAGCAAGTTCCCTTTCTCATAGAACAAGATTTACACTTAAATATTGCAGTCACTATTCTAATTTGGTTAACAATGCTAGAGTCTGACAATTTAAAGAAACTGTTTATAGGCTCAAAATGCCATCTTTAGGCCTTTTGTAACGACAAGTTTTTTTTTCTTTTTTTTTTTTTTTCTTTTTTAAACTAAGGCTAGTTAAAGCTGTAGTATTACCCATTTCTATCAGAGAAACAAATCACTAGTTTGCTAAGAGTTTTTGAATTACCTTGCGAAGCCCTTTAAACGGCGAGTCGGCACTGCTTTCACCAGTGTCAGAGCATTTCATTAGCAGGCTGGGGCCCGGTGCTTCCCAGCTAATTAACTTCGGAGTTCGCGTGTGCACGACAGCCACGGTCACGATGCCCGACCCTCCCGATGGCTCCCGCTCGGGGTGAGCGACGCGGTGCCAGAGCCCGGCGCGCGGGGCCGTGGGCACACTGCAGCTTTAACAGCCTGCTTTAGGTTTTCCAGCCAGGTATATCCCTCGTCCCATAAATTATCCCAAAGAAAACACTCGAAATAATAAATTAAATATTACTTATAAAAAGGTCCACCCTCCCCACCCCCCCACCCCCCCCCCAACCGCCCCGTCCCGAACGTGGTGGCAACTCGCAAATGTAGGAATTGCCAGGTCTATTTTACAATAATAAAAACAGCATTGTTCCTTCCACCGGCGTTGCTTCCTCGCACTTCCAACTACGTGCACAGCATACGGTGAAGCCCGCGGGCTTGTGCCACCTCGTGACGTGTGGGCCGCGTTGTGTTCTCCAGCCCACAAAGGTCAGGGTGCGGATGCGTTCGATGCTTTTTGCTGAGAAGTTGAAAAAAAGAAAAAGGTCGTGGAACCTCCAGGAATCCAGTTCGACACCAGGACACTCAGTAGCTAATGGGGAAACGAAGCTGACGGGAAAAGCGATGGCTGATCACCAATGAAGTGGCTTTAATTGATTTTAAAAAAAGAAAAAATAAATAAAAAAGCTCGGTTCCTCCAGTTTCCAAGGTACCCATTTCAGGAATGAGAGCGAGGGGTTGCAGCTCAGCCACCTTCTGCTTGCCATTCGCTTTGCTTGCACTTTTCCTTCCCTACACCTCTTTCTGGATTTAATGCACGACTGGGTGACGCTGCTGGCTTTCACCCTGCCAACATCTGCACTTCTTGTACCAAGGGCGCTGCTGCCTGCTCACGGCAGCTTTCACAAGCAGCCACACACGATCTGATGCGTCTGCAGGACTCCGAGTCGGGTGCAAGGACGGTGGTCCTGGGGACGGGTTCTTGGAGAGCGACAGCAGGAGTTAAACTTTCAGCTTTGGCTGCAGATTAAAATTCCCAACACTTCCCCTGGGCTGGAAGGATTCTGCGAGGGCACTACTGTACGCACACCCCCTTCCTTCCCCACGGGAACAAGTCCCTAACAACTCCAACATCACTGCCATCATTTTGCCCGGTGTTTCCTGGCTTGCGTCGTGTGTTTTGGCAGAAATTGTCAGAGCTTGTGAACGTGCACTGCAAACATGCCCGGCAGCTCCAGAGAAATGTTTTAAAGAATCGTTTAGTCCTTAAAAATGCTGAGGAGGGAATCGGGCCGGAGATGCAGCAGTCCTACCTAAGCCGTTTTTAAAAAGCTGGCTCTGGGAAGGGGTTAGTGAAAAGACGCTCCTGTGAAAATTGCAAGGATACGATGGTCCTCGTCAAAAATATTTGCCCAAATGCTCTTCTAAATGCCCCTGGGGTAAAGCCCAAGCCGTGTGCGTGGTCCCTGAGAAGGGACACCCGATGGCCAGCCCCAGATCGTGATGCAACCAAGGTGACGTGCAAGAACATCAGCCTTCCCCTTCCAAAAAATAAACAGCTTCACAAAGGGACTGGAACTTCTCAACCAGAAGTGAACATCGAAGCAGCTGGCAGACAAATACACTGAGCTGGGGAGCCCTGAGCCCTTTGAGCCGTTGATACGGCTCCAAGTTTTAGGTCTAGGAGGACAAAAAAACAGTATCTTTTTTGCCTGCTAACTCGTTTGTTTTTCACCTGTTCACGGCAGCCCCATCGCACTGCTTAGCTAATGATCTCCCCTGCTCCCGCTGAGCTTCACGAGCCTGCCCTGCCTTGCCAGGTTTCTCATTGCATTGCTCCGGGAGTGGCCACGGCTGAGGCAGTCACGGGCTGTAAGGATTCTGTCCGCTGAGGAACGTGTCGGAATCCAAAGCCGAGCTCACTGCAAATAAATAGAGCATCAGCAAAATATACTGTAAGAGTTTTGTGCTACAACACTCATCTGGGGCTTGCAAGTAACGCAGTTCGTGTATAGGATGAGCTGTTTGCTAATTAGCTTTCCAGCCCTTAGGAATCTTATTAAAACCATCCTAAAAATCATCTTCGAAAGACGGTTGGCACCATCTCCGAGGCGCCTTGGGATAACTACGCCCAACTTTAGGGTCACGTAGCTCAGGGGAGGTCAAGGGCTCCGCTACAACATGCAAAAAGGAACAGAAGGAAGGCAGCCAGCTGTGCCCAGCCTTCTGGGATCTGGGAAAAGGAAAACATACGATTTCAGAAAGTTGATGTTCTTATATGGGATAATTTAGTTTTACTGAGATATGCTCAACTTAAATTGAAATTTCTCGCTCATTTATTAAAAAAGGGGGGAGGGGAGTTGCTGGGCCTTGCTCGGGCTGAGCTGGTCGGGTTGTCCCTTCCCAGGGGCGGCGCACACGAAGACCCCTTTCGGCGCGGAGCTTATTGATTTAAACGGGCCAAGTCTGGAAACAGATATGCTTCGAACCGTCAGCAGTGCCAGATCAACCTGCAGGCTTTGAGGGGCTTTGGTGCTGATGCCTGAACTAAATGGGAAGGAAGATCAATACCAAAGCGTTCAGAGAAAGCGCCTGGACACCGCAACGGTTGTGTCCAAACCAAACCAAACCCGACGGTGGCTCACCAGGCAGTTTTGGATGGTTAGACACTTGCTTCTGGATTAACGTCCCGTGATTTAAGTCCTGGAGCAGTTTTCGTTCCCAGATAGCCCGCTGCAAACCCAGGGTGACAGGTATTTTCTAAAGGATCGGGGAGAGTCAGATCCGACCTTACGTTCCCACTCCAAACAACGTCACTCTCCGCAAATATCGAAGGGGAGCTACTCAAAAGCTGCATTAAGCCCTCTTTCTCTGAGTAAAAACGGAGGTAGTGATTTCATAGGCCCTCACAGCTGAGCGGGGTTTTCAGCACGGAAGGTTTGTGCAGTTTATTTTCACTAGAGTCTTTTGGCAACGAATCTCGGAGCTCGAAAGCTCAGCTGCCTGTACACACAGGATTTCCTTACTCTCCAGAAATATTTCATTAAAATCTTAGCAAATTGAATAACAAGGCATTTTTAAGGAGCGTTTTCACAAACACACTGGAGTTCCTAACGAAGCATTCGAATTCCTCCTTGACATCTGATTTTCCTTTACAGCACGGGGCCGTAGAAAATAATCTGAATTATTACTTCTGTTGCAGTGCCATTTTACTCAAAATATTTTATTCGGAGATTCACATTTAATTACCCACCTAATAAAAGGAGCTATTAGGTTGTAAAGATCCTATCCTTTCCATGCTCTTTTAAAATTATGACCCACTCAAGCTTGAAATCAAAGGCAGAGCTGAATGGAATAATTCATCTGAAACTCTCTTATTGGGTTTTGCAGCCTCCTAACTGATAAATATGCAAATCAGTTCCCTTTTGGTGATTCAGCTGCATAAACAGGGATTAGCTCTGAATGCAGCTGAAAATTTAGCAATAAAATGTGTGCACACAGAATTTACTCAATTCAGCCAGTTGTCAATAAACAGCCAAAGCACCGGGACCAGAGGGAGAGGGGATCACCGAAGACTTCCCCGTGTCCTGCTGCTCACCGCTCCTCGCTTGCTTTTCTCCCGGAGCCCATCTCAACCAGGAAAGGTGGTTTTGGAGAAACCTTCCTAATTCCTCGGTCAGTTTCCAAAGGCTTGCTAAAACTGGCTGCATTTTTACAGCAACTCGCTAATGCCCGGCACTCGTGCGAGACGAGGGGCCGCAGCGACAAAATAAGTGAGTATTTTGTCTTCTCGTTTGTGCTGTTGGGAAAAGCTCCAACGTTTTGGCGTGGTGGCGTGGTTATTTGCTACGGGTGTTTCTGTAGTCAGTAATTACGTAGAAAAACAAACGACTGACCTACAACGCTGTCCGCTTAACGGCACGGCCTATGCTTAAAACCAGACTTGCGTGAGGTAAGACTAGAGCTATACGAAAAGCTACAGACCTCTACGGAGTAAAACATGAGTTAGTCAGGACAACTTGAGCTCTACGAAGACTAGGAGATCAAAACGAGCGATCCAGCGGCATCAGCTGCGACTCTGCGGTGATGGCGTCGTTCGTCTTGCCACGCTTTCATCACTTCACGATGCCAGATCTACAGTTCCGTAACGTTTCCGTTACTATCCTTTTTTTTTTTTTTTTTCTTTTTCTTCTTATCTTTCCTCCAAGGACTTTGCAGGAACCTTCCTTGCGCTGAAGGAGTGGTACCGGGAACGAGACGACGTTATGGGGTCATGTAGGCGGGTGGTGTGCGTGAAATCCTGGTATGCTGCAGTGCTCCTGGATCGTTACCTATCCGTCACCAGCTCCTAGAAGGCTGAGCCTGTGATAGCGTTGAGCTGCTTCATTAGCCCCTCCAAACTGGCCATCTGTTCGCTCAGATCGTCCTGTTCATAAACCTGCAGGTGAACAAACACACGCAAATAAGCGGGAAGGGGCAGAAAACAAAGCGCCCCCACCCAAAGCCTGGGATGTGGCAGGGACAGGGATGTCCCCAGGGACCCGGAGTGGCCCAGGGCAGGCTGTAGCTTGCAGCAAAGCCTCGCTGGGGTTACGAGGTGAGCCTCTCACCAAGGAGGGCCCCGTCCTTCTCATTCCCCTCCAGCAGGAGACTGAGGTTATATTTTTATGTCGTTGATAACGACGAAAGGGAACCAAACGCCGGTGTCCCATATTCAGCAGGCCAAACCCCTCCACACGCCCGCCCGATGCAAATCCTGCCTCTTCCTTTAGCCAGGTTGAAAACGTAAAACCGAGACGTGGCACAGATCACTGCTGTAGTGCCCAGCAAGAAGTTCTCCGGCGTGAGTAGATGAAAAGAGGTGATATACAACGTGTATTTAGAATATTGCCTTTTTTTTTTTTTTCCCCTTATTCCTTTTCTTTTGCACTGTTTCGTCTCCTGGATCACGCGAGACCTTTCTCTCAGAGAGCCCTAATAGGAGTGAAAAGATTATTCTAATTTCCCCACCTTTTCAGTTTCACTTATCTGCTTCTTCGGGGTTATTTTTCCCACCATTATCGGGTATTACTATATACTCATTTTTCCTGCCAAAATTATTTCCTCCCCTTATCGCGGTTCTCACCCCCCTCCCTCTCCTCTCCCGCTATCTCCAGCAGCTCAGGAGAGGCCGTGTGAGTCGTCCCGTGGCTGCTATTAGCAGGGAATTTAAGCGCTCGCTTCTCCCCTTTATCACACGCTCCGAAGTCCATTAAAGTCCCCGGAAAAGTTTTACTGGCTTGCCAGAACTTTTTACGGCCTTCCTAATAGCTCTCAGCTGCAGCCTGCTGCCCGAGGTGAGGAGGCACAGGCCATTACCGAAAAATTAACGTGCGGGTAGGGGATTAGAGAATATGGCTTGACGACGATGAGCTTTGCGATGAGGCTGCCCGTTAAAGGCGGTTCTTACGTTAGAGGAGTCTTCCGTCTGCTTGTGGCCCTCCTCCGAGACCTCCGGGGCCGTGGGCACCGAGACGGGCAGCAGGGGTGACCTTGCTTTTCCTGCCAAGCCGAGGGATGCTGTTTTAACCTGAGCCTTGGGAAGGTTAGGTCCTGAAGAGAGAGAAAAAAAAAAAAGGCACGTTAAGAAGACATCGCTATGAAAAAGGGGACAATTTTCGCGTCGAACTCCCTCAGGGCAAGCGCCGGCCTCCAGGCGGGTCACGGAGCAAGCTTGAAAAAAAAAAAACGTAGTTCACCTCTCTCTGCAAAAAAAAGTTTTTTACTGACTTTTCATTCCAGCTCGGAAGGAGAAAAAGAAAAATCAAAAGAGATTTCTTTACTGACAGCAAGGGACTTCCCAAGTCACCTTGCAAAACCCAAGTGAGATGGTGTACTGAAACAACGCATCGTGGATTTGAGGCTGAATGTGGGGACGGCCATTTCAAGCGTGCCTGCTCCCCCTAAAGCTACGGCTTAAAAAAAGGAACAACAAAAAAATCATAAATAACAAACCCTAGCCCGATGGCTTTTTTTCTAAATATCTCCTCCGCTGTGACCTTCAGCCAGTTCCATGTCCTTTTTCTATTGTACCCTATTGTATTCTATTTGTTTGCCCTTTTTTTATTGTACTCTATTGTATTCTATTCATAATAGAATATTTTCTTATTTTATTTATTAAATATTGCCATTTTTCTCTTGCTGTTGCCAGTTCAGCCGTCTCTGGACGTACCCAGCTGCCATACAACACCAAACCACCTTCCCGTCGACCCTAAATTTAAACACCCATTTGTTTTCCCTTCCTCCTGCCTGACGGTCTCTGTTTTCTTATAGATCATTAACAGGTCATTAAAGCAAAGCTTCTGAGCCAGGACTGGAGCTACCTGGAGAATTTCCCCAGCAGGCAGCATCTGCAGATGGAGCAGCGCTGGGCTCCCCGAATCCCAACAAATCACCGCGGCCGTGACAGCCTTCTGCTCCTTCCAGCCCAAGCGAGTAGCCAGGAGACAGGAACTGCAGATTAATCTTCCTCTATTTCAAAGAACTGTGCTTTTTTTTTAATTAGTTTAGGGCAGGGAAAGCACCGTGGAGCAGAAGAGAGGACAAAATGCCTCCCTAAATCGAGTTGCCGGCAGCATGCTCGTGAAGAGAGAGCTCCAGCAAATACTGGCAAGACAAGGGCAGGAACACGGAGAGACTCACAAACAATTTCTTTGAGGCTGAGAATCTCAGATAATTTCATAGCCGGAGCTAGGAAAGTGTGAAAGCTTAATGTGAGCTAAAAGAGATCACCACCGAGATACACTCCCCCTTCCAGCTCCAGTTTAATCGCTAAAAAAAAAAAACACGTAATAACTGACCCTTCAAACTTCTCTGTATCTCAGAGTAAGCCGAGAAGAAGCAGCTATCCCCAGAGATTCAATCTCCTAAGTGATGCACATTCAAATCAGTTTTTTAAGACGGGAATGTTTCTCCCTTCCATTTCTTAATAAAAAGGCTTATTTCCAAAGAAGGGCACCCCTCTCCCTCCCTTTTTGTCCTCTTGATGCTCTGTTACCTCCAATATATATACCTTTATATATATTTGTATAAATATTAATATATAAATATATATATATAAATATATATATATATATAGGCTTTTCTGATGCTTCGCGTCGCAGCCTGCTTGGTTTTCATGGGCTCGTGGAGAAGGAAATATTTGTTGTGATGGCGAGGAGCTCAAGTGAAATGCAGACTACGTTTCGATTGTACTCCTGTAAATCCTGCGGTAAAAGCCATGTTTCTCATATGTGACTCATTATTTGTAGTAATTGGACTTAAAGACCCCCCTTTTCTGCGCAAAGACAGATGTTCCCTCCTGGATATTGCTAATGAGAAGCCGTAATAATGATTAATAAGTTCAGCCTGGGCGTTTTTTTTGCCCTTTAGCTCTCGAAAGCAACAGGTGAATTGTGATGTTTGTCACTAAAATGAAGCAGAGACCATTTGCCTTGTGCAGAGCCGCGTGTTTCAAGTTCTCCAGCAAATGTTTTACAGCAGTCTTCAAAAGCAATGCCTCTAATTCATAATTAGAAGAGTCAGCCCAAAAGAGGCAGTTTGCTAAACCTATTTATTTCTGCGTATCAGGCCAAGAGATACGACAATGGACGCGAAATAAACCCAAGACAGCGTCCATCCTCTTGATAGCAGTACCTTGGGAGAGCTACCTGGCATTCATTCAATGAGAGTTTACGAAAATGAAGACGAATGCAAAAATTGAAAGGAGCTACTTTAGGGAGAGGTGGCAAGAAATCGTGCTTAACGGAAAAGGATTGGAGTTAAAGACGACTACGGGTGGAGTTCCTCGAGATCTGGATTTAGGACCAAAACTTAACATGTACATGACCTTCCCCAGCAAGGGGATTGGGATGTGCACAGCAGCACTTCAAGCTGTTAAAAGTGAGGGATGAGTCCTCACCATCTCCCTTGACCATCTGTGGAAGGAAACACCTTCCAAAGTCCACGGAGAGGCCGGATGAGTTGTCTTTCAGAAGATCCTCTCGCCCTTTTTTTGGCTGCACAGTGAGCGTACAAGGCTGGCACGGAGCAGACACCCGCTCATTAGGAGTCTAAAATTATCTGAGAATGAGTCACCTCTCTGAAAGAGAAGAACTGGAGGTTTTGCTGCAAATTCTGCCGGCTCTGATAGCAGGAAATGAGGGAAGAGAAGAGCCTGCACACCTCTCAACACAAGCTTGCAAGTGGAGATGTGCCTCGGAGAAACCAACTACGACCTTCAGATGCATGAGGGAAGAAAATTTTGGCAGAAACAAGGTAAACAGCAATGCCATCCTACAAAGTCTTGTGAAGATCCTACCTGGGATGCTCTGTAGAAGCCCGAGGACACGAATGCAGGAAAAAATGAACCGGACAAAGTGTTGGGAGGGCTTTGCTAACTGCCAGTGACCAAGAGGAAGAGTCTGTGTGATCATCTACACAGGGAATACTTCTCTTTTCAGAGTCCAAATTTGGATCAAGCTCCCCATGCTGATGTGTTCATCACGGAGATCACTAACGGGCTTAGGAAGGACGTACCTACCATAAAACACCGCACAGTGACCGACCACGGTTATAGAAAGGACATTTGGCTATTTAATAATGTTTTTACCTTCCCGTCTAACATTCATCTCTTTGTAAATATCTACAGCCGTCATCGAACGCAATGTGACAGCAGACAGGACGCCGGAGGAGCTCCGAGAAGAGGACTTTGCAGTACGATGCAGTGCTGTGTATGCGCTACTGGTTCCAGCTTTTAACCTGAAGCCGTTTTAGTCCGTTGATTCCAGAGGGGAACAAAATGCTGCGTTCCATACTTAATTAATTTAAAGCCGATCGTTGTTTTTATTGCTTTAGGTTTTTCAGCAAAGCGAACAGTATTTTGGGTTAGGAAAGGTATTTGCAGGCAAGGCTCCTAAAATCGATTTGGGAACTGCAATAAAAGATATCCAAACGGGGGATGAAGCTTATATAATATAATATATATCATATTATGATATAATGCTTATATACAATAGCTCAACAGACAGGGCATATATCAAAGACGTGAAGGAGATCTGCAGCTGAAGATCACTTGGTCTGCAGAGGCAGCTGAGAATGGAGCGTAGCAGAGATTTCTTTGGTATCTCATGGCAATTATTCTCTGCGAACTGCCCCCTTTTGTGTGGCTCTGCACTCCTGTCAATCCTTAATGCCCTTTGTCCTCGTGTGTCTCCCATCCCAAATGCCAGAACTCTAATCTGCCACCAGCACAACAGGGATTTAATACCGGCCAAAAGGGAAGCAGAGACGAAAATCTCTTTTTCAGCTCTCGATCACAAAGAGCCTTTATTTCTCTCTTGGCCCACACAGCGATTTTACCATCTGACCGAACACCTGAACTTCATCTTCCAGAAGAGGAGCCCCACGAAGCTGAGCATCCTGGAGGCGTCCGAGGTTTCTGAGTCTTGCTGCAAATCCCCGTGTGTGGATTTTGCATGTGTGTGCGCAAAGTCATCTGACTCCTAAACGTAGCTACGAGCTCTTTGGGTTTTATTTCAGAGTGACAACCTTATACCCTAGGGGACTCACGGTTTGGGGAGCTCTTGCTAAAAGATATTACTATACAGAGTAATTTTAACTAGGTATAACTGATAAATAACACAGAGGCTGCCATGCTATACCCTCTCCAGAGAGGGTATATATATATATATCATATATATATATATGTGATATATTGCAGCTGATGCATCAAACATCCCCAGCCATCACCCGAAATGAATGCAGCCCTGTTGGGAAAGCAGGGTTTCGTCTGTCTTTTACGCCTGATTCCATCTGCCAAGCGCCCAAAGCCATTTTTTTTTTTTATCTCCCCCTGGAAAATCGCAGCTGGCAATCCTCCTGTCCTCACCGGAGCTCTTCCGTGGGTAGGTGGTTTCAAGCTGACCAAAATTTGTTCAGGCCTTCCTATTTCACGGAAAGCTCTCTGAGCTTTGTGAATGAGATTTGCAGTTTATCAGTTTGCCTCACCGGCCTCACCTGGATGTTTCGCCGGCGGTTTCTAGACTGCCTCAACACTCCGCTCCTGCTCATGTTTTTATTCATAAGGAGGAGCCACTTTTCAGGCATTTCTGGGGCTACCCAACAAACTGCTTAAATACCTTTTGCAAAGTCTCCAAATCCTGTTAAGGTCTTTTTTCTATCCTGCTGTTGGCCATCCTTGCTTCCTTGCGAGCTTTGCCTGCATTTGGGTAGTGTTAATTGAACAGAAATACTCGCTCTCCATCTCTCCATCTTTTGGCAGCCCGACGCAGCGTTACCCACATCATGTCCCGGTGATCCTACCTAAAGATTTAGCCAAAAGCTGCTGTGAGTTGATTCCGTAAGGAGCTATGAATCTTAGACTCAGGAATGTCTCTGGTGAAAGGGAACACAGCCAGTTTGGGCTATTATCTGCCCCAAAACCTTCTCTCGTGTTGCTTATCTTGCAGGCTGCACTTATTCATCCATCCCTTTTTGATTGCGGAGCGATGTATTGGGGTGCAGATACACTTTGCTGTCATAAGAACCGAGGATTTTTGGAGAATCAAAGTGCCAAGATGCGTCCTGTACAACGGGACCATAAAAGTCAAAATACGCTACAGAAATCAGAAGGTAAAGTCAGACACGTAATTAAATAAGGATAATCTTTTCTTGCTCCCACATCTCATACCTTTACCGCATTTTTTTCTAACCAGCACCTTTCCACCTATAAAATAGTGTCAGTTTGAATGACTTAGAAGTTGAAACGTAAAGATGAGACCAACGTGTATAAGGGAGCTTGCTTGTTTCTCCACGACAGAACGCTCCCATTTTAAGTAACACGGCACCTCTCAGGAGAGCAGAAGACGTAACCGTATGAAAAACATGAAGCCTTTGCTGTTTTACATTATAGCTGGGGAAAAAAAATATTTTTCGTCGTGAAATCGAGTTTCTGCAAATGACTTTTGAGGTGATAATCAATAGAGGCTTGGCTCATTCCGCAAGGGAAATTGTTCTAAAAAGAGACAAAGTTTAATTTAGGAATCTCTGAGAGGAGGAGAAATAAAGCGAAAGGAGAAATAAAACACAGAAAGGAGTCATTTAACCACCCGCAAGAATACAGTACCGAGCAAGTACTGGGACTGCCTACTGGGGAGGTTTTTGAAGTAGCACTGATGAATTTCACACCTTTCTACGTGCCATGGCTTCAAAACAGGTATATAAACAGTGATTGTGGAAAGGGCATTTCAAGACAAAACCAACACAGGCTGCTCGGATACGTGGAAACGTGGCAGAGATTTGATATAACGCTCCTCTGTCGTCTCAGCTGCTCTTCGTGGCTTTTAATCTATTTGCTAGAAATAATACATGGGATAAATAACTTATGGCAAAACGGACTCATTGGCTGGAAGAAGTTTTCTTTATGAATTTACATTATTTTTTTATTTTTTTTGTTTAATTTTTAATTTTTATTTTTATGCAATTCAGTGCTATGTTCTATTGAAATGGGTCATTTCTACCAAACGGGAATCAGTTCGCTTATCCAGACCAGCACCTCAATCCCGACTTCACTTTACACCTTCCAGTCGCCCTGTCAATTTTAATGAGACAACGCAGGTGTCTCAAGTTATCCGCGTGCTAATTAAACTTCACTGCACCAGGGCCAGGTTCCTCTAATAGACAGGACTGACCCTTTTGTGACACTTCTTTGTCAATATATCTCCCACTTGAACGGAGAAAGCTTGTTTTCATAGAAAGCAACGTGGAAGACAAAGCATTTGAGAACTGAAGGGGTGGTAGGTAAAGGCTGGAGGAATAAAAGAATAAGTTGCTTTTTAACCTGGAAGCTAACGGTACAAAAAAGCTCTAAGATTTCAGAATAAAATGTGCAAGAATTAATCATTCCCGTATTTTCCATGAATCTATAGACCGTGCTTACCGTACAGTATGATAGAGAGTGCATAATCTCACATATTTACACTCACCTTTAAAGTAAGAAAAAAAATCTCTAGACCAGAAGGATTTTCATACCCTACTAACAAAAGAGTTCAGATTTGCCTTTAAATGCAACCAAATTCAAATTAGAAGCAGTAGTTTTTAACTCGTGTTTTATATTGGCACTAGGGTTTTTTTTTATTTTGAATGGTAAATTAAAAAAAAAAAGACCCTGACTTTGGTTGTATAGCTAATTAGTTACAGCAAACTGATCGTTCAGAATAAGTTATACACGATAATGAAATACATCAATCTAGCACCAGACGGTTCTAAATTTATGCCCCCAAAATTTGACTAATTCACGCCAAAATTTTGCCTAATTTCCACTTTGCTTTTTATTGCAATTCTTAGAGGGTTTTCCATCCCATCCTAAGAAGAAGGGTCTGTTCATGCGAGAGCAAGCCCATGAAATGTAACAGCATTATTCCCATATTCACCTTTCTAAGGATAAGTGTAACTTCGGTATCTACCGAGGCCCCAAACGCTTGCTTTGTGAGATTATCACGGCCCAGGATTCACTGCTCGTATACCAATATATCCTTTTTTCCTCTTGATTTCACCCTTTATTTGATTGTTACCTAATATTATTAAAACTGGCTTTGCAAATCTTCAGTTTTATCTTGTTTGCTCACCTGCACGTGGAAAGGATTTGTAGGACCGTCCAGGCAATATTTAATTTCTGCTTTTTGTACAGGCATGTCTCCTGCCACGTCTTTCCCTCACTCTTCACTTTTACTCCCCAAACACCTGACATTGAGAACGCAGTATTTTTTTATTATTTATTTTTTTTTCCCAAAGAAGCGAAGAAATAGCAGTTTCCCTGCGGTGCAGACCTTCCCCTGAACCCCAGACTCCAGACTGTTTGGAGCATACCTTACAGCTTCGCAGGAGGAAATGAAATCAAGCTCAATTCTGCTGCACAACCAAGTGGTTTTTAGCTCTGGGGCATCCACTGACAGCGACTCCAGGAAGACTGATAAGATGAGAATTTGGATTTCCAGCTACATTTTTTTTGTGTGTGTGTGAAGTAGCAATAGAAAAAAAAGTGCAGCACTTATAGTCTCACAAAAGGCAAAGGAGCTTGAAAAGGTTGAAGTTACAGCATGATGACACAGTATCAAAACCACCACTTCAGAGGCAGCGTTTTCCATCCCTTGCTTCTGCAGAAGAAAAATGGCATCCTAATTCAGGCGCATTTAAAGTGCAGCTGATCATAAAGACCTAAAAGGAATTTTCATTTGTGAGTGGGGGGGGGGAAAAAAAATCTTTCCTGTCCATTTGTGGGATTTATGTCGTATCTATAATGCAATGAGCTCAACACTCCATCAAACATTTTCTATTTAACCTGAAAGGGGACCGAGTCAAATCACTTCTATGGCTGTGCACATGATTAGCAAAGAGGAGTGAGAGCAGCCTCAGTGGGGATTGGAAAGATCACGGACTTATTCTCACGCCTTCTGAATAAGTGTTAGGAACCTCAAGTGCCTGCTCACAAAGCCGTGACGAAAAGGTGAGATCTCCTATAAAATATCAATAGGAAGGGCTTAATGCAAAGAGTTCAGATTTATTGGGATCAAGTAAAAAATTAGGGGGAAAACAAGGAAGAAAAACGGCAAATTTTAGCTTCAGATTAGGCTGAAGCCATGACCCAACACCGGGAGCACAGCCTTTTTAATATTTATTCCTACCCTCATGGCCAAATCCCCCAGAACTGAATAATGATGCCTTTATGTCTTTTTTATGAACCATATGATATAGTTTAACAGCTAATTATAATGCCGCTACAGAGATATACTGAATAGATAAAATATTAGAGGCGATACCCCCTTTTAGCATCAGGTCAATCAAAGCCAAGAAGGAGCTCATCTATTCTCTGGGCAAGATCCAAAACCTAATTTCAACGCTAATATTGCCTGAGAACCGGGGTTAGACACCAGCTCTAGGGCTATCATCTGAATATTCCTCCCTCAACCTTGTCGGTCAACAACTGTCAAAAATTCATGCCTTATGCTTCCAAAATCCGAAAATGCAGCTGGGACTCCAGCAGGTGGATGGCTGATGGCGAAAGGTCCGCTTAACTTCAGGGTCCTGCTTTTTGAAGTCTTTGCTGGAAATCTCTGCATCACTCTCTTGCTTTTTCCCCTTCTGAATTCCGCAGGCTTGTTCCATTAGCTACGTATTGTCTGAAGGGCTACGGCACCTGACTGACATGCGTTTAAAAAATTCGGACAGCAAAGCAAAGAGTAGTTTAATAGATGTAAGTGATGATGAATCCATTCCTTATGGCCCTACTACTTCATTACGCAGGACGTGTAAAAAACGTCTCGAGTCGAAGAAAAAACGTAGTGAGAAAGTAATTAATTCTATCTATCAGATTGAGAAAGTAAGAGTTATTCCAACGTGGAAATTGCTAAGAACCTTTAACCACGAGCTTTGTAAAGTCACAAAACATCTTCAGAATTTCCCTTTCATGGTATCTATGGCCGAGCTATCAGGCTAATGGTGGTATCAAATACACAGAATGTGAAATGAAACGATGTTTTTTGACATCTCTTTTTTTAATGCTTTCTCTCTTCACTTCCTTTCAGCCGTCCAGCTGAATTAGAAGGGTGGCTGACCTCCCATTTTAAGTGAAAAGAAGCAAGAGTTTGAGAGCAGTGGGATTCAGGAGTGAGGGAGAAATCCAGTTGTGAGTGAGGACCAGAATCAGTTCTGCACACCCCACTGCCCAGGGGCACAAGTAGAAGTTAACATTCACCAAGCAAACTTTTCTAAAAAGAATTGGTAAAGGAGACAACATCAGTCTGGCTAACGATTATGAGGACAAGTACATTGGGAAAAACAAGAGAAGCCATACAGAGAGAAAAATACATAGCCCCCGACACCGCAAAATAGCCGGGGGGAGATCAGAAATGAAGTTATACACAAATCTAAATGCTAGAAATTGTGATTTTAATATAACAGTGAATACAGGAGTCTGAACGCCATATATAACCCAGCAACTTGTTTTCGTCTGCGTGACAGAGGCCAGCACCACAGAATATTTCACTGCTTTAGCATTTGCTCTATTTATTTTTCCTGGCTTTATGGCAAAGCATCGCCACGTTCAGTGCTTAATTTTGCCTAATAACAAAGTCCTGCGCATTGCTTATAGGAAACACTGCATCTGCTTACATGTGATTAGTGACCTAAACCAAGGCAATTTTCTTTTTCAGGACGACAGGGCTCTGTGAAAATTAGTAACAAGCCCCGTATTTGTCTTTTTTTTTTTTTTTACCTCCCCCATGATTCAAAGGTGAACTCCAATTGACTCCCAGTCCAAAACAGCCCTTTGGAGGTAACTACGCTTCCTCGCTGGGTAAGACAAGTAGTGAAATGCAGTGCTACATAAAGATGAATGGACTCTATTATATATAAAAAATAATTCAGCGGCACTATTTGGCAAAAGCAGTTCTCCAACACGTAAGGATTTATCTGCTTCTGCCTGCTGTCAGAAACTGGATTACTCGCTGACGGGTAGCAGGTGCTTCCAGTAAAAATGTAGGGAATTTGGGGGGTAACTTGCTTGTTGCAAACGCTGAACTGCCATATGCTGTGCGGCAAGAAAGCCACGCTCAGAAAGCACTATCAGAATGGAAAAAAGAAAAGCTGAAATCTCAAAGGTTGTCTGAGCCAAACTGGAGATCATCCAAGGTAAAGGAGTAGGGTAAACAGTTAAAATGAGATGCCAGTTTGCAAATCCTTTATTTTCTTTTTTTTTTTTCCTGGTAGCTGTAGCAGTTAGCGTGGCTAGCGCAAATTATGGCACTCGAACAGTCCCAGTTCACACAAAGAGCAAAATAAAGAGCACCTCTGGCTACATTATGAAGGAGGCAGATCCCACTCACACCATACAAGTGCTCTCGTTTGGTCCAATGGTGAAGTTTCAAGTCCAGCTCTCTGGAGCTGGAGCTGCTCGGGCACCCAGCGTGGCCCATTGCCCCCCTCTGCTGGAGCCCAGCGGCTCAGGGAGACAACGAATGAATGTTGCACTACGGCGCTATGCAACCACTTCATCTAACCCCAAAACTTCACTCAGAAGTGGCAATATTGTATAAGCTTTTTTTTTTTTTAATTATTATTTTTTAATTATGATTTCCTTTCTCTTCCTTCCACGCTTGTTTTTTTTTTTTTTTTTTTTTTTTTAATTTTTGAGTGGTTTGCACACTGGAGTGGATTGCAGTCAGTCCTCTCCCAGCATACATAAATAGTCCTTTCATTATCAAAAAGGCGAGCCTCGGAACGAGTCAAGCAGTTGGCACTGGTTCAAGTTACTGTAGCACAACAGGAGACTGGAAACAAGACCAAATGATTAATCTGGCATCTCATTTAATTCATTTTTATCACTGGCTTGTTAGCTCTGATTTTGAGCTATCGCCTCGTCCTGAATTTTTATTCCAGATCATCAGAATGAGTTATTGGATTATTATAATAAAAAACGTGTATATATTCACTTTCCATCCTGTAAGCACTTACGGATATTTCTTCAAGGTATGGGACGGCTTTGTGCTCCTTTTTTTTTATCTCCTGAATTGAAAGCAAGTGGTTCGGAGTGGTACCAGAGACCAGACTCTTACCTGTTTGAGACAGAAGTGGCGTGTAAGGGACTTTCGGTTCTATTGCACTCATGGGCGGAGGTAGCAAGGGGTTGGCGAAGCTGCGGAGCGGGTGCGTGGGGCGGACGCAGGCGGTGGGGATGGTCCTGCTCGGGGCGTCCTCGTTGCTGGAGTGCTCAGGCTGCGTCGGTGGTAGCAAGGAGGGTTGCTGCGGGGCTGGTCCTTCGTTTACAGCTGCATCAGTAAAAAAAAAAAAAAGCACATGGTAAAACAACTATTATTGAAGTATTTTTGATGGACCATTTCCTACTTTTACGGTCATTTTCAGCAGAAGGTACAGCATTACCCTCCAACAAGCTGCAAGAAACATGTAAACGTTTTCATCACAAGTTATTGGCAGCTGAATTAAAAAACCAGATGTTCCTCAGAGCAGCCAGGTGCCATTTAAAGCAAAATATATCTTCCTTTAAAGAAAAAAACAAAACCACAAGCGTGATATTTTCATCTCCTTCTCTCTTTCCTCTCTATGCGCTTTTAAATATTAAAAATCAATAAAAGCATAAATATATCATGTGGAGACTGAAACGAGCTACGACTGTGGAGACTCATTATGTTCAGCATGACAGTACAGCTCCAGTCATAGAGGAGAGAAGATAAGACTCAAAGAAAGGACTTAATTAATTTCCACATAACCAATCACCCAAGTTGTTTTTCCTTGAGACAGCTGTAACGTTTAGTGTGCCAAAGCCCTAGGTTGCTGTTTTATTAGCCTATATTCAAAATCAATTCTTCAGAGGTTTCCATGTGCCATGTCACCTCTCTAAAATAAAGCCCAGCTTCCTGATGTTCTGCGGAGTGTCTTAAAGGAAGCTTTCAGCCTCAACTTTTGTCATCAGCTTTCCATGCCAGAAGACAGAAGCAAACGTAGCTAAGATATAAAGGGTCAAACGGAAAAGTCCTTTGTTTCTACAGCCCTCTAGAAAGCAGTGTTGGCTTTGCTCTACTAATTGGCAATGTGATCATGACTGTAGGGAAGTTTTCAGGACTGGGATGGTCCCCAGTGCTAGCATCACCAGTAATGGTACTGTGAGTGAAGAGAAAGCTGATTTGGCAATCTGGAGTTGAAATGCAACCTATCAGAAGTAAAATCTTCCGATTCTTTCATCAAACGTTACAGCACGGAGCGTGTGAAGTGAAAGGGACGTTGCACAGGGCAGAAGAAGGCAGCGAGAGGCGGGACGCACGCTCACATGCCGAGCATGAGCTGCGATTTTACCTTCGCTGGAAACGATTTCCTTGACGAGATGTTCAGGAGCAGAAAGCTTTTTGTGTTACTAACTCCGTTACGGAGCTCCAGTGTTACCCACCCAGCTGACAGCACGGCAGGAGCACCAACAAAGACGCAGGAAGAGAAATCACGCCTGCTGTTTACGCCGGGAAACAACTCGGTGCCACAATGCTCACGTTTCAAGAAGTGCAAGAAAACAAAGGGAGAAAAATGAATTCCGAAGAAAACGGATTTTGCTCTTGTAATAAAACTGTAATTGGAATAAGCAGCAATCATTCAAGTTAATTTTTCTTCTGATCTTTACAATTTCTTGCTGCCCACCACATCAAACCTGACTAATTAAGAGTTAATTACAAGAGGACCGGTGAGTGGAATTCCTTGGTGGTGCTTGACGGATGGCAGCAAGTTCATTTTGCCATGACCCAAGAAAGACACTGCCATTTCTCCTTCTATCTTGCTTTTGCTGTCGGATGGGAATAAGAGGAATGGATGGAAACCACCATCTCATGCCTTCTCTTCCAAATCCCAAGGCTACAAGCTCGGGCTTGTAGCCTTCCTCGGCCCCTTCCCCAGCTCCTACCCCGCTCTCCTTCTCCTGCCCCATGGAGAAGCACTGAAAAAATGTTTCTTCTCGGCAAGAGCATCTGCAAGCCCTGACATTATTTACAAGCAGAACAGGAAGGAAGCAAAGTGGTTAGTGAAGAGCACGATCACAGCAGGAACGTGTTTAATTTGAACGCGTTGGCTTTGTCCAACGTCTCCACAGCACCTACGCCAGCCAGGATAGCTCACAGCACACCAGTTAATCATGCAGCTTGTGTCAGGAAACAGGAATCTAAGAAAAGCTCAACCTTTTCTCGAAGAAAACAACCTTCTTGACTCACTGATATCGGAATTAGTTATTATACTGGGACCCAAAATACTCCAGGGGATCTGGTTTCTTTCAGAGACTGCTGCAACAACCAGAACTCATTGTGTAAATAACATGCAATTACACAGCCAAGTCAAATCTCAAGGCATTTTATAATAATTAATGTCAAAGTATATAAGTAATTACTACCTACTAAGTGGCAAAACAGTTTTGAAAAATGAAAATGAGGATTTTTTCCTCTTTTCCACGGCCCTACTGCTTGTTCCTATGGCAATCGCGCAGACGGCCCCGGCAATATCGAACCCCACAGAAAGCAAACCAATTGCAGGATCAGACCAAGGTCAAAATCATCTACAGTTTGTGAAAGTTTGGTCGACAGCGGTTCATTTTCCTTGTTTCCACCTTCGAGGCTTTTTGCATAATGAAGCCATTACCTAGCTCTGCTTCTTTTGCCTTCCTTCCCCAGCAGACCTCCCTCTGTTTTCTTCTCTGAGGGCAAATATTCCGCATAAAGCAGCCAGAGATTTAAAGATAACTTGCAACAGGGTAGGGCAGGAATGTCGGTTTAACCCATTCTACCCTTGCTCACTGCCCACACATTCAAGAAGACGTCGCGACGTCTCGGTGCTGTAGGCTACCGTGGGCATTACGCCCTTCTCTCCCTCCTCCCAGTCAAGGAAGATGCAAAACAGCAAGTGAGACAGAGGTATCCATCTCGGCTCACAACACTTTCTGGAGCAAATCCTTTGCCTAAAGTGAAAACAAAGCCTTTTGTCATTGTTCGTAGCCTCAAAATGTCTTTCCAGATGTTTGTCAAAGTCTGAGCTACCCCGTGGAGCCCAGCACTTTTCACTGCATCCTTTAAGAACAGATCTTTTGGGAGGCTCTTGACCTGCTATAAGAGACGACGGAAAAATAGATGCTTACTGCTACTCACCACCAAATACCCTCCCTGGTGTTTGCTGCGGCGGTGCCCTCAGCTAACAAAGCCTTATCAGCTGGCATCAGCATAATGATCTCTGTATTACAAGACTTTATATTAAATTGCTGGCTCATTGTATGGGTATGTTTTATCTTACAGATTTAGCCGTAAAATCTGGAGACCTACATGACTTGCTACACAAAAGATTTCATGCTATTCTCTAGCTATTACTGAAGACAAAGGTGAGATGACTCCATTAAAATTAGAGGCTAGAGCTGTTTTTTTTTTTTTTTTTGAAGGTAAGTGGTCTAATGAAAGTGTTTCATGCTCGAGAAGACCTTTTTTTATTTATTTAAATTGCAAGCAGAGAATCCTGGAGGAGTCCAGAGGAGAAGGCAAGCCACGGGAAGGACTGCTGAACAGTCAACAGTCACTTTATTATGGCTCAGCCATTTTTTACGTCTGGTAACACTTACATTTAGCAATTGCATGTTATGGCTGGCAGTGTCATCAGCTGTCATCAAGCAGGCAAGCCAGCTATTACTCAAGGCTGGCTCTGGCTGGGGCCTGACTCTCCTTTTCATTTTATTTACTTTCCTCTTCAGCAGAAAATTTACCCTAAAGATAAGTTGCAGCACTTGGATCTTCAGGTCAGCAAGAAAAAGCCTTCGAAACCAGAAAAAGCCTTCCAAAAAGGGTGTTCAAGCATGGTCAGCACGGCAGGATGCAAAGCAACACCCTTGCTAATGGCCTTGCACATGATTTATTCAGAAAGTGCCACGTCTTGATCAATAGGGTGCTCAGCCATGGAGTACCACCTGTAGGGAATTATTGCAGAGGGTTTTGTGTTTTTTTTTTTTCTGACCCAGATGCAATTGGTCAACCATCAAGTGAGTCACTGGAAAACAAACATGATTTCCACGTACTCGTCTGTGCCTCTGCTTCATTGCTGTGCTGCTGTGTAAGGCATAGCGAGGGAAGAGAATATTTCATTTGGGGGCACTCACTGTGATCGGAGAGCTTTGGAAGTCAATAGCCTTTGCTAGCAGGGCGACCGCAAAAGCTATAACAGATTGTCATTTTACATTGTAATGGGCTTCGATAATGTTCAAAATACCATGCAGGCCTGATTACCCAGACCTCAATCACCTGAAACTAGCCATTATCCAAACAAGACGATGTGCGTCCCCCATTTTTGAATTATTTAATGGCGAATCGCCTGAACTTTTGTGCATTAGCAACCTTTTGTTCAACTCTCAGGCGTGCTGCACCTCAAAGACCTGGGCAAACCCATACCCGTCCACACAGAACAGCCAGGATTTCGGCCATTTCTGGTTTGAAAAATCCTCATTTACACGTGTGAATCTCCTGGCTGGTTCAGGCAGAAGCTGAATGCACCAGACACATGTGGCTTTGGGGCTGTGCAAAAATAATGGGTGCTCAACTGATTCCCAGGCAGCCACGTCCCAGGCAGCACTTTCTTACCCAGTGACATGTAAGATTTCCCTAGCTCTATTTCTGGCTGTGTATCACACTTCCAGTATTTCTCTCCAACGAATTTCAGAAACTGACCCAAAAAATCAGTCTTTTTCTTTGCTTCTTCTATCTCCATGATTAGGCAAGCAACACATAGCAAAATTTTTTTTTTTTTTCCCTGCATCTGATGTATATCATGCAAGAAGCAGAATCTGCTTTGCTTCTGTGCACTTCGTGTGTGGAGGATTTGGTACTGATTTAAGCAGCAAATCAAGACCTGATTATAGCAGTGAGGCCCTCCAGAGGAAATTGCCAACCGGCTTTGAAGGCACCTCAACAACCACATTGAAGAGAGGGGGAATGACGGTGGGGTGACGAGCAGGACACCTCAACCCACCTTTTACCTACAAGCCCGCCGCTGGATTTCAATCATCCGTCCCCGAGGACCTGTCTGCACTGACTGAAAGCAACAGGCAAATAGAAAGGAAAATCAGTCCTTCCAAAATTAATTCCCCGCGGACCGGCAGCGCAGACTCTCTGTGATGCGAAAGAAGACGCGTAACAGATTGACATTAATCTGTCAATAATTCAGGCTTGGTATGCAGTCGAGGTGAGGGAGAATTAGAAGGAAACAGGAGCCCTCCAGCTGTAATTAGTATGCCAGAGCACGCTCGCTAGGTTGGAACAAAGACCAGCTGGCTGCCGGTGCGGGAGAGGCTTGCGAGGAGCTCGTGGAGGTGAGGCTGGGTCCCGGCGGCGTGCGTGCACCTCCCCAGACCACGATAAGGTGATGTGGGAACACCCAACCCCCAAATCTATTACTGCACGGGGGCAGGATATGAATGAACGGGAGCAAATCTGAATACAGAGCTCTAGGGAAGAGGTGAGTGATGTCAGACTAGATAACGGCATTCAGATGCATAAAAGGTAGCTGAAAAAGGAGGAAAATAATTTTTTCCCTGTGCCAGCTATGATCCAAACAAGAACCAGTTGCCTTACATTTTAGGAAGTCAGATATTATGAAAACGTTTCCAGCAGTGAGGGCAGCTAAGCCTGGGAAGACACTGTGTGGAGAGGTCGTGTAAGTGCTGCTGTGGATGATTTTACTGCACGGTGATACTGGATGTGCCCTGGGATGGAGAAGAGCTCTTGAAGCCTCGGTTTGCCTGGGAATATCGTTATGAATAAAGCGAAGGCAATTAAAGTACAGTGAAACAGGCTTGCAGAGAGGACAGGGTCGGATCAGAGCTGCAATGACTTTTAATTTTAAGGCGAGCTGGTGTTCAGCACAGATTTTAAGTCATAACAGGAGCTGATGCTGGAGAAGAAGCAACACGCAGCCAGCTGCTGCCACCAGACCGGGCTTATCCCGGCTCCCACGATGAACCCAAAAAGTGAAGCAGTGGGATTTGCATTGGCTAGACCTTACCCATCCTACCCAGAGAGAAACCTGTGTCCGAGCACAGTAATAACAAAGCAAAATGAACTAACTTCTTCCTGCTCCAAAGGTCCTGTCCACAGCGAGGGTGGGGAACGGCACCGGCCGCAGGGTGAACTGGGGGTGCGGGTATCCGCAGGTGGGGGACGGCAGGATCCCGGGGTACTGGGCGCTTTCCAGGGTGGGCACCGGGATGGCACTGACCACAGCTGAAAGGAAAGAAGAGAAAGATTAAATGAGCACTTTCAGAAAAAGCAAAAACCTCTGGAGGGGGTCAGCGGGGAACTGGGAACAACCAGGTTTCCAAAGCCAAGTACCCACAGGCTCGGTGTAAAACTCTTCAGCAGCCACCTCTGTACAGAGAAATAAACCCCTGCTGTAAAATTAAAAAGCTTTTTGTCTTTGTTCCAATGAGGCAGACCGATTATGGGGGGCTCTTTATCTCCCTTGACGAATATGGGAGAAGGAATGGGTTAGGCAAGACCTTAAAGGCTTGATTTAGTTGTGTAAGCACGGGTTCCTTAAAACATTTTTCCAATGTTTTAAAGGACACCACTGTCCTCAGCCACTGCTCTGGAAGAGGATGGCTCATCCAGTGTCACTCAGTGACACACCTAATACCCTAAGGTGTCCCCAGACCCCAGGTTTATCCATCTAATGAGGCTGGCTTTCCGTCGTTCCTCGCTTGGGATGCACGTCCAGGCCTGCAAGGAACAGGGGAGAGAAGAGCCAACAAACCACGAGCTGAAAGCTTGCGGATGGAGCTGAGCTCTTCAATTTGTGCGAAACACTTCGATTCGAAAACTGGGGATCGCGGTGTGCTGAATCCAGCCTTTCGGGTGAGTTATTGCCTTTATTTTCAATAGTCAGGGCTTGAAGAACAAGGGATAATAATGCCACGCGAGTAATAAATTTCTTTGCAGCTTTTTAGAAAAATTTGGAAACTCTCATTAAAGTTTTGCCTAGCTAAACAATACGTAGAGGTTTTTGGCTCGCCGATGATGAGGTTTGGCTTACCTAGCACCTTTCACACATGAATTACAAACAACGCTGTAAACTTTAAGGCAGTCGTTCCAATTCCTTCTAGCTCTCACTCCATTCATTACACGGAGTGGCAAACCGGGCTGTCTGCCCAAGGTCACGCAAGAAGGGACGGTGGTGCCAAGGCTTTATGAGTTTTTTTTTTTTAAGAACACAGCTTTTGGCAAGACAACGCCGCACTTCCAGAGGTAACGGGCAAGCGGGGAGACGAAGAAAGCTCCTGAAGAAATGCTAAGCAGAGTGATCTTAACTTTAGAGCTGTCTGGCTGAATTCGCCCATCTTTAGAGGAGAACATCTACTATATAGACATTACATGTTGTCTGCATTAGACATTTTTATTTAAAGCATTGCTACTGCAGTGAAAAATATGACTTTATTGAATCCTATTAAAAGAACAACTTGTTTTTCAAAGTTCATTCTTTTAATTGGTTTTCGGTGTGTAGACACCCAGGACTTTCAGTTTTAAGACACCACAGGATTACTATTCAGTGCTGCACTCCATTGCAAAGAACCTGGGGAAAAGGTAACAGCAAATATTTTCAATAAATCTTTGCCATTTTGAGCTGATACGACAACAAATCTGTCCCGCCTGTCAGTAATTGAAGTTACACTTAATATTGATGTACTAAGGCACAGAAAACTGAATTTCCCTGACCAAATCAAGGAGCTCCCTCAACACCATTTACATTTACCATGTACTGTGTCATGTAAAGACACAGCACCCAAGAAGAGCTTGCAGAAATGACAAAGAAGGAAATTCTGAATTGTACTCAAGCTCTCCAGAAGCTGCCAAAGCAACAGAGTCGTCATTTTCATGTTTCCCTGGAAAAAAAAAGGAATTGCTGTGTTTTTTTTTCAGATTTAGGGAGGTAGGGAAACAGAATCCTCTCCCCAAAACACGGCAGAGCGATGCGGCGCTGGCCAGGGCTTAATTAAACATCAGGGGAGGGCAGGGCTGGTGGTGGGAAGCCTGGAGAGCTCCTCACCCCTGGTGTTCTTCCTCTCCACACGTCAGCCTTGGTGTTTGTGCGTGCATTTCAGCAGCTTTACAACCATCAAAGATATCACCAAAGCCTTATCAACTTTATCTGCTTTAGGCTCCTTCCACCTCGGTAAGCAAAGGCCCATTATGGAGGATATTTGTTTTCAAAGACTGTAAATAGCGATTATTAAGACGAGCGTGAATATCTTCAGATTTGGTATTTAACATCTTACAGGATCCATTTTTTTACTACAAAATTATACCGTTGCTTCCTCAATCTTTTTAATCGCTCGCTACTGACAATTTCTTTCAGTATCAGGCCAACGGAGAGAAATTAATTAAAGCATCTAATCTGACAAAGCCTCGGTTTCATTTTCTGGGGAAGGAGACACATTCAGCACAACTCAGCCTGCACAAATGCACAAATAAGGCTTTCATAAACCGGAGTTTAATTATTTGCAAACAATCATAATATTTTGTCGCTGCAGATTAGACTGACGTTGTTGAAACTATCAATAAATAGAAAAGGGGACATCGTTCCTCAGAACACATCATTTGAGTGAAAAAAAATAAGGAAATGTATTTCAGAGGACTTTCATCTGAATGCTGTAGAACGGTGTTGACCTGACTTTTGGTTAACTGTGACCCAATATAATTACAATTGATGTGGTTCTGATTTTGTTTGCACTGCTCTAAGTCTACCCATCTTCCTGGATTGCTGCCCTCCTTCACACCAGGCCAAGGTAGGAGGAATCCCACTGGAAAAAAAAAGGGCAAAGTGCCTGATTGTGGAATTAGTCTGGTTACAAGATGGGAACATTTCCCAGGGCATGCCAGGAGGGTCCGAGCTCTCTCCCCCAGCCCAGCGGTCCTTCTTCCAGCCCACAAAGAGGCTGCCATTTGGCAATACGTCATGTCCGAGGTGTGAAGAAGTGAATTCAACCTCCCCCAGACTCCTATGATTTATCCCTGAAAGGCTCAGGTTTAGCAGCATGACCCGAATCACACCCGTAAGGAACACAAATTAAAGGAACTGTTACCAGTTCCCCCTGAATAATTTACCGAGCAAAGCCATTGTAAGTTATTCCCTCTCCTCTCCTTCATTGTGTTCCTTTTTTTTTTTTTAAACATATAATTTGTGATGTGCTCTTCCTGAGCACCTGCAGCTAGGCATTTACATTTAACCATCAGAGCTAGAAAGAAATTTTGTGATTAAATGGATTTCTGGCAACGCGTGCTCGTTTTTCCCAGCTCGTTATTAACACAGATACGCCAATTTCCAGATATTTTTAATTAGATGTATTTTCTGAGGTCAAAGGTGGGACTTCTAGCTAAAACCTGGGAGATAACTCCCGGAGCTGCCAGGAGCTGGACCACAGGGCTGCTCAGAGGAAAGGTGGAGGCCAGAGGCTTGTCCTCTCTGGTGCCTGGGGGTCTCACTTACCCCTCTCCTTTGCTCACAAGTGAGGCAAGGTCACTTCGGAAATTTTAATAAGCTCTGCAGGACGGGACAAGCTTTCTAGTGCTCTCCAGACTTCCTGCCTTTCTCGTGTATTTTGCTGCTTTGAAAAAAAAATCATTTTATCTACGACGTTCGTTCAGTGATATACTGCGGTCACCAAAATGTAATGCCTGTTAAAAATTCTGCTTTTTAAGAGAGTCACTCCAAGCGAGAATAGCATATGGTGTTGTGGCCAGCTACTACAGACAAAAGGAATTATCAGAGCAACCGTGCTAATGTCCAGCTGCTTCTAAGTACGGATAATAATATCACACTTTGCATCAATGCATTGCAAAGCCTCCTGCTCTGCCAGCTTGAACTCTTGCTCCTATTTCTTTTCAAGGGAGACAGAGGGATTTATCCACCACTGGCCACCTGGTAAAAATAGAAACGAGGATTCTTCAGGCTTAGCCAGCGCCGAGGCGAGCAGATGCCCGATTTCTGAATTTCCTCCCGAGTTTTGCCACTGATGTATTGTGAAGCACTTGCAGGATTTTTATTTTCGCTGATGGAGAAAACGTGGCTATTTTACTTGTGAAGTGTAGCTAGATCATATTCAACGGCTCAGAGGAGATGTTCAGGTGGGTGAGCAGGGCCTGAGCACACACAAGGGGGGCCAGGGGAAGGCCCTGGTACTCACGAGGGTTGGTGGGTTGGGAATCCATCGGGATCATGAGCTTGGCACGGGTGGCTCTGCGGGCGGCGAGCGAGCGCTCTAAGGTGGACATGCTGCTGCCCACATCTTCTGTCTCAGCAGCTGGGAAAAAAAAAACACAAGAGCTTAGTTGAAAATCTGACAAACGAATGCCTTCACCTCGTTCCCAGCAGTGAGACCGCTGGATTTTTTTTTAGAATTCTGTTATTTCAGCCAACCGTTAAATATCACCACCTGCAAAGAGCCACGCGGACTATTTGGGCTGCCTTTTTTGAATAAAATTATTGTTTGCATTTTGCTGTCAAAGAATTAAGATACCATTTCTCCTTTTCCAGCCCCTCCATGATTTAATTTCCCTTCGTCTTGGAAATTAACCACATCCACTTCATAAAAAAAAAAAAAAAAAAACACAACATTTTTCTTGCGACTTCCCTGTTATAAACTTATCTTAAAATTCAAGTATCAAGATCTGAAATAGAGAAGTAGGATACAATAAATCAGGGATGTACAAATCCCGGCAGCCAAGAATTGGTCCTTGAAACACATCGAAAGGATGAAAACGACGTCTGCTGTGACATGCCACCAAGTCCCACGTCCTGACTGCCCGTACTCCAGACCCTGGGACGTGTGGCGGCTCTTCCAGCCTCTGCATCTCGATTTCTCCTATCACAGCAAGATCCAGGCAGAGCTTTTCCTTGCCACGCTTGCTGGAGTCCAGGCAATGATGACACGGAGCAGTGACAGTGCTGTCAGGGCAAATGAGGTGAATATTGTGTCCGTGATCCAGGAGCAGCTAGCACATCTATCTAGATCAGCGAGCTGAGACACGCTGCCTCGTGGGGCATCTCTGCCTACGTCTCATCTAATTCAAAAGCGGCTCAGCGTGCCCCTGTCATTTAGACACTCTGTTTACGTGTTGAAATATGGATGCTCTAATTTAGTCACATTAATACAGGCTACTCGAAGTGTCCACAGATGCTGGAGAATATACTTGTCAGGAAGAAAATGTGCCGGGAACTGGATGTTCAGAGGAGTAATTTGCGACAAAATAAAAGCTGTATTTCTCACTTCATACCTTGTCTCACATGAGCCTTATATTAATGTTACTTAATGTTCTGTGATTCTCTGATTCCACTTTTGCAATTTTAATAAACCATGGATGAAATCCATTTATTACTGTCATACTGGGAAGCTTAATACCCGCTCCAGCTACTCGTTGCTGATGTTCCCAAGTAAAAACATATTCCATCTAAAAAGAAACAAACACAACAGATCTGCACAAAAAGATTTTTTTTTTTTTTTCCCCCAAATGACTCTTCTCTAAATTTCAGGACTGAAACGCTGAGTCTGCACTCGATGGCCGTTTGGGGACCTAATTGCTAGTGAAAAGCCAGGGACTGCATCGCTGAGCTGTGCATTGCACTTTGGGAAGCGACATAAAAGCGTTTATTTACGGTCCAAAGGCGTTTACACGTAAAATATCTCGCCCGGCCTTTGTCATTAACGTGCTCGTACACTGTGATGACTTCCTAGCACGCACTCGATTTTAAGCCTATTGCGATCAATGGCGCTCTCAAATTGATCTTTCTGGGCCCTGGGTCAGGTCTTCTGATCAACAGCAGTGCCTGGCCAGGCAGAGAGAAACTTCTGGTTATGGTTTTCCAGCGTCTGACATAACAAGGCCCTTTACATTAAAAACAATACAAATCATCGTCACAATTATCTTGATAAACAGAAAGCTATCAGCCCCGAGCAGAATGTCAAAAAAAAAAGATAATTAGATCCATTAAGCAACCTGAAAACTCTTCTTTTTTTTTTTAAATTTTCCTTCCTTTCAAGAATGGGAGCTACAGAAAACAGAGAGAAACATCAGAAGCATCTGAAAAAGTCACCTTCGTTATTTACAGCCCCAACAGATATTGCGGAATTATTTCGCTCCGTCGCCCACAAGCGATGTGTTCACGAGGAACTCAAGAGAAATATGTTTATGTTTTCCAACTTACCGTGCTTTGCCCTCCACCCCTGCCCGTATGCACCACCCGCCTCTCCCAAGACTTCCTATTTATTACGGTGGAAAAAAATGTTATTAGCTGAAGTGAAATCTGTGATGCAGGGTGTGAGCTAAGGTTGAAAAACAGGAGGGGGAAACTTCACCGAAACCACTTATTTCTTAGAGAATGTCCTTCCTTGCATCTGGAAGCTTTCTCAGCCTTGCTGCCCCAAGCTCTCCTCCTGGGGATGTTGCTGACCTTCTTCGTGATCGTGTTCTCCCTCTGCTCCATTTTTCATTTCTTTTGCTCCCTCACTTTCTTCCCTTCTGTGTTTCCTAGAATGGTGCCAAAACTGAACTACAGTTGGCTTCCAGTTGAGTTTCAGGATTTAAAAAAAGAAAAAGTGTAGAAATATTAAAAAAAAAAAAAAGGTTTTCTGCAAATATCGTCTACGGTTAGAAAAATGAAAAGAATTTTTCACAGCCTCTATCAGGTTTCTCATTGTTTGACTTCTTACACAAGCATCCTCATCTACTAAAGCGATATCGACTATTTGACACTGGTGGGTTTAAAACCTCAGATACCATTTAAAATACGAGATTCTGGGGACGTTTTCCCACCTATCAATGGGTTTTAATGCTACGAAATGCTCTGCTTAAAGCAGAGCTGTCGGTCCTGGCAGTCTCCTGAATCTCGCCGAGTTTAGCCCTCTGCTAGAGGCTCCTCATGCAGCACCATAAAATGACTTATAGTGCCAGAAAGGGAGAAAAAAAATGGGAATACGTGGAATGTAAATGCCCCAAATCTAGAAAGCAAGCGAAAATCAATATATTCCTTGTGGGCGCTCCTCACCAGGCTGTGGGGTGCTCTTGCTGCCCAGCTGCGTTTCGGACTGGCTGTGGCTGACGGGGGTGATGTCCTGGCAGCTCTGCATGGGCGAGTCCCTGCCTGCGGGGTCGGAGCCCGTCGGCTTCTCCATGTTCTTCATTTCCATCTCCTCGTGGTGGATCCACAGATCCGGGGGCCTCAGGTCCTTCTGGCTGCCCTTCCTTTTGCTGGCGCTGTGGGTCGCACGTTTCCTGCAGCGAAGAAAAAAGAAAACAGGCACGTAAGAACATGCTTCCTCTTTGTAAGACCACAAGGATAGACACCGAGTGATCACTGCTCGTTGGCATCTCCTAGAGAAGCCCTCTAGATGTGTCCTTCAAAGGTGTAGGCGACGTCGAAGTCCCCACGTGGCCACTTGCCAAGTCCCGTGCACGAGGCACCAAGTGCTCACGGACAGCACGTGTTCAGCAGAGGGGTGAAAGAGGGTGAAAAAGAAGGAAAAGCTGGAATTTTCTCCATGGGAAGGGCCTGGGCCTCGGCAGCTAGGCTCCTCAAACATGGAGCACAACGTCTTCTTCACAGCTGTAGAGAAAACCTTATCGTGCTCAGATAACCGCTTCTCCGGCACCAAGCTCCAGGCACTACTGCGAAAGGTGGCGCGGAGGTTATCCCGCCGGAAAAAAAAGCTCGAGGAGCTTTTCGGCTTTATGAAGCTCCGGTTGTTTGAATCAATTTCTATTCTTTGCTCAATTGTCTCAGCCTGATCTGGAAAGCCAAAGGTAGGCGGAACAACTACCTGCATTAAAAAAAAAAAAAAAGGAAGGGTTTTGCCTTCAAGACGAGGGCTGAGCACGTCCTGCAATGTAAATGAGGCCAAGGACAGTCCTGCCCCATCACCAGGAGCCCCTGGCAATGATATTTTGGCTTCAGCAGGAATATCTCGGTCCTCAACAGCCACCCTGAGGAGCAGACCTTGCTCAGGTCCTTGGGAGCAAGGAGATTTTTGTTTACAGCCCTACGAAATCAGACTCTTGGTCTCTGGCCGTAATTACCTTTCGCGCTCAGCCTGTTATTTTCTAATTGCCAAAAGGTAATTATTTAAAATGACAGCGTTGGGCAGAACAAGGAGGGAACGTTGCACTTTGCCCCCACGGGGGAAGGACAGCTCGTTAATACCCGCTTGGACAGGTCCTAGTGGCATCCTGATTAACACCTGCAAGAATAATTACGAGCGCCTTTGTTCGAACCTTAATACACGTCCGTGCTTGAAATTAAAAAGTAAAGTTGTTCTTTCAATGTCACTCAAAAAAAAAAAAAAAAGCCCTTAATTTTGGTTCTATATAGAGAAATGCTTTCTTCACTTCAGGATACAGCCATTTCTTTGTCACTTTCAATTGAACATAATTCATTTCTCCAGGCTGGAGCTAGACAAGGGAAAATTCAGCCCCAAACTAATTTTGTGCACAACAGTAAATAGGGGGTTGTAATGAATGTGTCATTCCAACCATAACTACAAAACTGCTACGGCAATGATATCATTTAAAAATATATGCAATGATCTAGCTCGGCTTGCATTGGTTTTTTGTTTTTTTTTTTCCTCGCAAATTATTGATGCTCTGACAGCCCACGAGCAGCAAATTGAATCGGAGCCAGGAACGCAGACGAAAAGGTCATCAATAACAAATGAAAATTAATCATCCCCGGGAAGGTTTTGTTTGTGCAATGCAAAAGTTGAGGTTCATCTGAAAACGCATCTACCCCCCCATTCCAGGGGGAGGCAGAAACCTTGCAGTGATGGAAACACCCACATCGGATCCAAACCTCAGCTGCAAACCATCAGAAACCGATGCTTTGGAAGTTTAAGGTTTACAGTGGGATTCACGTTTAGTCCATTACCCATTTCCAAGGAGTCTGGAAGTGGAAACGTGATCTCAGGTGGCAGCGTTCCTGTTGCTGTTCAGTTATTTTACAGCGTGAAATGCGCCCAGCTCGCATAGCATAACGATACACGTTTCTTTCCTAAGGATAAATGTAAAAATAGAGATCGGTTCTGCCCTTAGAATATATACTGGGCTCATGCAATTTTGAATGACGGTAGCAGAACTTAAGCTCTGCTTTCAAAATAAATAAACTCGCTGCAGGGAAAACTCTTTCTAGTTGTCTGTTTCCATAGGCTCCAGCACAACAATGCCTGGGCAGGGGCTTCAGTCGCTGTACAGCTCGCTCACACAGCTAACAGTGAAAATATATACATTAAAAAGGACAATTTTTCCAATAATACAGTGAGATTGCTCTTCATTTTGTAATTAATGTCAGAGAAAAAAGTTAGGTTTATAACAACTCCGCCTAGCTTAATTTTTAACAGTTTAGGACCTTCCCTATCTGGATATCTCAGAAATAAACTGTTATTTAGAAATAAACTGAGAAATGGATTTAGAAATAAGCTGAAATGAACCGTTCTCGAATCAAAACCAACCTTAACTGTTCTGAACTGTTCCTAAAACAAGCAGCGGGCACGGACCAGCCCCGAGCAGCCCGAGCTGGCGGCTCGGCAGGGCTCAGGACCGCGCCGGGAGCGGTGCGGATGGGGCCAGCCATCAGCAGCAGCATGGCTGGTAACTCCTTAGCATCAGCCCTTTGGATGGGATGTTTGGACCCCTGCAGGCGAACAGCTTTTAGTGTCTGATTCGGGCCAATTACAGGACCGGGTGCTGGGTCGTGCGGTAGGCAGGGTTTCCATCCCCCCGCAGCTACAGACAAATGCATCCAAAGGAAGCCCAGCGAGGCCTTTTCCAATTCACCTCGTTTGCCCTGATATAGCGCTGTAACTGCTCTAAGTCGGCTGTCTTTTGCCTTTCGGGCTGTATTAAAGGGAAGTCAACTGGTGTAAAAATCCTATTAAAAAAAAAAAAGAAAAACAACGCATCAACAGATCGGGAGTACAAACCAGTTCTTTCTCCCCTAAATCTCTCCCACCGTTTTCAAGCGAAACATCATTTCGTTCTGGCCTCTTTATTTCCTGCCAGGCAGCCTGAAAACCTCAGACCGGTCCCTGTCTCTCCCATCACCTGGCTCCATCATCTGTCCCCATTAAGATCCCACCCCGTGCCACTGCTGCGAGCAGGACCCGCGTCCCAGGGGAACAAACCGAGGCTCTTCAGGGGCTGCCAGCTCAATCCCGTTTAACTTCAGGGTGATGACATTTTGTTTAATGTCTTCCCAAGCACGTACTGGCACTTCCACGTTGGTTCTATGGGATTCAAATCAGTCTTAGCTTATTTTTTGTCATCTCTTTTTAAGTTGATCCCTGCCCACTATACTAATTGGTTGGGCACTTGTTCAAGACCGCATTTCATGTTTAATTGTTTAAATATACGCTACCTACAGTCCAGGCTCAGACGAGACGTCCACCCTCATCTTTTCTCTTATGCCATAACCTAATGGTACCGGTCCGTAGGCTAATTGTTGTGACGTGTTAGACAAGTTTCCCATCTCAGAAAGCCTTAAAAAATTTCCTGGGAGAAGCAGGTACTGCGGTTTGAGAGCACGTTGCATAAGGCGATATCGTCCTTTAAGATTCAGCCAGGATTCATGAGCTACGACCTGCCCTGCCCAGACCAGGAGGGTATTTGGGGACAGGGTGATGGGCGGCCCCGTTGCCCACCCTCCAAAGAACCCCATCAGCAGACACACGAGCTGGTGAGGATGTAATTATGGTGAAGGGACGGATCTCAGTCCCTGCAGGAGCCCTTATGCACACCTAAATTATTGCACCTGGATCTTCACCCGGCTTTTCCTCCCCTGTTTTTTCCCCGTGTCAAACTGCCGCAGGGTTTCTTTATATTTCATTCTCCCCTTGGTGGCAGAGACAGAAAACACATCCTAAGCCACCTAGGGCAGTTAGCAAGTTGTTCTGTGTAATATGTTTCACTGTGCTTTGTTCAGCCAAGTTTTAATTAACTGCAGAAATACGACTTTCTTCCACCGAAGGCTTACGGGAGATTATTCCATCACCTGCAAGTTTCTGCTCTGGGGAAGCACTGCATTATCCAGCAGGACTTGGCCTTTCCCCTTACGGCAGTCCTTTTGTTCAGCAGCTCGCTGGTGATTTTATAATAAGAACCAGCTGCCAAAAAAAGCTGCTATCTAAACTCTGGGTGTCACAGGATGCAGCTCTCCAGGCAGGTCAGAAACAAATTCACACCAACAAAATCTGTTCTGAAGAAGCTCAGTTTTTTTTTTTTTTCCCTGCTGCTCGACATTTAAGATCCATCGTTTCACATTTATCGCGCTATTTTGTCCTCATTTTCCGTTCAGGAATGGCTGGCGTGGGGTCACTTGGGTCAGGCCCACCCGCCCGTTCACACCTGGAGATGCTCAGAAGTTACACAGCAAATAAAAATCTACCGGCTTCGTAGTTTTTTTTAATTAATGGAGAGGAATAAATGCCTTCAGATGGAAAGCCTTCCGATATCTTCGGATAAGATAAACACTTCTCTGAACACGCCCATTCCTCCCAGGGGGCTACAAAGGAGGTCGAGGCTGATTAATTCAGACCTGGGCATGTAAATTTTGACGCTGGACAGATGAACCTCTCTATTTGTTTGTCTCTCTTGCAATTCCCTTCTCCTTTCAAGAAACTCAGGAGAGCTTTAGCCTGGATTCAGCGAACACCACTCAACGGATGCATTTCCATTGCCTTCCAATGATGGCCTGATTTTCAGGTGTTAAAATTCACAACAGAAGCCAATTGTAAAATCAGCTCAGCATTCAGCTACCCGAGCCCTCCTAGAAGCAAGGGCCCTTATTTTTCTGCCTCGACGAGAGCTTTCTCAGTTAAAAAGTCGACGCTCAAGGATCCACCTTTACAGAAAGCGCTTCCCCTGGTGACTGTCAACCACCACCAGCTGCCGTCTGCCTGTGCTCAACCAGCTCGAGGCTCATTTTGGCAAATGTGGGAGCCCTCCTGTCCCCCCCCCTCTTCTCTCACAGTGTCACCCTTCTCTAAGCATCCACGCAAATCAAGGTAATAAATTCGGTCTTGCCCTTCACGCAAAAAAATATATCATTCTTGTGGCTGAACTATGCTTACACTTCACTTTCTCATGGCCAATATTTCACAAGAGTAGAATAACGAACCTTTCTGCTGAATATTTTTCAATAAATTCAATGTGTCAAACCCAGCTCTGTTTCAAATACACTTACTCCTCCTCCAAATTCTCATTAAAAAAAAAACAAAACAGCATTGTGCCCTACGCTGCTGCCCTTTTATAGCATTTTAGAAGAATCCTAGATTTTCCCCTTTAATCTTCTATGTTTTTTTTTTTATTATTTTTTTTCCCAAGTATTTAAGAATTATCTCGAGAAACAGTTGTTGTTGCCTTTTCCTGGAAGACTTCTGGCGACAGCCTGTCTGGGGAGGAGAGCATCCTCCCAAAGGTTACCGAGCGAGCAGGACTGTCTGTGGTCCTCAGCCGTGCAGGTGCAGAGCTGCGGAGCCAGAAAGTCTGATAGCATCACCAGGCACAGACACTTTTTTCTTTTTTTTTCCTTTAAATCAATGGGATTGATTCTTCCCTGCGTCTGAATTATACTTGGCAATGTAAACAACAGAGGGATGTGCCTGACAGGCTGATTTCTCCAGGCTCACCGCAGCGGGGGTGCTTATTCTTTTACCACGCAACCTGGGGGCAGGGAACGTTCTCCACTCGTGAGCGATCTCCAGCTTTCCCAAGCCCACACCTCCAAAAACTACAAAAGATCCATCCCAAAAATGCACTTTGATCCCCAGCTCCCTCCCTCCTCTGTACGAATGTCATCGCCTGCATCTACTTTGAAGCGTAATGGGCATCATCGCCCTCTCCTTCTGCCCTGAGATTTGCGAACGTACTTTCTCTGCTGTGCCGAGGAGCGCCTGGTGCAGATGACGGCCACCACCACCACCACCACCACGGTGATGACGCCGACAGTGACGACGATGATGACGAGGAGGTTGCTGTTCTTCTGGGGCGTGACGCTGCCGTGGGGAGGGTGCATCTGCCCGATGGGGGGCTCTGAAAGGACACGGACAACGACGGGCGGTTAGCGGTGGATTCATTCCTCTCCCTCTTTCGGAGTCCCCCGTAAAGCACAACAAGATGCAAAGCCTTTCGGGCGGCACCAATTCATCTCAAAAAGCAGACGGAGGGCGCACAAGGGTGCCACGAAGAGATGAGATTTACATCTCACTGCATTTCAGTGGTACAGCAAAAAGGAAAATATTTAAAGAGTAATGACTTTGCGCTTCCTGGGTATTAATAACGTGGTGTCGGGAGTCAATAACTTGCAGCTCTTTTTTGCTATTACCAGCTCGTTTTTGCTATTATCAGCTATTATTATTATTATATCTCCTTTGGTTTCAGTGCAGCTGCAAGACTGGGACTGAAGATGCCCCCATTTCTGGCATCGAGCCCCGGTCAAACTGACTTGAAGCACAGCTCCCTTGCTTCTGACAATTTTTCCCCGTTACGTAGGGAATAGGACATTTTATGCTTTTATAATAATTTCAGATTTTTGTGTCTCTACTGATAGGGTCATCTGTTACGGACACCCCCACAGAACAGTGAGGGATGCTTTTGCTCTGCCTGCTAAGGGGGTATTATAGGCACTCTGTAAGACTACAAACTCAGAAATCCCCCAAACCCTTTCCACTTAAGCTAAAAGAACCTAAATCTTGACCAGGATCGGTGCAACGGGATGCAAAGAGAAGAGCTGTGCCCCTGCACGTCAAGGATTTCACAAGAAAAGGAACTCGGGAGTTGTCTGATGGCGTCATCCCCACAGCCTCCCACGTACAAACTAAACAATGTGTGTGGGGGGGTTCATTTTGCCTTTAGTACAGCTGAATGAGACAGGCAAAAAAGGCAAATCTTTCCAAATAACAGCTTTAGATAGTGATAGATGTAATTTAATTGTAATATTCTGCCTTCGTTTTCTGCCCTAATGTCCTTTCTTTACTTAACTAATTAAGTTATTGAAATAATTTGCCTTTTCTCATGGCTTTTTTTCAGGCAATTGAATATGACAAGCAGCTGCAAGTGCCATCTTTTTGGCATTACAGTGGCCTAGTACAGAAATCCCAAAGATTTTGCTTTCTTTTTCATTTCCATGCTGAGTAAAAGGCACTGAAAGAATACATCACATAAAATAATACAGAGAATACCAAGAAAAACAACGTTTTCTTTCCCTACCCTTTACTGCAGGTCCTGAAAGTTCTCTTTACGCCTCTGAAGTCACTTTTCCTATAATCATGATGAAGTATTTTATATTTTATATATATTAGGGAGAGCAGGAGCTAAGCCCCAACACCTAACGGTGGTATACTGGCTGCAGCAAACTAGGACAGGAGAAGGTAAGGAAACTTAGCATTCCTTCCTTGTCTTGGCTGAGGAAAATAATCAGTCTGAGTTAATCAGCTATGTGCCTTGTAATTATTTCGTATCTGGAACCTCACTCGGTACCGCATTTCAGGGAATCGTGCCTGTTGTTTCATTCAATAACGGGAGGTGACAAGGCTTTGTTAGGTACTGCAGGTGGGCTCAGGAATATAGAGTCATTCATTTTGCATCTACACCCCAGCTGGCAATGATTAGGTCCAGTTAATTTGCGTTAATCTACAGGGTTGAGCCTTGTTTCTTCCTATTTTAGGGCAGAACTAATTAATAAAGAAATGCTATTTTCCAGAAAGACGAAATGGAAATGCAAGAAAATAAAATACACTTCACAATTTTTTTGGGAGCTGTTAAATTTTAGAGGCATGAATCTAAAACACCTCTTGTGACAGGACTGGGGTATCTGGGGACAGGCTTTGGGAACGCTGCTTCAGCCGGAAAACTGACAGGTAGTGTGGGGATCTATTTTAAGACAGCCAAGTAAGAGAATATATGGTGTCCCGACCTTATTTTTTGTTAACATTTCTGATTAAAACTACATCTGGGGTCCAGCCTGGCAGGTGGTGGGCGCACTGGGGAGCCTCCAAAGCAGGAGAGAGGGGAACAAGAGGGAAATAACAAAAAGAAAACCAGAAGGTTATCACCGAAACCCCACTTAATTGTGGGGTGTCATCGGAGGGAGCCTGCATTTACCGTTCAGGCTGCTTCTGTCAATCAGGTTGGTGTCCACCGACCAGTAGGAGCCATCGCCGTGACGACCTGTTGATGGAAAAAACGATGGAAATGTAACTCCACAACCGTTTCACTGTTTCTGTTTCTCAAAATTGCCTATTTTCTAACTCCTAAGAGTAAAAAAAAGAAAAAAAAAAAAGAAGGAATATGATTATTATTCTAAAAATGTTTTGGCTGCTGAGGGAATAGTTGCACTCCAAATTAATGCAGTAAAATTTGAGGTGTTTGTCTTTTCACCTGCTTAGTTTAGTCCCATTTATCAGCTTTGGGTGAAATAGCCACGATGGTTCTGCCAAGAGCAGCATCTCTGCTTCCTTGCATCTGAGAGAAGAATCGCAGAGGGTGGTAAAGTCCTACCAAGCTCCTCTTTGGCCCTACCAGTATGGGAGCGAGGAGACAAAGCCCATGGCAGAAGGTAAAGAGCTCTGCCTCAGGGTAAAAAATGCTCTTTTGGTGGAGACCAAGCTTATGATTATGCAACATGCTCTTGGGATGGGCAAGCTGCACTACAGCAAAGCACAAACGTGGCCATTTCATCTCCCCAAAGCTTTTTTGTTTGTTTGTTTCTTTTAAATTAAAATAGCCTGAGCACTCCCAGGTGGCGTGGTGTGATGCGAGCAACGCTCTGCTGGGCCAGTGGCTCAGGCAGAAGAGATCTTCTGGGATGGGCAGAGTCTGCTGGATCCGATGCCATAACACCCCTGGGCATTGCCATGCCCCAGGGCAGCCAAACAGCGCCTGCGGTGGGCTTTGGGTGGAGAAGGGACAACGGAAACATCTGGAAAACTGAATGCAGAGCAGGGGATTACTCCCGGTAACTTCTCCTTCCAACGACCACCGTCTCCATCCGATCCCTTGGCAGATTCGGCCAAAAAAAAACCCCCATTTTCTCCCTTTCCTGCAGTTGTTTGTTGCTGCTGCGCACCGTTAAACAACTGTCATATTCCTCTCCAGAGGTACTCGTGTTTCTGTGGGCTGTGAAGGAATTGATGTGCATAACTTTGTCTACCAATTTGGCAAGTATTTTGTGATGAATGGCCCTAAATAAATGTAAGATGATTATCATCAGAAGAGACTTCAGTGTAATCATCTTTTCAATCAGCGTAATTGCACAGCTACAACAACTTGATCCCGAGAAAACAAGGTTGCAAAATGTTTAGCTGTAAAAGCAGGCAAAATAGAGATAAATGTAAGATATATAGTAATTCTGTTTACCACAATGACACTCTACAGCAGTCATATTCACGGTACTACACTGCTACCGGTGAACACGTTGTGACACCGGGGTTATATTGTGCTTAGGAGCCTGGGTATCTCAATGGGAGACTGCTACACATTGCTATTTTTGATATTTAGCCCACACTGACAGATCTTAGAGGGAGCTTAACACATTCAAAAATTCAGTCTGGATATTGGGAACTTAAAAAAAACTAACCTGCATGCCTGACTCCAAGTTCAGTACTTTTTGAATTAGCAGAAGAGCACTTTTCAAGGCATTATACGTGACATTTTTATCGTATAAATATTTGCGTAAACAGCTGCCCATTTCAGTTTTCCTGGGTCTTCTGAAATTAAGGACCACGTTCCTGAGGAAAAGCAGCACTCGGTGTGATGGGTGTCCTGGGCAGCTCAGATGGATGCACCCTGGCCCGAAGACCCTGCCTTGGGAAGTGACCAGCAATGGAAATCCAACAACGTAGCAACTAGGCTACATTGAGCATATCCAGGGGGGGGTTTGGGGCTAGAAACGTTTCCAAAACTATTTAAAGATTGAATTTAGGTTCATTCAGCTTTGTTCTGCTATTAAGACATTATTTGGAATAACGTGCTTTGGAATAATGTGCCCTGTGCTTAGCGTTGCTGTCGCTCTCCACCTCCCTCCTATGGCACCAGTGGGCTTCCCATCTTATGGAAGACAATTACAAAACTCCCGGTCCACTGAATTCAGATGTAAACCCTCCATGCCAACCAGAAAGACACTTACAAGGTGGGCATAACTCAACAGGTATGTCTAGATCTCTTTTTTTTTTTCGGTCAGACCATGGACTACCTCTTTGACTTCCACCAGTTTCCAGCGGAGCTTTTTTCCTTCGTGTTATTCCAGCTTTTGGAACAAACCATTGTAACACCTTGACTAATGAGCTTCTTTTTCCAGAACTGCCTTTTTACTGGAGGTTAAACAATCTTCAAACTTGCTTTTCCTACTTTTTTAAAATGAGTTTTAGCATGCTTTCTGAGGCACCAAAACCTAAATCTGTACGATCCTACATATTCTTTCTCATCTCTCACTCCTCCATTTCACTTCTTTCACGTTTCAATGACTCGACGTTTTTTTTTTTTTTTTTTTTTCCTGAAAAAGCAAGCCCCTTTTCCATGACCATTATATTCAATAACCATTTCAACTTGATCTTGTCAAGGCAAAAAAAAAAAAAAAAATCAAGACGTCTGTGACCACAACAGATCTTCATCCTCTCAGGTCTCCAGCACCTGGAAATGGGCCAGAAATTCTGTTGGGATAATAGTGTAAATCTCTTGCCTTTTTTTTCATGCTTTACTTCAGCAACTTCTTTACTTGTTTATTTATATATTCAGGTACACCCAGGTAGCATAGACAGCTTGGTAGACATTGAGAGAATGGGGCAGTGCTGCTCTTTTCTCAAAAAATGCTTGCTGCAAGCCAACTACTTGGGCTGGAGAGCTGGATGGGGAACGATGCACTATCACTGCTCTTGCATTTTGCCTTAAACAGTCCAAAACTACTGAGAAAATAAGCTGAGCAATGTTCTCCTATGAGAAAGCAGAGACTAATTGAAGTTTCCTGCCTCCCCAGGTATCCCTCCCTTTTATCCTTGAAGAATTTATTCCTGAAGAGGGACATCAGGCTAGCCTGGGACGTGCAATGCTGCGTGGGCATTGGAAAAAACTGTTTTGAAGGCACCTGTCTCCCCCTGTTGACCACGCTATGTGGCAGACCTCGAGACATTCAGCTTTGACCACTGAAGTTCTGCATCCATCATCATTTAAACAAGTCAGAGCACGAGAATTTGTGTCTTCTTGTCTTCCCACCCACAGCCAGCACCAGGTAATGAAGGAGACAACACACTGTGCTAGCGAGAGCTGAAGAGCTCAGAGAAGGCAGAAATATTCTTAAGTTTGCTTTTCAGTATGTATGTGTAAGCTGGCAGACTTCTGGGAAGGACCCTGGGGTTTGGGCAGAAACGCACGATTAGATGAACAGATACCACATTTCCTCTTGACTTTCTAGTTCTGCTTTTTCAAGGTGCCTCCTGAGGTAGCTGTCTCAGCGACGTCTCAGCATAGCAGGAAACGCAACCATTATGCAGGAATAACCCTTCTTATAATTTCAAGCGTGTCTTCTGAGATCCCTCCTTGCAGATGCTTTCCATGTTTTTGACCTTAAGAAAGTTTTTGAGTTTTTTTTTTCTTTCCTCAGAAGAGGTTCTTCTGATAAATGGGATACTTTTTATTGCTTCTCCTACTAGCAAAGAGCATTACAGACTACTGCATTATTTGTTTAGGAAGCAGCTCTTTGAAAAAGATCTGAATAGCTCATCCTTTCACTGATGCTACTCCCAGAGTTTGCAAAATAGCTTCAGAACCGAAAGCCCGAGGCCGTCAAAGGAAATAAAGAGGCAAACCGAACACCTTCTGCTGTCACTGCATGAGACGACGCGGCTTTTTTGGGGCTGATAGCAGGCTATAGATGTACTGGCAGCTGTTTTCACACAGGAAGACACATGAAAAATGCACGTTACAGCTTCCAGCCCACCACCACAGAGCACAGGAAGGTTTTGAGCAGGTGAAGAGCAACACGCCTGCCCAAGTCCAGCACAGTGAAGACTGAACTGCAGACAGCCAAATTCCACGCTTGACTGGACTGCGCTTCAAACTGCCTTGCTCTGAGAGCTGAAACCATTAGTGTGCTGTTTATTCATGAGATGAAGAGCACCGAGGTGTAAAACTGCAGGTGTGCCACCACATAGATGGCCTTCGGTCCCTCTTCGGGAGAGGCAAAATCCCCTGAAGACCCAGCACCACCTGGGAACCCTGCAATGGGCCTCCAGGCCTGGTGCAGGACAATGCAGGCCACCATTTTCCTTGGGATTCGGAAGCACAGATGTAGGTTTGTAGATTTCCTTGGGATTTGGAAACACAACTGCCTTGCATGATCTTCTCCGTGGACTTTTTGTGGAGCCTGGTATGGCCACGGGCCCTGCTCCGGGCATGGGGAGCAGGAGACCTCCCGCAGGCCTCACCATGGCAGTAAATGCTGAAGTTCAATCTTAAATCTCCAGTTTATGGTCTACAAAGAGGAATGTCACATATAAAAAAACTTATTCTATACATACCTTCCATTCCATACACAATTTATCTGTATAGTTTATAATGGTCCATTTCACGGAAAATAGTTTTTTGGAAACCAATAGAACTATCAAAATGTACTGAAATTTCCTAAGATAATGAAAAATATTTGTTCAAAACAGGGTATGTTTCCTTTTATCAAAATTTCCAGGGGATGCTCTAAAATGGCTGTAATCCAAAGGCAGAGATCAGCTTTTTCTTCTTTCACAGATCTAATTCCGATGGCCACACATTACTGTTTACAAGTCCTATACTGACAAACTGTGGACTAAATTTAATATTGGTTTATCAAATGAAAACTGGGGCAAGATAAAACAGAGTGAATTAATCTCTTCTTCATCCAGTTTGCCTCTAAATTCCAGATCAAAATCATAAACAGAGTTTTTTAGACTTCAGGAAGCCTCAACAAGAGCTCCTAAGAAAGCAGCTGGCCTTCTCCTACATACATAAAATTTGTGACAAAAAAATCTCTCTTGAGCATCTGAAACTGTAATTTCATGCTTATTTTCATATTACGACTTCTGCTGCCTTTACGATGGCCAAAAACTGTTGAAGTTCTCCTCAGATTGTGCTCTCCGCCCCATCTCTTTTACCTCACGCAGGCCCCTCGAGGCTGCACTGCCTCGTGCCCCAAAACCCCGGGGTCTTTGCCCAAAGCTCCCTCACGTGCCCCACAGCCTCCAACTCTGCTTTGCTTTCTCAGAGGTGCCTTTTGCTTCCTGAACTTCACAGCCACGTGCCGGCGTCGGAGATGGATGACCTACCAGTGTTAATTCGTGTCACTCAATAAGAATTGCATTTGTGGCAGAGACAGCCCCCAAGGGCCTTGTCCAAAGCACGGAGCAATTTAAAAGGCTATCACTGACTTCAGTGAGCGTCGCTTCAGACCCTGGATGATTAAAGAATTAGCTTTGATTATTTCTGAGGCAAACGAGCTTTTAGGAAATTTGACTTTATCTCGCTGCTCGCAGTATGGTTACAGTGAGACCTGGCCCCGGTGACTTGTCTTTAATAGAGTTGCCTGCAGATCGAGTGAGGACCTCAGACTTTCCCTTATTAGAATTCACCACGGACGTCACGTAAAAGTGGAAACTGAATTTAGATATCAACGAGCCTAGGAAACAAACCACAAAAGGCTGAGAATTTCTTCTTATATACTACAGCCTTAAAGAACTAAAATGCGGTGTATTTCCCCTACCCAGACAAAAGGCAGTATTTATGTACAGGTAGTACCAAGAGGGACCGACCATGTTTACCTCACGTTGTGCATGCTTGCTGTCAGCTGAAGACCCAGCAAGAAGGTCTCATTTTGGTAACTTACGTGGCCAGGAGGCGGCTTTGCTGCAGGGAGAGGGCAGGGTGACGGGAGGTGGATGGGGTCGAGCACCCAGGGCGCAGTTTCTATCCTCTGAATTTCGCTCCCTGCTAATCCTACTGCTTTCCCAATTATTGAAAGCCATTGTAGCTTTCATACTTATAGGTATCTATATGAGCAACATCTATAAGCAGCACAATAACAGCTATTTTGCTATTGTAATCGACCACGAGCTATCCAGCATGCATTTAGTAACCACCCTACACGCTGAACGCTGTGTATCATTTTGTATCTCCAAATGATTTTTAAAAAATGCAGAAATAGGTCTTAACATTACTTCATCTAGCCACCGTGACACCATGTAATTTATTATTTTCAAGTGAATAACAAATCATAGTTATATTTTAAGCATGATACACGCTGAGACTGTGAGCAGCTGGCTGGGAGAGGAAGAGCTCCCCCCAAATGTTTAAAGCAATGAACTGGAGCTTCTGCAGGCTGCACCCTTCTGCAGGCTGTGAAACCCTCGCAAGGGTCACAGCTTCCCCAGAGGAGCAGGATGCACAAAAGGAAAATGGCCCAGAACTCTTTCTCTGCAGTCATTCAAAGGAATATGTGCTCACTTGCCATATGCAGAGTTAACCTGTCATGCTTATTCACTTCTCCCCATTAATTACACCACAGCACAAGAAGGGAGAGGCAGGTGTCTCTGCAGAGGATCTGATTTTGTTAATCCCCGTGGTGGAGGTAAGATCACACTCCTACGGAACAGAGAAATGCTTTGCCACATTTTCTGTATTTTTTCTACCCACAAGTAGAACACTGAGCATCCGAAAACCTCCGACTTCTCCGCAGCATTACAGGGAATGAAGCGAGCAGAAAGCCAGGAGCAAGGCACTGCTTTTCCTGACACCGGTTTCACGGGCACAAGATTTGGGGCAAGTTTAGAGAAATAATGGAAGATGTATATAAGAGTGGTTGTGCTACAATAGCTACAAAAAGCTACGGTGCTGTGACAGCGAGGGCAGAGCCAGGAGCTCAGAGGCTGCCTGCCAGAGGCTCTTTTTTGAGGCTTTGCCTCTCGAAATTGCAACCAGCTGCGATTGGAGATGCTCCATGTGTTGTGCCACAAGGTCATTAAATAGCACTCATGCAGCAGTACAGATATGATGAAAGAGGGAAGAACTAAAACAAACACAACAAACTCTATTTTCCACCTAGCCTTCCTTTTTTCCCCCATTTTTTTAAAAAAATGAACTTGACACTCTTTCAATCCTGCTTTACCAGGTGATACTTTGTGCTGAAGCCTCTCCTACATTTTCTGAACCTGCCTGAATACATTTTAAATGCAAATTCGAGAAAAATATATTGATAATTTACTTTCAGGCTTCTTTGCAACCTAACACATTTACCTTTTAAAAGCAGTTTTTATCTATTCAAACCTGACATTTTCAATTTGTGTGTGCTGTGGTGCAGTAAATCATACCGAGCAAAACCAGCTTTTAATTTTATAATTTAGATACTTCTTTCTGCCTTTATGGAGAAGATTATGTGCTGAAATTAGACATTGAATTTCCCAAACTGGCTGAGAGTGGGTCTCACCGACGGGGATGTGCTGCCTTGGTGTACTGCAGGTGGTACCTGGTACACGGTGAAACCCTCGTGAAGGAACAGGGTAACTCCCATGGGTGTTCCAGGTTGAAGCCCTAAATAATGCTCTCGTTTCCAGCAGGAATTTCCATGTTGCAAGTTAACTCAGTTCACTAAATCAGGGTATGATGGCAGCTGGTAAGTAAAGCCAGGGATTTGAGGCTGACCTCTCACTTTGACACGAGCGTGAAGTGAGAGTCCAAACCACACACACCTCCCAGCACCACCTCTGAGCTCTCCCAAAGTCTCCGTGACCGTTTCCTTGGGCAGATGTCACAGAAATGTATGATGTTCCGGGTATAATTGAAATAAATACTTGAGAATAAATAGGTCCAGAGTAAAAAAAAAAATGGAAAATATCCTAGCAACACACTTTCCAAGTACTGAAAAGGAGATAAGAGCAGAGGAGCTGTGACTAATCAGACATATTCATATTTGGAAAACATAATGATAATGCCTTGAAAAGTTGACTAAACTTTGCTATTATTAAACGAGAGCTGCTGTTTTGAGGGAAAAGATGATTTATGATTTCTCACCATGAGGCTTCTGAACTTTAATCTATAACCCACGAAAGGGTGCAAGAAGAGCCGGGGAATTACACTGAGCTTAATTATATTTAACGTGAATTATTCAGAAGTGCAGCAGAGAGACTAAAAATTTATTTTATACAAAGCAGCTTGACATTTTAATTGGTCCTTCAGAAAAGAGACAAAACAATTTCCTCTCCCGAAAATTTACATCTTCCCCATCAAAGCAGCAGCCTCAGCCGAGCAGAACTTCATTAACAAGATTAATTAGCGCGCCGGCGCCTGCCTCATCAGGTGTGCAGCCCAGGTGAAAGGCGGCGGCGCGGCGGGGATGCCGGGAATGAAGGCGACAGATTGAGGGCACCGTACCTTGGTCATTGGCCATTTTGTCGGGGTGCTCAACTGCAAGAAAGAGACAACGTCGTTAGAGCCGGGCCGCGGGCGAAGGGAAGCCCCAGAGCAAAGCATCCCCAGGCAGGCAGCGCAGGGGGGAAGGAGGTTTTTTAGCCTTCCCTTTTCTCAAAGAGCCCCTGAAGAACTAAAGAGGACAAACACAGGTCGCACCGTGCTTTCCGTCAAATATTTGCACAAAGTTTTTCCAAAGGTGAAAAGTTGCCCACGGTATTTTTTCGTTCTCTCGTTCTTTGGTATGCCACTATGATCTGGGAAGTTTAATTAAGCAAGAAGGGAAAGAGAGAGAGAGGCAGAGAAGAGAAACTCCGGTTCTTTGAATAATTACGGTCAAATCACCTGCAAGCTGAACGCTCAGCTTGACGCATATTATCATTGTTTCAGCTTTTTACAAAAGACTTTAGAAGTATTTACATGTTTTTGCATAATAACCATAAAAGATAGCGTGATCTGAAGTGTACTCGACAAGACTTCAAATTTCAATAGATACATTAAAAGCCTTCCTTTTTCAGCTTCTCTTGGATACATAAAGAGCCACCGTCATAGAGCATTAACCGGTCCTCTGCTTAATGAATATGCAAGAATATCAAATGCAGGAAATTGGGGGAAAAAATGTGATTTGCCGCATGAATCTGGAAGTTTGATCACGACCACCTGCAGGTGCAGGGCATGCTGAACCCCTCACTGCTAAAAGTCTCTACGAAACCTCTGCTAGATCGTGGCGTTGTGCTAGGGAACAGTGAGGGTGCTGAACTAGCAGCAGCTTACATCCAACCTGTCCTCCAGACGGCCACATCTATATTCTCCATGCCTGTGGAAGGGGGAAGAGCTCCTTCAATGACCCCCAAACCCGTTAGAGGGCACTGCAGGGCTGGGAATGCTGCCCCACAGGCCCACGGGCAGCCCCTGAGGTTCTGGGGCTCCGGCACAAATGGTACAGCGGCAGGGCTTAACCTGGTGCCTTGCAGAAGGCCCATGAATCAAATTTTCCTTCCTGATCATAGCACGAAGGGAACATTTGGGAGTGTGAAGCTCAGGCTGTGACCTCCTTCTCCCTCTCTCCCCCTTTCCATTTGTCCCTTTACATCCGACCGAGGTTTTTATTTAGCCTTGAAGCCACCGGTGCATTAACGGGCAACTTGGCCAGTGTACATGGACCGGAGGAACGCTGCGTGTGATTCCGATAAGCAGAATGCTGTTTCATTCTCTTTAATTAAAGGAGCTCAGCCTGTTTGTAAATGCTGGCCGAAATCCAGAAGAGGTGCAGCTCAGCAGAAGAAAGCACACGTACATTCAGCAAGTGCGGCTCTAAGATTTCCTGGTTTCTGCAACAGATGAGAACCATCACTGACAAATTATTTGAAAGACTAAAGAAATCCTCCCTCCGCTGCCTGTCACGGGTTCATTCATTCACCCTGCAGCTATCACATTTCATCGGGCAGTTGCAAAGAAATTTCGGGTTGTATTTACTTATTTCTACTTAGTGAATTTCTGAAAATGATTCATTTATACACCACCAAATAATGTAACATTGAGACAGTCTCTGTTCTCTGCCACAGACACATACATGTGTGTATGTGTGTATAATATTTAGTGAAATTATCCAGGTATTTTCTCGGTAAGGGGTAAGAAAAATCCTAGTAATGACTTCAAGTTTTGGGCCAAGTCATCTAGTGAGAAAGATGTGGGATGTTTAATCACATTTTATCCATCTTGCAGGCTCCTTATAATGTTTGCATCAGACTCTTCATGCATGCAGTGATAAATTCAGCCAGCCAGAGCATAAAAAAGCAGATCCTCGAGTGGTGTAAACTGTCACGGATTGATTGAAGCTCACGGTGTAACGGCAATTTACATAAGCTAAGGATTTGCCATTTGCCTGTATATTATCATCAGTGGAGCTGAGGTGGAAGAACATAAACTCACTGCTCCATGGGAGCGTTATTTACTACTAAACATACCTATTTCTCACAGACCACTACATTTTCATTAGTAAAGGAAAGTCACCACAAATACTTACATGGCAATTATAACACAAGTAATGGCTTGGTTCCCTTGGAGGAACTTTATGGGTTATAATATACGAAATCAGACAGTAGGTGACTTAGTGGATCTTTGATGCTTTTTTTCCTTCTTCATGGCTTGAAACTTTCCCTGATCAGGACATATATTTGTCATCAGAGCATACATTACCGTATGTTGCCTACATCTCTTCCGTTAATAATCATTAAGGGCAGGAAACCAACATTTTTGCATAATTCAGAACGCACTCAAGACTTCAGAAAGTCTTTTCACCTCAAGTGCAGAGATATATTTGTCAAAAAACCAGTTGAATATTATTGAACATGACATTTTTAGGGTGGTTACCATTAAATATACATGGCAGGGCATTAGACATAGTCCTTGTAGGCAATTACAAGATGTAACAAATGTATAAATTCATCTTTTTGGTATCTGTTGATGCTGTCTGATCCAGAATTCATTTCCCAAATGAGTTTTATGGTACTTTGTGTAAACATTACAAAGTAGGGGGTATCTAGTACATTAATCTTTCAGTTTACTTAGATATCCGAGTCTCTATATCTTTTGATATCTCATTAGTCTGTGGTTATTATATTTTGATGCCTCGACTCAGTCCAACAGCCTTCTGCTTGGCACAAACTGTGAGCATGAAATTAAGTTGGCACCATCCGCTTGATGGAGATGAAGCACCCACAAAGTGCTATCTCTTCCCATTTCATGGTAGTGGGGAATGAATAATCACGATCTTACCCGTAATTCATTCAAAAGGAAACACGACTTGGACAAGCAAGTCCTGCAAACCTGGGCTAGCTGCGATAAGCTCCGAACAAATTGGCACAATTTTTCTTTTTTTTTTTTCTGACTTGCGCTAATTCATGAAAACTGTTGTATGAGCCTTTTCACTCCCAGCCTGAATGGTCGGTAGCACGCTTCTTAGACACTGATAGCAGCAAAGCAGAAAGGGCAAGCTCTCTGCCAGGGCTGCCGAGGACACTGCCTCATTCATCGAAATCCCTCCTTAATGGGAAGTGCCAGGCACTCGCTGGACATGGAGGTTCCCCTCCTTCCGTCAGAGGCGGCAGGAAAAGGCACTTCGCTATTCACATAAAGGGTTTGCTGAAAGATGAACTCGAATATGAGCTCTTGCCCAACAAAAAAATAAAAATAAAAGGAGCGATGGAGGGATTGCACGTCACCCCTTTTGTTCGGTCATTTCACTTAGCTTTTATACAGCCCACGTTAAATTAAGTCAATTAAAACCGATTAAAAAGAGGCTTGAATGTGAATGCTAATTCCCAGGCTTTTGTACACAGCTTTCATTCCGAATTTCTCTCCGACCCTGACTTTGCAGGTCCAGCCTAAATCCACTTTCTATTCCTGTCTGCCAAGATGTCATTTTTATGTACAAACCCCTGGATTTCCTCCAGCAGATAGAGCACTGAAGTGCTCTCTCATATGCCACGCTGCTTTCCTGGAACAGGTTTGCTGTTTATGTCATCCGACTTTTTCATTAATTATACCTCTTTTCAGAAGTAATTTCATACCTTTGTGCAAATCAGTGAGTGACAGTTAAAATAGAAGGAGCAGAGCTGCTGCAAACATCCTGCTTCCCCCTCACAGCAATATTGCTTACACCTTCATATCGAGTCATTTCTGGGTAGATGATGTCAGGCCTTCACAGCTAGGCAGCAGGGAGGACAGAAGAGGAATATCTCACTGTGCTAATTGGAAGTTGAGCTGGGTACGAGTCCTTTGCTCTCATAAACCAGCGGCCTGGTTAAAACATGCACCAGCCAAAAAACAGGTGCCCCTGGTTTGCCTGCTTTACCTTGCCGGTCACTAACGGGGAGAGATCCGGCTGTAATTTGTCTGTCGTTAATAGCAGGTGCTGAAAAATATCTGGAACAATTTTCCCCACGCAAAGTCAGATTGCATCTCAGTTTGCCGAGATTTTTTAATTATAATTGTGTGTGCCTGCTCTGATGTTATGAGTGAGTCACTGCCAGCTCCTACAGTCACCTGAGGATCCCAAAAGAAAAGGTACGTCCCTGGAGAAATCCAGGCACATCCAATTAGCTTTACCATTGGTGGCAGGAAGTTTGGTGGTGTCAGAGTGCTCTCCCCAAGTTGATTGAATTTAAAACTACAGTTACTGACTCATTATGTGGTTTACTCTTGTCAACTACCATACGTAGCATTTTGCTTTCATCTCCCAATAACAGTTTCAAGGAGTAGGATTTCTTCTGGCTGCCATGGAACTAATTGCAAAGCTCCCACGGAGCCATAAGAAAACTGGAGCCATCATTAATATCAGGATGACATAGATCCAAACCTTTCAGCGTCCGGAAGAAAACAGGATCAGAGAGAGGCCCCACTCCCTTGGCGTTGCGGGCTTGGATTCGGAAGTAGTAGACGGTGTCCAGGCTGAGATCCATGATCTGGTGGGTGAGCCGGTCACCGCTGATGGACTCCATAACCCAGTCGTCAATGGGAGCGTTCTTGTCCAGAGTGTAGAAGAGGATGTACGCTGAAAAAACACGGTCTCGTGGTTAGTGCTTCAAGCAACGTGCTTCCTATGCAACATACGTATAAAATTTAGATTGATTAAAAACTATTATTTTCTTTTTAAAAGCAGCAACGGTAGGTGTCTGATCAAAATAGCTTCAAAGAAGGCTATGACAATTAATTCGTATTTGTCTATTTTTATGCCAAAACAACAATTACAATACTCGCTGCAAGAGATACAGGTTTAACAAATATAAAAGTAGGTAGCACACACTAAACGGTTCTGTTATGAGTACATTTCTCAAATTCAGGTGCACCATTCAGCCTGATAAATGCCATAAACCATACAATGTAAGTCTTCAGGGTTTCAGTGCTGAAATAAAATAAAATGGCTTTAATGATGCACATCAAACACTGGGTGCTCATGGGAAGCCATGTAATATTTCTTGGCAAATCTATGGGAAGTATTTTTGGGAAAAGAATGAAGAACTCAAACTCAGAATTCGGGTAACCGGGGCATTGCAATTACTACTTACAATTGAATAAAACTTAAAAGTTTTAGGATTTAGGGAGTAGAAACAGCAGTGTTAGGAAACAATGAAAGTTTGTAGGAAGAGCCTTCTTGGCAGATGAAATTCTGGAGAGAAAAAAGAGCCTGTAAATAAGGCTGAGAGGTAAAGCATGTCCTATGTGATAACCCAGCCTCAGCCGGGTGACCTGCAACACCAGGCTCTGCCTATCCTTGAAAATAGGCAGAAAATAGGCTTTGTTTTCTTTCTTTTTTCCTTTTTCCCCCCCTCCTTTGTCTGTGGCACTCTAGTAGCATGCAAAGAGGTACGATCTGAGTTTGGTCTTATGTGCCAGCACCACAGGAGCGAGCTTCTGGAGTGCAGAGAGCCCAGGTGAATCTTCTGGACTTCATTTTGGTGCTTGGATCCAAAGTTACTAAAAAATCGGTGTAAAGTTTATCATCACTATTCCTCTATTTTATTTATTTATTTTTTTTTCTGAAACAAAGATGCTTTTCAAAGCTCTCATTCCACAGGAATAGTTATGCTGGTCAGGGACAAATGGTACTAGGATGGAAATGATAATATTTTGTGTATTTATTTTTTTTTTTCTTTGCTTGCTTACATCATGGGATATTATTTACAGACTTGTAGTTTGTTACAAAGCAGCTTCACTGATCATGGCATTTGGTTTAATACATACCAAGACATAATAGCCAAGTTTCTCAAATTAACACAATAATACTGCTCAAACATTTCTAGGGATGAAGGTATGGTTGTTAGACATTTCTACTCTCTGCAAGGAGTTGTTTCCTCTGCTTGGCAGGTCTAAGAAACATTTGGCCACATATGCTGTAAAAAATCTTTATGAGAGTCGTTCTTCAACCAAACACTACAAGAAAGAAGCTTGTGCTTGGATGTCAAGGGACCCCATCTACTCTCAGGTTCGAATGCTGCTTTTGATGGAAAAACTCCATTGAAGTTGCTACCACCAAGTCATTTCACAATTTAAAAGTCAGGAAAGGTTTTTATTTATTTATTTATTTTGTCTTTTAGCCAGCGGGGATTCAGGACCGTTAGCACTCATTTTCGTTGTGTTGTCCAGCAGAACCATCAGTTGTTCTCTCTAAGGACTAAACTGGGTTAATGTAAACAGAGCCATTTCCTCAAAACATCCTCCTTTCAGACACGGTCACAGCCAATAAAGTTCTGATACTGGAGGCTGTGAAATTATAAGATCATAATAATATGGAGGCTGAAGTTATACACAGCTATGCAAGTCTAACCTGAGAATCCTTATTGCTTGGCAACGTCCAAAGAGAAATCTATCCTTATTTTATTGGTAATATAAATTGGGATACTTCCCTGGCGTGACTCACTCTCCTCTGATGCCAGGGAAGCCCTGCTGAGTTACAACTGTTGAAAATCTGACCCAGTGCTCCTCACATCTAATTGCTCACATAGGGCATCACGCTGAAGCCTTCTTGCTCTTACATTTATATTTCTCAATGCCTCAGTAGTGTGTAGCTGGGATCACTGGTAGTAACGCACACTTTCTTCCACGTGAAAATGCGTTCTAGAACCGGTCTAAGCCGATTGTTTGTGGTAATGAGACCATAATGTGCACATTTTTGTAGTTGAACAATATTTCTCCTAATAATTATATGCCTCTGAGATGTCTGTTAACAGCCTAAAGTGATCATTTAAATGCAAAATCTCAGATAGAACTCTACTGTATTTTTCACCCTAAATTAACGTTAAAGGCTCCTAATGGATGTCTTAATTAGGCACTAAGGTTATATGCAACATTTTGGAAAATAAAATCTGTCATTGTGAAGCATCCATTAAGTTCAGTTCTTGTCAGTCAATATTAAGTAATTTTTTTCCTGATCATCATTGCCTTAAATTGTTATTGTAAAGTTAAATAGCTACCAATAAATTCTCCCATTGTGTGCTGCAACAAGCAACCTATCATTAGGTATATTATGTATTGCATTATTGCCAAACAAAGTACTTATTATTAGTCATTTCTAATTATCATTGAGCAGCATGCACCACAAAACCTTTGCTGAGAGTGCTGCATTTTTAACTTAAATCACTGTTCTTAGCATTCAAATGAATATTTACGTCCTGCAAGTGATCTTGCAGTGTCTCTAACATTGCCTTGACTCCTAGACCAAGTTTGCTGATAAAAGTAAGAGAAAATAACATCAGATCGCATAGCGTTCTGGGAAAAAACACGTTTCCACTAAAAACAATTCTGTGATACAATCGGAACAGTAAAATAAAAAGGAGAGTAGAGAATAATGCAAATGTTACCGGTAATTTTCCCATTGGCTTCTAATGGTGGCTGCCAGCTGACAATGACGGCTCGGGGCTTCCCTTCCCGTGTAATGACTGTCAAGTCCTTGGGTGCAGAGGTTGGAGCTGAAAAGAATGAAAATAATTGAAATCAATGAAATGAAAACAATTGAAAACAATGAAATGAAAATAATTGAAAACTCTGTTCTCTTTACCTCTTTTTAGACTACGGAGGAGAAATGAAAAACAGACAATTATTGAAAAATAGTTGAGGGAGAGGAGCATCATGTTGGCATGGAGCTCGTTGTTCATTTACTTGGATTTGATGCAGGCTGCTGATGACTTTGGGTGTACAGATAAGGGAAGAGCATGGGGAGCACAGTGTGAGCATCACACTGCCTGTGTCCTAATCGTATGGCCACTTAGCAACTTTTTTGAATGAACACTGAGCGGATGGTCTCACAACATCTGCATCGGTTGAATTTTTCAAAAACGGGATCCAAAAGCAACCAAGAAATACATACATTGGAAAAAAGTTTTTGTTGTCATCGATAAATTATTAAGTAGGTGACCGATCACCTGTCGTTTGCTGGAAGAGTCTTTCTCACCCTGAAGTAGGCAAGCCACACATCTAGATCACAGATCTTAAAGAAGTCTCTTAAACTGATGCAATGCCCAGCACGATACAAGCTCCCTCATCACTAAAGAAGACTGCATTATTATTTTAACCATTATTATTATTACTAATATTATTTATTGTTAATATTACGAGTACTATTGTTAATACTATTATGTTCTAAGAGGGTTCAGTTGCATTTAAATGGTATTTGGCTCGCAGACAGGGACACAGGGTCTGCAATTTAAAAACAGTGGACTAGAAGAAACATCCTGGACCGCCTTACTATGCCAGGGTACTGCAAGAAACAACCTTTTCTGTAAACTTACTTGATTTTCAAAGTAAAATTTTCCTTCTCTTTACTTCTGCTATGTCTGTTCTGCAATATCCTCCAACTTCATATAAATGATTCTATTTCTCCCTAAATGCATCCATCACGTTGTGTGGAAACAACATATTTCTCTTAAATACTGTTTTCCTTTCTCTGATGTTAACCTCCTTGACACGTTTTCATAAACTAATTCTTTCCCTTTTTAGGCTTTTTGTCATTTAGGAGGTTAAACTAGTAAAGCTTGTTCTTAAAGCTTCTTCCTGTAACACAGGTTTTCCATTCTGGTTATCGCCACATGAGTCCCTTTGAGTGGCTGAAGCTGAGCTCTGCTTTCAGCAGATTGTGAACATAAGATATCATGAGAAAAATCAAAGCTTTAGATGTTTCCCTTAGCACTCATTAACACCCCTCGCATCAGCAAGACTTGTGTAGGCAGATCTGGGGATGGAACTTGGCTCTGAGAGTTGCTTTTGAATTATGGGCATAACAATTCTCTATAGCCTGTGGTAGTAATCTCTAGTGAATTCTGTATCGATGCTGATATGTACATTCTTTAATATCATTACGGGAAATTCAACATGCGGAATGGGTAAAAAATAGGCAATAAAGATCAGCAGTGCAGGATGCCCTTAATTAACAGAGCTGCTCCATCAAGCTCAGATAATTGCGTTGCAATCACATGGGAAAATCTAAGGACACACATATTCCCTCTTATTTTCCCTTTGTTAATTAACTGGCGTGTACTGTGGTTTTCATTAAAAAAAAAAAAAGAAAACACAAAAAAACAACAACAAAAACCAAAAACCAAAAGCCAGATCAATATTTACCAGCAGACTTCGTTTGGTGTCTGCCGGTAGAAGCTGATTTATATCGGTACCTAGAGTGTGTTCAAGACCACTACTCAACCTAAGGAAAAAATTGCATTCTGAACAGACCTGTGGCTGCTTAGTTATAACACAGCCATTTAGATCTTGAATCAAGAAGGTCCTGTGTTAGACAGAAGCAGTCTTTGAGCCCTTTTTACTAAAAGGACAAGGTGGGAACTCATAAGCTTGAGACAAAGACACAAAGAACTTCCTAAATTAAAATGTTAAAGTGGCAAAATTATTATCTAATAATAACAGAGTACTTAACTTGTTCTCACCTGATCTTAGGATTCTTTGAAAAGCGGAAACTATTTTATATCATAAAAGTCATAGATAATCATTATATTGTGGGGCAAAATATTGGACACACGTACTATCATCTGAACATCTTGCAATGACACCGAGTCACCCAGAGCTCAGTGGAACGACCGCTCTGCTTTGCTACCCAGGCAAAAAAGTGAACAAATGCAGTGAATTTTATTCATACGCTGAACCCGAACAGGGCTTTTGAGGGCATGTGAATGAAAGGAAAAAACTGAAACCCCTTTCAGCAGCTCCTGCCATACCTGCTTCATAGGTGGTGGCGTGGGCAGTCATGCTCCAGGTGCTGGACCGCCGCCCTTTGGTGACCATGACAGAGAACTCGTACATGGTGTTAGGCTTCAGGCCGATGACAGTGTGGCTCAGGGCTGTCGTATCTGCTGACTGCAAAGAGACGGAGCAAAGGACATCTTTTGCTTAGCTACCAGCAACGAGAGTTGCTTTAAAGACAATTACAATGGATTCTTTTCTCCAAGCAAGATAGCTCTGTTGCTACTTCATACCCTAATGGGAGTATTTTTAGGACCGTAAATATGATACTAAACTTTCTGCCTATAATTTAAGCAGTTAAATAAATTATTGTGATGCTTTCTCTTTTTCTTTTCCCAGACAAAGCAATTTGCAATGCATTTTTTTTTTTCAAATGCAAATTGAAAGCTAACACTGTGTCCTTCATCTATGCCCATATGAGGAAAAAAGAGGAACATTTCCACGACTTAAACATTCATTTCCAGCCTCTTTGATGTGTTCCTTCCAAAAAAAAGAAAGAAGAAAAAAAGTTTTTAATATCTACTGATTTGTAGTGGAGGCTCAGAAAGCATTTTTACCACTAGAATGGACCTGACTAAGCTTCCCGGGTACTGTGGGGAACACGTATTTATAATATCAAGAGGACCCTTGCATAAAGATTTATTTTTATATTCATAAAACACACTTTTGTTTGGTTAAATATAGTATTTTTATGCATTAGGTTACGTTTGAGAGACATTACTGATCTGCCTCACTGTGATATGTTCTGAACAACTCAACATTGATGTCGATGCGAATATTAAATTGTTCATTTATATTTAGCCGATTTAGCTTTTTCCCTCAGCATGTAGTAAGGACCAATTTGAGCCAAACCGCACTGGTATCAAAGGAGACAAGTGAGGAGAATATTACAGGACATACGGTGGCAACTGAAGAAAATCAATTCCCGCGTTTTTCAAGCTCCAGAGCCTGGTGTGCGGTCCTCGAGCGTCAACAATTTACAGTACAGCGAGTTACAGGTGCGTGCTTTTACATGTTTATACACCTATGGACCTCAAGTTTACTGATTAAGACAACCTAGGAACGCCTTTGCATCAGAAAACCACCTTGCTGTTCACATCTGAGCAGCAGGTGCCTTGCTGGCAGACATCAGCAATGGCATTCTGCTGCTAATCACCAAATCGGACGTTTCACAAAGAAATCGACCTTCACTAAAAATGGTACATCGAGTTTCCAGCACGCTGCAGAATAAAGCAGTAATATTTAAGGGGAAAGTGGGAAAAATGTACTTTGCGGAGACATTAAGGAACGCGCTATGTATGCCTGCATGGCACGCTGTTTTAGCACATGTGCTCTGACAGATGTTTTGCATGCTACTTAATAGGAAGACTAATTGCAATACCAGATTTTATCATCCTCATACTCAATTAAAATCCCCAGTCCTTGGAAATCAGCAGTTTTGCAACTTCTTCGTAGTAAGGACTTAATCCAGCAGAGAATCACCTTCTATAAGACCTGCTGAAGCGAAGACTGTACTAATAAAATCAAAAACTACTTAGTTATACTCAGCTACTTGTCAAAGATGGCAAAATCTAGCTGCTAGGGTTTACAAAAATTATCCCTCAACTAAAAGCTGGATTTCAATAAAGGGAAGAATAACTTCCTCCCCCAGAGAAGATTTTGGAAGAAACGATTTATGACATAAAATGCTGTTCAGCATCACTGAGGGTAACTAATTCTGATAACTATCACTATGGAAGGGCCCTGGCAGCAAACACGACCAGGAAAAAATCACACAGAAAAAAAACTGTAGGAGTTGAACCCATTGCTGGACAAAACAGTCTTTAGTGGAACACAGACATGTTGGGTTCTTTTTTTGGAAAAGGAAGTTATTTGTCTCCAGCTGAGTGTTTTTCTTTGAATGTTTCACTCAGTACTAACTATTAGCATTTTGGTACTCCTCTGAACTTAATATCATATTGAGATGAAGGCAGTATAACTGGAACAAGTACCTTAGTAATTCCATGCTATGCCTTTTTGGGATGGTTTGTACAAAGTAAAGCTGGCAGGGCAAAGTTCAATTTATAAGCCTCAATGGAAAAGGCTAAAACTTTCTTTACATTAGATTTGATATACAGTTTTGAAGCTATGGAAGTTTTTAATGGGCAAATTTGAAAAGAATTGCATATTCAATACCAACACATAGGCAAATGGGATCTTTTTGTGAGCCTGATCTAAAGCCCTTTGAAAAAAATGGAAGGTTTCCCCACTGTTTTCAAAGAAGAACATAATAAGCTTTATCTCGTTTCCTTGAAAAATGGGGCTATTTCAAGAAAGAAGACCTTCTGCAAGGTTTTTTTATTGTTTATGCTTGGGGGTGATTGAACTGGAATAAGGGAGTCAGCCTGGCCCTGAATGTGTCGTGTTCAGACTGGCCAAACGAGAGAGGAAGGCAGAAGAAGGGGACTTCGCTTTTGCTCCTCTCCTCTTCAGCCACCCCCGTGGTTTAGCAGAAGACTTGGACGACTCCGGGCCGGAGGTTTGTTTGGCACCCATCATTTCCCACAGCTGAGTACATGCGTTGTGAAACGAGAGAAATGTTATGAATGACTGTGAAGAGCAAAACATAATGCTGGTTTTTTGGGGGGGGAGCTTTGATTTCCCCCCAAGAGCTGGTTTCCCACTTGCTGTGCTTCCCCGTGCTCTATTCCTCACATTTCTGGGTACAGGAATCCGTCCTTAAACAGGAACCGGATCGAGGGATGGTGTTCAAATCACTACAATGCATCGTTTTGGCATCCTTAATTATAAAAGAGCTTGTTGCAACTGCAGGAGCATACAAAATGATGGTTATAAATGGGCCTCATCATTATGCCAGCATCTGGGGTTGTCAGAAGTATGGCAGTAGATGTAACACTACGGCATGAACAGATCCTTGCAAAGATGTGCAAAGCTTTACAAAGATTTGCCTTGCAAAGATTTAAAAGCCTTGCAAAGACTTAAAAGCTTTACGTTGGCCAGTACCTGCAGTAAAAAAACGGCTGCCCTGAGTTTTCCCTCAGCCAACAGGAGCGCAAATCGGGAGCAGCACAACTGAAATCAAGGGCTCACGGTGGCACGTGGACCCAGCTGATACCAACAAGCCAAATTCTTATGGGAGATGTGTAAGGGGGAATGTGAAAAGCCACGCTCAGAAAAGGGGTTGAAGGTAAGATCTTCTCCATCACCATTCCCATTTTTCCCAAAAATGATCTGAGAAAGATCTCAAGATTAGAGTCCGTAAGATGCGTAACATGAACCTGAAAGATGCAGAGAGCCATCCTTGGGATTTTGGAAAGGCCAGCCTGTATTTAGACAAATAATTCAGGCTCTAATCGGAGGAGCCTCAAAAATGTATAGAGTATCGCCTGTTCTAGAGTCCTAATAAAAACAACTGACGTGAGGTTGCTTTTGTTAGGACATGGAACTGTAAAAAATAGGGTATCCACTTGCAGTATAAAAATATATTCCTAGCAAACAACTTGCTATGGATCAATATGATCCTCTAGGCAGGAGAGGACAACCGTTATGGTAGGGCATGGGAGGAAGGACACACTTATTATGGGGAAGGTGGATGTTATACGAGGTGCAATACATAAGCTGACAATAGCGTGTGGAAAGGAAAACCAAGCAAACAGAACAACCTAAAGTCTGTGCTTATTGCTTTCCATTCCCTGTGTCTCCGTATCTCTTTGCTAAACTGCACCTGTTTTGGTAGTGTTTTCATTAGGACTGGAAAATAAATTCTCATACAGAAAGTAGCATACCTCTGCTGCTGCCGTATCCGTTCAAACTGAGAAGTTTTCCTGCAAAATAACCTCCAGTTTTGATGTTTGGGAATATGGGTGTATGGGTGGAACTGCCGTACAGGGTGGGAGGTATCGCAATTGGTATTTCTTCCCATTCCCACTACTGTATTGTGGTATCACACCTATGACTAATTTATACCTGGTTGGTAAAGATTAAAGATCATAACTTTCCTCAATTAGCATGTAGAATTAATATATGCTATTTTCATCCAACTAAATACGCAGGTTTTTAGCAAGCAGTAGTTACTCATGCAAATCTCCTTTTTATTGAAAGGGGAATCTTGGCTGAGGAAAGCTCATAAAAGCCAACTCAAAGTCTCTGCAAATAAACTACGAACGGATGAAACAGTTCGTAAATTCATAACGTGCTAAAACTTCACCTTGTATTTAGCATTTGTAGAATAGCTGGTTCTCCATCGGACCGTGTAGAAGCGAACCTCCGTCGTCTTTTGGTTCTTCGGGACAGAGTTGTCTGCCCAGATGACCCTCACGGCGTCATGGGTCAGTGCAACAGCCTGCACACCTACTGGTGGGAGCATGGGGGTGGAGATATCTGGGACTGACGTAGGGAAATCATCAAGCAAAGGATAAAAATCAACTTCTAATGGATCGATGGGGTCTGGGTCCATACATCACCAAATGAGCATTCCAAAATAAATGGATACGTAAGTTAAACGGAAAAAAAAAACGAAACGGAACGAAACACGAACAAGCCACCAAGGGGCACACAGCACAATGGGTTAAATGCATGGCATTAATGAGGAGGAGGAACATGAGAAGAACAGAAAGAGAAGCATTAAAGCAAAATGAAAACGCAGCAGCAACATTTCAGTTACATTACTATAACAAAACCAGCGGTAACAGCAATTTTTCACCATTTGTTTAAGTACTTCCACGCACGCTGTGCTTCCTTCACATGAGATTAAGACAATGAGCAGCCTCTTTTCCCAATGATTTACATCTTCTTAAAAAATTGAATCATGTATATGATGCATTATTGGAAACACCTCCGAAGTAGAGTGTCGTCTACAAACCTGATTTATAGACACGACTTAATCTCATGTGCGTAGGAGTTACCTACGCTTTTCTTTCTTGGCTGCCTCTTTCAGGCTCTTTTGTTGTGTTAGGCTCTTGAAGGGAACGTAGTCTACAATTGGTTCAACGTTTGTTAGGCAAAACGGAACATCATAATTTCACTGCTGAAGCGAAGATCTTGGAGTTGTTGGTTTAATACTGCCAGCATAAAAATGTGTGCTTCCAGGTACGGACATGTGGACTATCTTCAAGTAGACTTCTTCTTCCCTGTATCTGCAATTGGCTGGCCTTTGAGGAGCAAGACAGGGAGCATCCTGGGCATAACCTGACAGTAAGGTATGGAGTATCAGAGGCAAATTCTGGTTGACTAAATTATAGAGACTGTTGCACATTTCGTTTCATTTCCAAAAGTTCAGACCTCGGTTTGGCTCTGATGATGCTCCTGCTCTTGGCTTCACCTGGCTCTCTTTCAGGAGGAAGGAAGAATTCCCCGCTTGCCTTACCCCACGGACCGATGCGTAAGGCGTTCATCTCAGAAATGAGACATGTGAGTATGAGTCTTCTTCGAAAGAGGTGCGTTTATCCACCCCAGCTGCTGTGTGCCACTGAGGACAGGCAGCAGCAGCTCAGCACCCTCATTCCTTGCGCTTATGGCATCGCTCTTCGATGCAAACAATAGTCACCACTGCAAAAACGGCAACAGCCCTTCCTTTTGGGGCTCCCAGGGGAGCTACAGACCATTGCTCCTCAGCCTAGACACGTCCGTCCTTGTCCAAGTGCCAGGTTTAAGCACCTGTGGACAACTTCAGGTCTATCTTTTTCAACTGTATGATTCATTATTTAACAGCCGTGATTTTTCTAACTATCATTTCAAACTGCAGTGGGTAAAATACAGCACACAAAAAAAGGCTGTATTTTTTTTTTCCCCCTAAAATAATGTGCTAATTAATTAATCAAAGTATAAATGACTCTTAGTATTTCCTCCCTGACAATTGCTACAGTTTGTCTGCTCCGTGTGCATTTCCAGCTCCTGACACGCTTTGATCACTTGTGTTTTATGATTTTGTAATTTATTATTCACAACTTTGGGATGCCACAGCCTTTGGAAGGAAAAACAGAGGAGACAAGGATGTTTAAAATGTATGATAAGCCATTAGTTCAACCTGCTTCTTTTGTAGCTTCTTTCATCAAAAGCTTCTTCATAAGAAGCAGGCACTGAAGGAAATGAAACAATCTGGTGTTGTGTAGTGATCCAAACCCCAAGCCCACGTTCCACGAGGGCAGGAACGGGCAGCTGAACCTTTTTTTTAATTATTTTTTTGCCCAGTCTCAGTGAATTGAGCTTCTCTAAGGTTGAAAGCGAACAGTTTCTTTTTCTGAAATGAAGTTTTCCAAAGGAAGTGCCTGTAAACTTTGTAAGGTGAGCAGTTTTTGTTCCTGTGTTGTGTTTTTTTCATACTAATGATGGAAGTTAATGTAACTGGCACCAAGTTCCTATTTTAGCAAATACCGCACTTCCTTTCTCCACTTTTTCCAATACTGAAAACTTAACGGCTGTTGTAGAGGAGATTATGAAAAGAGGCTGCCTTTAGCAAAATAAATGCTCACTCACTCAATCAAAATAATTTGTTTTTTGAAACATGTCATCACTGACCTGAGGAGGAGGGAAATGTCTGTAATCCACGGGTGGCTGAAAATAGGTCCCTAAATACTTCCCCCGGTTTCCCCCGAAGTTTCATTCGCTAGTATTTACGCACGGACATCTGTCATTTGGAAATTGCAATCTCTTGACAGAAAATAGTTTCTCGCTCTCTTCGGAGATTTGATTTGTGAATATTACACGTTACGTAACTTGGGCAGACCCCGAGGTATGTGCACGCATGCTAAGTGGACACGCAAACGCACGGGTCTCGGTTCTTGCTTGCACCCAGCTCCCATGCTTTCCTGCTTTGCTGGAAGCGAAACTTTTTTGAGATGCTCTTCCACAAGTCGCCCAGGCTCCCAGGGGTTGTTATCTGCCCGGCAGGAGGCTCAGTGATGAGAGAAGCACCGAGGTGCTCAAAGCTGATCATCGCATCAGATAACCCAAGCCTGCATTACCTTTTTTTCACCTGGATACTGTTGAATTTACAAGAGGTTATACACACGCATGGAATCAAACCCCACAGGCCAGATGGGTCATTTGTAAATGGAGTCAGACAAGGAACAAGCAAACTTAAAGTCTCTGTGGACCCCGAGGCAAACTCACTGGAAAGAAGATTTTACAAGACACATGTTGTTGGCATGCTCAGCAAGAATGACCTCTGTAGATTCCAGACAAGAAGCGAAATTAATAATTTTGAACCAGAAGTTCCCTGACACTTATTACATCAAATATCATTTTTTACGGTTACCCTTGATTGTATAATGAATCTCTCTTTTTTTTTTCCTCCTGACTTTCCAAGATTTCTTATGGGAATACTTCACAAAACTGCATGCTGGAAGCCGTTTTTCCTTGCAGAGCCACCGAGCAGCCATTTGGTTTCTTTCTTCCTCGCGGCACACCCACGCCAGCGTCAGTGACCGGGTTGCTCTCAGTGACACAGCTCCCCTTCCAGGCAGCTCTGAACACCGTGGGTGGGCCACGAGAAAAAAAAGGTCACCAAATGACGGTGTCAATCCAGAGGAAAAACACGTATTTTTTTTTTCTCGCTTCTGTTCTTTTAACCCCCTTTTTTTTTTTTCCTGTGCATAAAACCGACGAGGCAGTCCAGAAGTTGTACAAAACAGTTGTGCTCCTGTAACTTCGCTGTTGTCCCGACATCATAATTGTGAAGAGAGCTGCCTAAAAGCACTCTGCTCAGCTACTGCTGGGAAATTCCTTCTGTGAGCCTTGTCCTGTCCTGTAAATCAGCATCTTCATCTTTTCTAACTCCTTTACCTGCTTCTGCAAATGTGCATGACACGAATGTGTTTTTTTTTTGTTTTTTAACTAATTCATTTTCACTTAAACTACTTTAGGAAGGAAGGAAACGAAAATAATTCCTTCTGGGCTTAACTCAGCACAGCAACGCCTATCTCTACATTTCCAAAAGCTTTGGGAGTCATGCTTCTCCCAAGCCAAACCGTACCAAAGAGCAAGCACTTGTGAGCATCCCATTAAATATATAGGGCCAATTTCTGGGAAGGGTAAATAATTCATTCTGTCCGTGTCATTACAATAAAGAAGAAAACGAAGCTGATTTATTCTAGCAGGGACTTGGAGGTCACAGAGCTCTTTTTCCATTGCCTTGCCCCAAATCGTTTTGCCTATTGCGCCCGTTTGTGAGGCTGCTGTTTGGTGCTGCGGAGCAGATCGAGAGCCAGCGTTTCCCGACTCACCTGTCATCGACCTGGTGGTGGCACTTTCGTACAGAGGCACTCCTTCGCCGGCGTTGTTAAAGGCCTTCAAGGAAATCACGTAGTGGGAGCTCGGCTCTGCAGGAGAAAACAGATAAGGCAAAAGAAAATACACGCTGTTAAAGGCAGGGCTGGCAGGAAGAACGGACGAGCGCTTTCCTGAAAAAGAAGAAAAAAGACAACAAAGTTAAGCCAACATCTGTGCAAGAGAAAGACGGGACCCGCAGTGAGCATGACGGTCAGAAACAGCTCAGAAATTGCCATTTTACCACTTCTTATCTTACCGGGAACCCCCCACGCTATGCTGTGGACGGGAGGGATTTAACGCACGGATCAACTTTGGGGCGCGCTGTGAAATGAGCAGGTCAGGTCCACGTTGCTTCTTGCTACGATTTCCTAAGGAAAACAAGGCTATCCATTTTCCTGACTTTTTCCATGCAAATTGCTTCATCCCTCTTTTTATTTTTTTTTTTCCTAGAGAAATTAAATCTAGCTGTGCAAAAGACAATTACGGAAGATAGCGGCCTGAATATATCGGGCTTTCCAACACCTGTCAAACACGGCACCTGCCTTCACGAAGTCCTTTGCTGGAAAATAAGAAATGTTTGTTATGTGAGGAGGCATTTATTAATGTGACACTGCAAAAGCCCTGCTGCAGAATTACATATTTCATCTGCATTAACACCAAATGAGCTCAGCGTGATTAATATTATTACAGCGCACCTGAAATGAGTAAATAATCTTTAAGTGCTTATTGCATATTGTTACTAATGTCTTTCCCACCCACGTATTTTGTACTTAATTTAATGGCCAGCAGAAACAGTGACATACTTACTTAATATTCAGACGGCTTCTTTGCTTCTATCGCAAAAGAACTAAACTTTAAAAATTGCCAAACAAATGACGGGTGCATTAATAAATCCTTGCGCTAAGTATTGTATGGTTATTAATTCAGTTCGTATTCCCTGCAATGTCATTAGTCACGAGGAAATTATGTTGCATTCACGGAGATGGAGTATATATTTTCATGCGATTTCCACTACATATTAGCATACAACTTTTAATTTCTAAATTAAGTGGTGCAACTCTCTAGGTTCCACACGAAGATTTATTTATTGAGACATGCAGGGATTATTCAGCTGAGCGTTTAATAACGTCACATTCGGTTGTTTCTGCGTAAGAAAAAGCATTTCATATGCTCAGTCTAGACAGATACGGTCACTACCAGTCTTCCTTCTGTCCCTGACCCAACTGCTGTGCCTATGCAGGAGTTTTGAAAGCCGTCGGGCAGAGTTACGCAAGTGGTTAGTACGGACCATTCCCTGTTGTGTACTTTGGTAAATGTAGGGATGGATGCCAAAAGATGAAGCTTCAGGACTTGGAGATGTACCAAGTATTTGCTGACGGTTACTATAGCAAGACAAATTTTGCACCATAGTTTTTTTTTCTAACTACTTGGTTACCTTTGAAAATAAACGTGCCTCACCACGGTCCTATCCATTTTCTATTTTCATACCAATGGAAGGAAGCTATGAGCTCTCTGAACGTATAGAAGAGCACATATGACAACAGACAATGGAATTAATCTAATTTTTTTGCAGCTTTCTCCAAGTTAGGCACGTTAGGGCTGTCCCTATAGGGATGGAAGAGGCAGGCACCTCTGAAGGGCACCGCTAAGACAGGAATTTAAGTAAGATCAGATGAATCAGCCTCTACGGGTTGGTATACATCTCCACTGATTATGCTGAGAGCACAGACATCTGGACTTCATTTGGCTTAAATTTTAAATAATGAGACATTAGTCAGAAAAGCGTGTCACCTTGAACATCGATAGCTTAAATGTGAAAAATTACTCGTGAAACCTGATTCTAGAAATTACTGTCAAAACCCCCAAAACATGTAACTGTCACATTTAATCAAAATACGTTGTGAATTCCCGATAATGAAGAAGCAAAAGGAGTGACTAATAGCTAATTTGATGATGAAAAATGTACTCACGCAAATTGACAAACTGGGTGGAAAAATGTGATAAATTCGTGGAAAATTTTAAAACAAAGACCATATAGCACATCCTTCATTACAATTGCCTATACAGCACAATATATAGTCCATCAAATGTTATCAGCTGAACAGACTGACATTTGATATATGTTTATAACTAGGTTGGCTAAGGTTACATCTGCAAAAACGAGCTCAGATTGGGATGAGGATGCAATCTGCAGCTTTCTGTTAAAAACATGAAAAATTCAGGTGGCTAATTTGAGCTGCTGCTAACTGGAGCAATAAATAATTGCATGAGTCTCTTCTTAGATAAGAGGAAAAAAAGGCAATTTGCTGTGGCACAGGGTTTGAACACAGTATCAGAGTTTGTTGTTTAATCCGATACAACAAAAAAAAAGTGAAAAAGCATTAGTATTATCACACAGAAAGTTGCTTTTTGAACGGCATTATATATTTGTAATACTTAAGGGGTCATTCTGATGCTCTCCGGAAAAGTGCCCCCGACTGGAATGGGAGTTCAAACGAGGAAAGGTTTTTAGTATAAACCTACTAATAAGAGCAGCAGCTAATGGAACAGAAAGGCTGCTGGCACTCCTGGCAGCTACAGCGCTGAAGAAACGATGACAGAGAAGGGCTCTAGAGATGATAATTGCAAGAATCCCAGAGTAAATTCTGATTTTTTTTTTTTTCCAACTGATTCCTATTCATTGCAGTGAGGAATGCAACCAAGTAACAATGCTGCTACCATTTGTATTAGCTATTCTGGAGCAGGAGAAGGAGAGAATTATATGCTTTTTTTTTTTTCTAGCACATGAAATCTCTTCTTGCCTTTGAAGGAACAGAGCGAAGAATTCAGCTTTAATCAGAGCACCAGGAAAGAATCCATCATGTCAATGTTGGTGCGGAACATGCTCTGGAAATAAAGCTGTGTTGTGCAGTTCAACTTTAAAAAAAAGGTAAAAGAAGTCCAAACTAAGCATGAACAAAATCAATTTCTCCTGACGGATGCTGCTACTGAAAAGAAAATAATCAACGAATAGCAACTTGCTGAAGATACCACAGTTATTTTTTTCTTAAAGAACAGAAAATTGCGACATCTCTACATCCATTACACGGGGTCTTTTGACAAATGTTTTCACGTGGAATTTAATTTTCTCTTTAAACTATAAATATAAAGTAAACGTTTGATAACCAGACGTGAACTCTTCGCCAAGAAAACCCCTAGCCTTGAACTACGGTGTTGCGAAGAGGGCAGTGCGCTTGGCTGCTTTTCCAGATCGGCTCCTTTATCTCTCAAATAGAAATTCATTCTCGGTTCTGCTCTTTCCCCATTATAACAATTACCTGACACAAGGGACCGGCAGAGTGCTCTGCAGATTAGTACCCTGGGAGAGCTGAAGCTCAGGCAGAGTCTCCTGATCGTTGTGGAAACGTTGCTCATCCCATCACACCACCTAGAACTGCTGTCTTGCGCTTAACAACAGCTGAAGTTCTTCTAATTTAATGGAGCCAATAAAAGAACAATAAAGGTTAGTTAGATGCTCAATAATCTTCTCCCAACACCTTTGTCAGCGCCTTTCCTGATCCTTACAGAAAGGGAGGCACAAAGGGAAGTAGCAGTTCATTTAGATCTGGTCCCTTTTACTCCACTTGAGCATCAGGATGAGCTCATGAATACAGTGGAATAACATGCTTATGGTGCCAGAGCTTGCTTAGGAAGAAAACTGCCACCTTCTGCTTTTTAATTTTATTTTTTCATTTCCATTACTAAGCTGGTTTTAACTGTAGGCTACAGGAAGCTACCCTTGGGATGGCTGAGACAGTAGGAAGGGATCCATCACGAGAAACAGCTGTAGTCTCCCCATAGACAAAGTGGAAACAAAGATATCTTGTCAAAACAGATGGGGTCTGACAACACCCTGCAGTAAAGGGACAAGGCGGGAGTTGTACCAAGAGGAATTCCTGTAAGTTATTGGGAAAAAAAAATATATATATATATAAGGGTTGTCGAAAAGTGAGGCAGCGGTCCAAAGAGGTGGTCTAGACGAGGTTGAAAGCAGAGTAACTCCTGCAGGAATTGCTCTTCTGAAAGAGAAAAGGTCTTCGAGAGAATTATGCCTATGCCCTGCATGTCATGTCATTGCCACCCGCGCTGAGCAACCCTCTAAGGGGCAGTCATTCGAAATTATCTCAAGAAGCAACCGAAGATCAGCCTCATTTACTCCTGTCTGGGTTTGCAAAAACATTGCACTTGGTAATCAATAGTACCAGCATCAGTTCCAAGACCTGGTAACACTAGCTTATTGCCAGGAAAAGGTAATCTGTCGATAGGACAAATGTCAAATTGAAGTATAAACTCTGCACACCGGGGCTATTGGATTCCAAGAAACCAAGAGGGAAAAGTGCTGCCAACATCACCATCAAAGATAATGCTGTTTTTCTCTAACCTCAACCCAAAGGATATTTGGCCTCCTCTGTGCAGAAATTACCCTCAAGCAATGCACTGTACACCATCTCCCAAAAAAAGAGAGGTGCCTTGACTCTCATTTTACAAATATCCATGGGTTTCTAACATTAGATTAAATCCCATTAAAAGAAACAGTCAGGAAGATGTATTCCACTTCTTGGACAACATACAATTCCCCTTGAGAGCAACGCTTGGAAGCAGATTTTAGCACAAGCTAGGGAAATTACGTCCATCTTTTAAAAAAATAAATCTTTAAATCATATTAGCAGTCTTTAATGGTATTAGTAAATTTAAATATTCCGCTAGAATAGACTCTCATGGTGACTTTCTCCAAATGACTTTCTTCTATGTTGTCATCTAGAGCAAAACGCTTTTGTTTTATTCCTTCTAGGCACTCTGTACGACATCAACAGCCACACTTCAGTGGTGGATGAGGAGACACCTCTCCGATAGTACTTCGTGGACTGTGTCAGGTCATTTGGAAAGGAGTTACTATCAGAAAGGCTAAAACGGATAATAAAGAGCTCGTGTAACGCTTCTGATAAAACAAGAGCCCTACCAGTGAATTATCCCTTTTACAGCACAGCAGAATTGGCCTGGATTTTTGTCTTCTGGTAAACTGAGCAATCCACAAAAAATAGCGAAGAACTTTGTTCATTTAAGGCAAACTTACCAAATTCACTGTTAAATTCAAGTATGCATTTTCCATGGTGATACAGAATGGGCCTTATAACTTCTTTGTGAACAGAAAGCACGAACTATAAGTTTTTTAATTTGGCACTTTTTTTTTTTTTTTTCCATGCAGAAAGGTTTCATCCAATGCTAAAATAATGTCAGCTAAATAACATGGGTTTTAAGCATCAGGAGTGCTGATGTCTCCTGAAAATCAATCGCTTCTGTTTAGGATCTGAGTAGCAACACAGACTGCTGGTTGAGGCATCAAAATTGGAAACATCTGCACTAGCAAAATAACTGCCTGAGAGTTAAAGGCCTCCTTAGGAAATAAAAAAATAATGTCAAAACCAAAACAAAAGACCCATTTGTTCTGAAAGTGAATATAGAGTATATAATATAGAATAATATATATATAGTATATAATATAGACTATGGAGAACAGTGGAAACTTGGATTTGTACTTGCAGTATGTGACCAACTTCTTGGGAGAACTATGGACCACTCACCATTTTTTGTACCTTCAGTCCCCACGGTATTAACTTTTATTTTCCATTTCCTTTAGTCTTTTGCCTATGAGCTATATGAAGCAGAGGCTCGCAATATGTTTCTACATTAACTAGACAATTAAACCCTGATCTCATCTTTGAACTTGTGGGCACTTCAGTAGCACAAATAATAAAGACCTGTTCATACTGAGACGTGGTTAAATTATGAATTCAAGTCAAGCTGGAATTGTCCCCGAAGAGCACAGCTCTGCCCATCTGCTTCACAGAGATGAGGGACGAGGGACAGAGGGGGTCCTACACATCTCCATTTCAAACAATTCTCAGCAAATCAGTCCTCACAGCCAACATACACCTACCCCCAAGGCCAGGTACGGCTGTGGGAGCTCACCACACCACCGTGCCACGAGGACCTGGGGAGCACCGACCTCCAGAGCATCACACCAGGCTGCTGCAGCGCAGGGCGCCCCGCTATTTTGGGGGAGCCTGGGCATTTACAGATGCTCGGGCTCATTCGGGAAACATTTAACTTTGAAAACACTAGGGACGGTGTTTAACGGAGCAAGGAGAATTTATAATGAGAATCTGTGAAGTGCTTTTATTTGAATGCAGTTCAGGAGACGCGCCACAAATCCATATTTACAGTTGTTTTTAAGAAGTCACCTAGTCATACATTATGCCCGCTTCCTGATTTCGCTTGCGAGCTCTGTCCTGCGTGCATTACAACGAAGTGCGCAGGGCTTTTTCAAAGCAAAGGCTGTAATTTGAGCATGCTTAGAAATAGGTCTTGTCTCCTGTGGAGATGTGAACCTTTACAACCCCCACGGTGCGTTGCAAGCTCAGTGCATTCAGTGTCGGTGCTGATGCTAAACAACAAAAAAATCCCTATGCGTATCCCAGACATTTGTTATTGACGTTACAAATGCAGTCAAACTCGGGGAAAGTGAAGTAGTGTAGCAGAAAATGAAGTGTAAGACATATGGAGAAATGAATAAAAAATGAACGGCCGTGACTCCAGATGCCTTCTGACACCAGAGGAAATGCCACTAATGCACCAGTCGGGTTAACCAGAGGGTGGGCAAGATTTCTTCAGGCACCCATACACAAAAAAATAACAATGAAAGTTGCACTGGGAGGAGAGGTTTGCTTCCCTTGCAAAAATAAGTCTTTAGTCCAAGCAAATGTGGATCTACGAATCTGGGTCACTTGGCAGTTTTCTTCTCCTTGGCATCCCCTGATGATACCAGTAACGCTCGAGAAGACGAGGTGCAGTGTCGTAGCTGTCCTTGTGCATGAAAACTGAGATTGTAATGAAGATTTTGGTTTTTTATTTTCTTTTCTATTGATAAATGAATATAAACAAGAAATATTCTTGGCTATTTGTATCATTTCTATCCCAATTTGTTGGGATGAGTTGTTCTTAGGCGTTGCGTTCTTTACCAACCATAAGTAGAAATATACAGCTTACACCAGCATTATTATATATAGTATATTCCGTTCCATCTACTGTTAATGGATCCTAAACATTTTGTGAGGAAAGCCAGTTTAGCTATTTATTACAACTGGAGAATGATGGCATAAATAAACCAAAATACCTTGAGGAAAGTCACCAAGAGCGAAACAGAAGAGCGGATTCCTACACGGAGTTATATGGCTGCAATCCACTTGCGCCCAGAGGATTAACTTGAGGATGCTCTTAAAATCTATACAATTTCTGATTTGGGGGAGTTATGCCAGATCTGCGTGTAATGTAAATAGAGCACGGATCTCAAAGCGACCCTTTTGCTTGCCAGTAATTTCTCCGTACTCCGCAAGCAAAACAAAGTCAGGGAGGAACGAGAGAAAATTGATGCATGAAGTATTTGGGTAGATGGCAGGATTCCTTAAACGACAGTCAGTTTTGAAAGGCAAGAAAGAAAATGAACAGTCCCCGGAGTCTCAAAGTGCCTTTCCTTGTTAGCGTTGTGTTTTAATGCGGGCTATGAGAGAAACAGTGAGATGCACAAAATTTAACAGATTTTTGTTTGATTTTCGCCACTCCATTTTGTATTAAAAAATGCGAAGGGAAGAAAACAACCACAAAGTACATTAAAAAGCTTTTTTGTTCCCTTTCATGTCTTTGTTACAATCCGCAACTGTCATCTGCAAAGATTAAAGAAAATGAAGAACCTTCTTTCGTTCCCTTTCCAATAAACCCAAATGCTTTTTTGTTGTCTTGTCTATGCATGAGGGTCAAATTTAATCTGATCTGCGCTTAAAATGAAGGTGGATTTGATGGAATCCTCAGTATCCCTACCGATACGTTTGTTAAAATAGAAATTTAGATCTAAGAGCTTTATTTTCATTTCTTGTAATTTGTAATTGTTGGGTTGCGGGGTTTGTTTTTTTGTAGTTTAGATGAATGTGGCAGACCGAAGGGATTGTGACAGTTTTACTCTCGGCACCCGATGTGACCTAGGCAGGGGCAGCTTGGAGGACAGGGGCACATCAGCGTGTCCCACCCTTGTCCATTCGTGCTGCCACCATCACGGGACGTGGGGTGACGGGGACATCCCATCATCGTGGAGCTGCTGAGAGCCAGTGTGCCGGCACAGGCTGGGAAACGACGCCTATGAGAGATAGGAAAGCGCACTATAAAACGACTTCTCTGCGTGAGTTTTTAATAAGTTCGTATTATTTATACCGTAGCTCCAATTCTCCAAACTACTAATTAAGCAGAAATTGCTCCCATCCATTAAATTTGCTCTTCGGAGCTTAAAAATTTCAGATGTGCGTAGCTCCGGGCTTTATGGGAGGAGAGGGAGGAACTTTTAAAAGTCTTTGCTAGACGTGCTGTACATTCTGCACTTTGCTTTCATTGCTGGGCCGGGAGGATCAAAGGTTCAAGTTAAAAAGAGCCCTGAAAATAATACTTCAAGACGTGCGCGCTCCAGCTTCCCAATCAAACTCTTTCAAGAGGGTGCATATGAATTCCTGCATGCTCGGGGAGATCAATGGAGCTTTTTCATAGGTCACAGAAAGGCAGCTGTGCTTAAAAACTCTTTATAAAATGATTCTCACGTACAGAAAGGGGGAGGACGGGATGTGCTCTAAGGTAGAAAGTCCACGTTTCTGGAAAACTTGTGAATTTGGTACTCCTTTCTCGTCATATTTAAAGTTATTGGAATAGCTGTAAAACAGTCATTTTATACACTTGTTCTTGGAAAGGCTTAGGGCATTTTACAGATGGACTAATGTTATGGATGCCATATGGATACCCTACTGTTAGTAGTAGGATGCTACTACCTAGAGGATAACTCTACTGTTTCCATCCAAAGGTTTTTCAAAGCATTTTTGCTCTTGGGACATCACGACAATGGCAGCACCAGTGCAAGGATGCCAAGGAGAGCCTACTTGTATTCATTATCGCAGTCATTTATTAAAATATTCCACAGTGAGTTATCAAAATATCCTAGGATGATATAATAATGTTGTTAGCCTGTTGCAATACGCCATTCTAAAGTTACTGTGCTTTATTTTTTCAATATATTAATTAAAAACACAGCTTTACGACCTACTAAAAGGTTTATGTAAATTATTACAGCTGGTGTTTTGTTTCAGATACTCTGGGTTTTATGTTTGCAGCATCGGTAAATGGAAATCTCCTTGGCATGCTTCTTCCCTTTTCATTTAAGCATTTATTTCATGAGCAAGCTTTAATACAAAGCTCCATGGAGATGAGCCCTGCCAGTTCATTGCTACGTGTACCGTCTTCTGAGTTGGATCAGCACAGAAATCGTTACTTCTTACGTGTCAAAGATCAGAATTGGCACCCGTGAATTCTCCAATATTGTTAAAGCAACCATTAATCAGCCTTTCCATTTATAATCACAAGCAACAAATAATAAGAAAAAGCAATAAATAAATGAATGAAGTGGTTCTCTAGAAATGCATCTCCTCGTTAGAATTATTCATTTGAAAGTCAGTCGGGCACTGTTTTTTCTGTCGCAGAAAAGGTTGAACGAGAGCAGGGGACGCTTGCTCCTGAAATTTATGAGACCGACATCAAGTTATCTTTCATATGCTGCAGAAAGAAAACACAACAGATCCTTCACCGACAAAGCTGAAGTCTCTGTATATTCTTGGATTCTTCTGTGCCCGCAGCGAGTGTGTCTCCCAGGCAATATGACCACTCAGTCATGAGAAAATCACCCTATTTAATTCATTCCAGAGAGAAAGTGTAACCTCTATATACTTGTATTCAAGATGATCATCAGACAGAATAAAGTTCTCAATCACTATTATGAAAGGCTGAGTACTTTTCTTCATGTTTTTCAAGTGATTTATTCAGCAGCTCGAGTGCGCTACTCAGACAACTGCTCTAACAGCCCGGGTACAGGCTGAGCCGGTTCTTAGAAAAGTTTTGCCTGGTGGAAGTAATCAATTAAGTACCCCAAATACGATGCAAAGCAGCCACATGAAGTGTGCCTATCAGTATGATTATCAAGAGGGAAGGTATTAAGAAGCAGGCCACTCCGTAAGCGAGTAGGTCTCCACCCTTCCCTAACGAGGGATCTACTTAAGAAGGTCTCCCGTTGCATCCAAGCCCTGTGCTTTCAAGCAGAGTTTTCAAATTAATATTAAAATTTAGGATTACGGAGGTGCAGTGAAGTATCTAATAGGATTTCTAAAGAAACTGCTATCTGTCTTCCATCCAAAAGCTGTAAGTACTAGGTGCAACTAGTACGAGGCGTTCCTAGTCAATCATTAGCAGCAGATTGAAGGTGCAAATATATTCGGCATTTCCTAATTAGCTCTAGGATGACGTATTCTGACGCATAACCACGCACACCATGGCCAAGTTACGGGCGTCTGCAGCTGTCAACAGGGAGAAGAAAGAATGAGAAGATGGAGCTCTTGGATGGACTGAACTATCCCTGGTGTCGTCTTTTCGTGCTTGATGGACTAGAGAAGCAATGTGGGCTGATGTAGCTCACCTGAAGCGGAATAAAATAAATACTCAGCTTGGAGTGCAGGCCAGAGAGTTTGCCATTAGTCCTCTTTGATCACAAAGGTTTCAGGAGTGAACGTGGACATCCCGTGGCCACAAGGAAAGCTACCAGCCGACCGCAGAGAAGATGATCGGTCCTTGGCTTAAAGCACGGGCTACGTTTTGTTTCTGATTCTGCCCCAACCTCGCTGTATCATACTAGGAAGTAATTTTGGATTGGAACTAACCATAGAATTTAGCATAACAATACAAACTATAACAGATTACTGTATTTCCAGAACTTTCTAACAATTGTACTAATAAAAGCAGGTGGCCAACAATGGCCCACGGCTGCACAAACAAGTTAGGGAAGGGGGAACAAAACCCGTACAAATATCAGCATTATATATTGAACACGCAGGGATTGCTACAGCAACCGTATCGCAAATCTAGGGCAGGAAGAGCCAGACAAAGAGGGATCACTAAGGCAGGAATTTCCAGGGCAACCACACTGCAAATGCTGGAAGGGGAATAGGGCCAGCGAGCCAGTGCCACGGGGGCTGTCAACTTCAGCTTTCAACACCCGTGTACATCCCACTTGTCTATCTCTCAACTGTAAGATCTTTGGGAAGATACCCAGGTGGTGCTTTTGTGCAGTGCTGAACACTGAGAAAACCAAACAAAACCACACACAAAGACTGTTGCCAGGAAAAAGAGCGGGGATACATGTACGAGCCCATATCATGGCGCGAGGTATTTTGCATCCCTGTTCAAGACAGCACTGAACGAGTTTTAACCAGGGAGTTCTTCAGCATCATTTCTCTCAGGTCTACGGGAGAAGCTTGTGGAAGAAAATTAATGCCTGACACAGACCTGGAGAATTTGGTTTATGCATGGGTGTGTGAAAACGGTGACTGCAAATGAGAGTCGGCCAGGCTTTCTGAAAGGGAGCTGATGGCAGACAAATCTGATTGCTCCTTAATGCGAGTACCTGCCAGTCTAACATATGAATGATACATAGGTCTGCAGAGTGTTTCAAAACTGCATACAGAAGAAAAATAAAAAGCACCGCAGTGAACTTTGGGAAGATGAAAAACCCCAAATTTTCATCTATGTACATCATTTGGCTGAAGTGGAGCATCGTCTCCCCCATCTCTGTCTAACAAGACCAAGGAGAGCCAAGAGGAAGCAAACACTAAAAGCCACGAGGATCAAAAGGGACAAAGTCTTCAGCGGGGAGAGAAAAACACAATGAAGTTCATCATTTATTTAGGTATCTAACTTTGTTGTTGCTTTTGCATATCACTTTTAAGATAATGCCTACCTCTCCTGCATAGGTGTCACAGTCGTAACTGGTGAGAGGAGCCAACAAAACCTCTAGGGAGTATTTTTCCTCCCCACCTGCCAGCAGAACATCTTAATTCATAACCTTATTGAAAACAGTGTTTTTATTAGGAAAATAATTCCGTCTCATCATTTCATGTAATTTTTTTGTAATGGTTTCTAATAAAGCCGGTGAATAATGCAGGAAGTGTTGGCAACTGTTCTGATTTTTTAAAAGCTTTCTCTGGGCCCTTGGTCACATCCCTCTGGGGTTCATTTTCTGTGGATATTTAAATGATGGAATTTAATTACTGCCATTATTCATGGAAATTGATTTTCAAAGTTGTACATATGAATGCTCAGAGAAGTTGAATTTAAAATTTGCACGTCGGGATTTGTGACCAAAGTGCTCGCGTCTGTAGCCAGTTAGGGACCAGATGCCTGTGACTTGTCTGGACAATGGCAATCAAGTTCCGCTGCTCACATGCTGAGTATTTAAATCAAACCAAAAAAATGTACAGTGAAAAGATACTTGCCACTTGAAAAACTTTTGTAAAACTTCAGACTGCTGAAGGATTTTTGGCAAAAATGAAACAAAAAAAAGCAAAACCAACAGCAACAAAAAAAAACCCACCTTGATTTCAGTAACCAGATTATTTATAACTAAATGTTTGTTACACTCAACACAGCTCCTTGACACTTGCTAGATCTTTGAGGGCTACTTCTCTAAGTGTATTACTGAGATATCCTCCTTGATATGCTGGGCTTTCTATGTACTTCTGCCTGCCAGAACAGCCAAGAATATTGGAAAACTTTTAATCCACAGAAACAGTTCTAATAGGTGAAATATACCACCAGCTTTCCACAACGCCAAGTATTGTTAGCCTAGTAGAAGGCTTTTGCATCTGCAAGTGCTTCTTAGCATACCTTCCACTTGATGGCAGCGGCTATCAGAGGTCTAAGAAGCAAACAAATGCACAAATATATTTATATAAAGACCACCAAACACCGAAGCTTCATAAAACCCACGGCATTTCTCCAGCTGTTAATCAAGATACTTTCAGGGAGAGCTGACCGTCAGGAGCTCCAGACTGTAGGCATCTCCTCAGCCTTTGCCAAAGCACGTTGGTCTGGGTAGTTCTCTCCATATCATTTTCTTTTCTGTAGATGAGTATTTGGGACAGTTTATGGCTCTTTGCAAATACGTTAACCATAAAACACACCACTGAACATAGAGGACGTGTTTGATGGGGTAACAATTAAACGTTTTATTCCAGTGTATTTCCCAAGTTTCCCCAAGGAAACAGCAAAAGCATTGGATGATGCAGCTTCATGATGCTATAAAGTACAAATAGCAAAGAGAAGTGACCCCAGGTATCAAAGAGTTTTGTCCTTATAGAATTAAGATAAAAAGTATAGCTGTGCCCCCCTAATTCACCGAGTTAATTAATCTTCCAGTAATACCTGATCATCCCCAGATTACGGAGCAGAAAACTTACACCACTTCTACCTGAAATAAAAATGCTGAAGAAGTAATGACAAGAGAACGATTAAACTTTCAGCCTTCCTTTAAACTTCGAACTGTTTTCCCAGCGCTAGGAGAATGGTCCAACACCACTGGAAGGATCCAGGTCCCTGTGCATCACGCTCAGAGTTCAGATGAACTGTCACAGAGGCTGTGCCATGAATAATGAACAAGCATCTCTCCTGACACCGTTTTGACAGACACAAAATCGGAGTTTTCTGATTGCCATTCAATTCAAACACGGGGGACCAGCCTGGGGAAAACCATCTTTAGATCCAGCTCTCTGCACGAGTGGGAGTCAGTATTAGGAGCACAAGACACGACCTACTGAATAAAGTCAGCATTTGATCAAAGAAATTTGGTATGTTTGAGAGTGTCCAGCGTTTTAAAGGTGAAACCAATTCTGAACTGCAAAGCATGAGCAGCCTAAGAAAACAACATACGGAGGAAGCGCCAGTGGCAGCCTGAAAATAAACTTACCAACTAGCATAATCTCAGAGGGAGCTCTTTTTCTGCTACTACGAACGAAAACGACTACTTACCCAAATTTTCAATGGAATAGTAACGCTGTTTATTGTCCACCCGCACGGTCTCCGCGTATGGGCTGCCCACGCCGTAGCCGATGATGTACCCGCGGACGACAATGTTCGGGTTGAGCGGCGGAGTCCAGCTCATGACGATGCTCGTGGTCAAGGGTCGGACATGGAGAGAGCTTGGCTGGTCAGGAACCTGAGATTCTGGGATTCAAACAAAAAGAAACAAATTAATATTCTAATTAGATTTTACTATTCACGAGGTTTGAGTTTAAAATGTTAAAATATTAATTAAAATTTTTAATTTAAATTAAAATAACACACACACACACAAAACGACCAGATGCCCCGGTTACATGCAGAGCTTACATGCAATTTCATTTCTGAGCTACATCCCTCCCTTCCAAGAGCCCATTTTTAAGAGCATCTCCTAACGCTTTCCACCTTTAGTATAAATGTACAAGAGAGATTTGAAACTACGCAGGATAACGAAAGATGACCTGCACAAGAATTTCCTATAGGATAACTTTTATCTTCCCTGGTCTATTTGCAGGAGCCTGACAGCTCATTGCACGAGTTCTCCTGCGCTCACTCGTCAGCTATAATATTTAACAAAAAGGTTGACTTTGTTAGGGACGTGCTAGTACATTCTGGCAATAATCTGTCTCTGCCACGAAAACAAGCAGTGAATTTGAACTCTTGGACATGCCTCTCTTACTTTGAAGCCGCTTTAAACAACACATCGACATTTCCGACATGAAGTAATAGACTGAGATGTTTTATTTGCAGGTATTCTCGGGTAAAATTCATTACTTTAAGCAGCAATTAATCACTTGGAGCCTATTTGGCAGCCTTTGCCTTCTCTGAGCCCAACTTTACTTTAAAGGTTAGGTAAATGCCTTTTGTTTGAGTTTACTCACAGCTACCACATCACAAGTCTCCTCAGAGGAGCTGCACAGTAGCTTGTCTTTTTGAGAGCAGAAAGAGACAAGTTACTATTTTTTCCCCAATAAAAAGGCTTGCAATATAATAGCTAAAAGCTCGTAGGCAACAAGGCCGGGGTGAGGCAACAGCAGTAAGGCGAAACGATGTAAACTCCAACAAAAGACACTCCCCGGTTGTGAAGCATTCCCACTGTAAACCTTGGAAAAGGCAATAAAAAGGAAGAATTAACACTTTTCAATAACCAGCGCCATATACGCGTCCTTGGTGCTTTATGTGCCTTCAGATGAATGCTGATGAAGGCATTAGAGGAGTCTGAAAACCTGTTGCACCCTCAGGAAGTCTGCTTAGTACGTTACCGGTCTGAAACACCCAGCCACTTTAGAAGGCCTTTGCATTCAACTTCATAAAATTGCAAGCATGGATCTCGGTTAAACGTTGACGAGAGGGTCACTGCAACGTAGCTACTCACAAGAAGAAGAAACAGACTGTGCCCAGAGTGTCACTGTGAGTCGGGTAGAGATGCCATTTACCCCCCAATCCGTCCTCAAACTTTGTTTCAGTGCAGAACCAAAAGTTACTGAACAGAGCAGGTTGCAAAGCAAGCGACGGAAGCGAGCCCCGAGGATAAAAATAATAATTTAAGGCCTTGAAACGGAAAGTTAAGATAAAGTAGCAATACTGCAATTCCTTGAGCATCCTAAAAGCGGCAATTCCCAGGCAACAAAGGACATCAAATTATTCAAAGGACCTGCAAATGATATTTTTTGCATCTGACACATTGCAGAGATTTTAACCCCGGTACAGACACCACCACCTAACCATTGGGTTAAAACTACATCGTTCATACATTCCATGTCATTTGTTTCAAGCAATTCAAATGCGCGATTCGTGCATTTCAGAGCAAAATCACGACTTCTGGTTTCAAAGAGCAAAAGACAACGTAACTTCTCATACCCTTCTTGGGAAGTAAGCCTCTGAAATGAAGCTGGAGTGAACATTTTGGAACTATTTTTCAAATACTAAAGCGTCATAAACACAGAGCTACTTTTGGAAAATGCATTCTTTTGCTTAATTTCTCTGCATAAATCAGTTTTAATTACACCCTAATTAAATTTATTTTAAACTTTTTCTGGAAAAGAGGCTTTTTTCTTATTCTGAACCAGTTCCAAATTTTAGAACATCCCCGAGTTGATTCAGAATTAACTTTTTTTCCCCCTCAAACTATATATTTTTTGCTTCTCTTTACAGAGAAACGTATTTGCCACAGTCAGGCTTCAGGCTGGACATGACATGCAGGAAGCATCTTAATCCATCAATCTGTCAGGAACTGGACCACCCAGCCTTTGCTGATTCAGTGTACCAGCACTCGGATACCCAGGACTAAAGCTCCTGGAGAAACACACATTTCATATTCCTGCTTTCTTTTTCAGGACATTTCCTTGCGGTTCTAGGTCAACACATTTCCTTCTGGTTCTTCTGGGCTTCGAGAAATACTTCTGAGAAGTGTCCTTGTCGTCCCGTTCTCCTCCTTGAAGTGCCGAATCAGCTCTTCACCCTAAATCCCAAATGAGCTAAATTTCCCAAAAGAAATTTATCGACGGCACCAGGAATTTATCATCTCTCACGTGAGGAAACCTCTGGGCTCGTGGAAGCAAGCGCTGCGCTCAGACGTCAGCCAGCCCACAACCCAGCATCCGACGGGAGGATTCCTCGTCAGCTCTGCCTACGAAATCAGATTTTCTTTTTTTTTTTTTTCCCTTCAGTCTCTTCCCTTACACGCAGTTAGGTTCTCGGGAAACGGGAGCCGAAGTGCCGTGTCGCTGCCTGATGTGACATCTCCTCCTGGGACGCCGCGTCTTCTCACGCGTGCCTCCGAATCCTTCGCTGCGTTTCTACGCGATGGCTCGAGCACCCACGCCTGGCATCCAGGGAATTCTTAATGTACTTAAAGGTCCCTAATTTCGCTGTCAAGTTTGAAAAATGCTTTACTTCTGGGTCACTTTAGCAATTTTCTCAGACTTTCATGGATGTATATTTTACCAAGTCAGGGTAGTTTTCACTCGTCCCATTTCGTTCGGATATTTCCCCAATCGCTTTTCAGTATGAATTGCAGCGTGATAGCAGTCTGGCTTGTCATGCTCTTAAAGCACTAATTTAGAGCTGAAGCTAAACTATATCGCTATCTAATATGTGTAACAGCTTCCATCTGTTCGGTGCAGTAATCAGAAACCAAGCATCATAAACCCATTTTCCTGGAGGATACCTTCACAAAGTTGATCAGAGATTCTCTTGCATCCTTGCTCCAGCTATTTAAACCAGACCCTTTGGGGAAAGCATTGCTTTCAGTTTCTATTTTTTTTTCCTTTTCTGTTTAAAGCACGAAATGTGAGGCTGAAAATAAATATTTAAGACCTTCCCAGCTGTCAGTAAAGGCACGCGAGCTTTCTAGGGAACCTTGAAGAAGCAGCTATGTTTGGATTTCTAATCACTTGAACAAAACACACTAATTAAAACGAATATCCATCGGGAGCTGGCGCCGTTCTCTGGGATACTGCTCGTCTTCGTGCTGCTGACGCCAAGCAGGCTTCCAGTGAAAGCAGGAGAAGCTGCAGGAGCCATAGCAGCTGGGAGGGACTTGCAGATAGCAAGCTGGGCTCCAGCACTCCCCCTCTTAGCTGCCACTTGCAGGACTCCGCGTAACTACTGCAAAAAGCAGGTTTATCCCCAGGGTTTAGCAGGCTGCATTCCCAGCATCAGGCTGCTGCAGCTTCCCGATGGTAATTCATTGCTGCTGCGAATGCAAATGCATGTAAATACAACAAACAGAATGGCTCTGCTTTAATTTATTCACGTGTGCCTGCATGCTTCCGCATATTTGGGCACAAAACCATCACAGGAACGTGATCTATACAAAACCCAAATTGAAAGGAACGCGCTCAAACGTGTTACTTCCTTTTTTTGCATCCTGCGGTGTGCTCAGAATTTATCTGTCGCTCGGTCCAGCGCCGAGTCAGCTGTTTGCACTTTAACAACATCATTTCTCCAGCCGAATCATGGTTAGAAAGATATCATCACGCACCACGGCAGGTTGCGATCCGCTGGCACAGTTACAACCCGCCTAGAGGTATCCTTCAAAACGCTGACGAGAAACCACCTGTACGGGCACTCCTGTTTTGCGCTGCAGCCGCTCCTGGTCTGCTGTCAAGTTGCATTTGGACACGGGGAAAGGCCACGAAGCAGAAATCCTGCAAGTTGGTTGGTTTTGAGATCATAAGGAAATCCATCCAGTCAAAAGAAAGCCAATATCAAGCGCAACGGTGCATTTAAACTAATTATTTATTTATTCTTTCATCCTGTTTGCCTTTGATCCTTTTTAGGCGATTCATTTTGTTTTAAAAATCATAGCAATTTTCACCAGTTTCATTTTCTATTCATCTCCGCTCTGCTGCATCTCTGCTTCTTATGGATTGTAGTTTTGCCATGATTTCCATCTGTCAGCTTCTTTGTTCCATTTTATTTTGCACTTTGCTTGATTTTTCAGGTAAGACTTTTTCATTACTCTCCTTTTATTCCTCCACTTCTTCAAATATCCCAGCCATTTTTATCTACCCCTTTCATTTCTGTGTTTTCCTTCCCTTTTGTGTCAGCATCTGCGCTGATTTACAAAGCCTGGGGTTTTCAGGTATCTGCATCTCATCATCTTTCACTAATTATTCAGCTTCACTGCCAACCTGCGTTTCTAAAATCTGCAGATAAAGGCTAAGAAAGAGTATTTGACATATCTCAATATTTGCTTGGAGAATTATTAGGATTGCTGGCATCATTTTCGTTGTTCCTTTGGTTGATTACATTTATCGTTTATGAAGTTCCAGATCCATTTCACAGCGTTACTGCAAACGGCCACGGTGCTCGGGAGCTACATTCTGGCACAGAATCACGATCCCGAAGGCTGCTGACTCCTTGGTCGTGGCGGTAACAGGGAAACACAGCACAAGACATGAGCGATCCAAGAGCAGAAGAAAACATTTATCTGTGGATGTTTCCAGGTGAGACCCTGGAATGTCACCCCAACCTTGTGCTAGAAGACGAGGACAGTGAAAGCCCTCAGCTGGAAAGCTTTTGGAGACAACAGCTTTTAAGAGAGATGCATTTACCATCAAGATCATTCTCTGGCGTTTCTGCCGTGTACCAGTCCGAGGGCGGCCCGGTCCCGTTCACTGTCATGGCAGCCACCTGGAAACTGTACTGGCTTCCTTTCTCCAGTCCTGGCAAACAAACAAACAAAACAAGTGAAATCGTACAGAAAGAAGAGGAAAACCAAACAATTTGCGACTTTACCCAACGCAGCCCCCGGCGACCGCCCTTGTGTCTCCCAGCCCGGTTGGGGATGGTGCTGCAAGGCACTGGGGGGGAACAAGGGATTTTGACCAAAAGGAGAGGTTTCAGAAAATGAATGAGAGCCGCACTGGCCCGTGACTAGGCTGGGCTCTAATTCCCATCCATTGAGCTCATGGATATAAAATGAACGAAGTCCAACTAGTGGGAAACTGAAGAATTGTTTCACATAGCTTAGCCACTAATTGCACATTGCACAAAAACAGCTCTCCCTGCTTTTCAAATGCAGGAAGCTCCAGGTAACTCTCTCCTTACGCATAAAATATGCAGGCTAGGAACTAGGTTAGCAACTGAACAGCGTTTTGCTTGCCGGTGCTCCCGATTAACTTCAGAGCATGCAGTCCGGGAAAAAAACACATGAAATCTTTCCAATATTATGAAATAAGCAGGAATTCCCAAACAGATGTTTTCCTTTGTGGCTAAAGCCATCAGAAGACAATCACTGCAGCACGGCTCGATGTGCCACAGGACCTCCAAGGCCCTACGGCGGGGATATACGTTTACCTTTTTGCCTCGCCTATACTGACCACAAAAAAGCACAGGAAAAAAAACCACGTTCCATTTAATTGCGGACGTTCTCCAGAGAAGAACGCTCGTGATTAAAAAGAGCGGTTTAACGTTCAGCTGACGTGACTCTCAAATTGCTAGCAGCTATTCGAGAGCCTGCATTGTGACTCTACACTCCTGTGCTACTGCAGGTGTTCTTATTATCCCGCAAAGCACCTGCCTACCAAGCAGGATGGCAGCGAAGATCTAAAGCGTCGCCGTGTTAATATTTAAAAGGTCCATTTAGAAGAGGCACGCAGCTCTAGCAATCGCAATATACGCATGCAGAAGGTAATAATGAGGCTGGGATGTATTTCTAACTGCCTTCCCAAGCCCGAATTGCCAAGTTTTGGGAAACAAAGCACTTTGCTTTCCACTGCATAGGGGTGAGCGGTGGACGGGGTCGGTGGGAGGGTTGAGGGCTGCGGTCCCACTGGGACTCTGCTGCTCTCCAGACCCAAAATAATTCATGTGAAAGAGCTCGAGGCGTGGGGATCTACCACAACGGAGATTAATCTGCTGTGCTCCCAGCCCAGCAGACGACGGCCGTAACCTCCCGCTGCCTTTCCACCTTGCCAGCCCTGGGGATGGGGAACGTCAGAGGTCTGTGCCTTTGCTCTGGGACTTGGACTTTATTTCTACTTTATTAGCCAGGAAACAGATCCTTTCCAGCTTGGCTAAAGGCCTCGGTATACAATCTCTCCCCAGAAACTACGAGTTTCTCGTTCAGCTGTTAGACACCATCCTCCACAAATCACCCCACAGGAACCGGGGCCAGCAGCCGAGGTAAGACAACCAAGTTGAGGGTTCGATATTTAATGCCTTCCTCGTTGAAAATAAATAAATAAATAAGAAGTTCTACTCGTGCTTTTATTTAATTTTGAAACGAAATCCTGCTTTTCCTTTCCAAACTGGTAAATGAACATTTTTATTCTTAAGTATGCAATTCAGAAATAATTCTGATTCTCACCGATTGCACTTTATATGGGAAAGCAAACATAAAGCAGGCCATCTGAGGTGAAGGCGCGGTCATAAAGATGCCATGGACTTTGACAAAGTTTAATTTTCTCCCTTGCTGCTTTGCTGCTTTCTCAGTTACGGCTGGGCATAATGCAAGAATACGAGCAAAATTCATTTTCAGCTCCTAGAATTCACTGTTACCCCTACAATACTCACCTGGCTACTTTCATTCATTGCAATTACAGTTTTGTTATGATCCACTGTTGCCCTTTTTATTCTGTGAGGAGGTATTTGCCATCTAAAGTCTTCAAATAGAAACCGAGGAAATCGATATTTTTGCACCCGTACAAAAATAGATGTTTACTGAGTGGTCTAAAAAGCTATCTGAGGCTGAAGCTATCGGACACGAGGAATTTGGCCTCAAATTCACTAATGATAATGAAAAAATCCAGGAGACAAATATATGAAAAAAAAAACAATAAAGAAAAAATTGGGTAAAAAAAAATAATACAAAGACTGTCTTTGTACAACACAATAAATGCTACCTGCCAGCAAAGAAATCAATGTTCCCTTGAAGTGAAAGTATATTTTATTCCCAAAGCATTTAATTCATCAAAAACCTTGCAAGGTTGTACCATGTGAACACTGACCTGTGAACAAGTACCAGAGGTTGTTTGGCTCCAGCGTTTCAATCTCACCCCTGCGGGTAGTCTTTCTGTGTCGGATTTTATAGCCCGTAATAAATCCATTTTGAGTGCCTGGTGGTGGAGGCAACCAGCTAACTTTGATACTCTGTAAAAGAAGAGATATTACTGCTGATTTTATTATTATTTTTTTTGAGGAAATGACAAAAGTAAAGCGGATAAAATGAATGAAGTAAGGAAAAAGAAAATGGCTATTTTTTTTTAAACCAACTTTCATTCAACTTTTTATATCGAGAAGACAAAAATCTGAGAAGATTCAAGTGATGGCATGAAGAAAACTACGCACTCGCTGGCAGTGGATGGCTATACAGACAATGGATTTATATGCTAAATTTTCTCCTTTTTCGGGAATTTTTCATTTCAACAGGCCACTAGAATACCCGTGGTACTATAAAGGTTGAGCAGACACTGTGACTCGTTTCACTTTCCAGCCCAAAGTGCCCAAGTCTCACCTTTTTGCCCATTGCACACATCTATCACCCTGAGCATTTCTAAGAGTTTTGTGCCATTTCAGTTCCACCGACGGTCACAGAGATGTCACCGCCCCCTCGTCACATCCGTGTAAAGCCAGTCAAACCTCCTGGGCAGAAACTTATCGCCGATCCCAACTTGTAAGAGAATTTTAGCCGGACCAGAGCTTGCAGCAAGGCAATTAATCACTAATTTTGTTCTAACTTTGCTTGTCTAGATTGTATGGGGCTCATTCCTCACCACGCTGTGCACCAGACCCTGGCATGCATCACTCCCCAGCTCAGGAATGTCAACGTCTCTCTTTCCTTCGCCCTCTACCACATCAGTTGCTTATCGCAAAGGGATCTTTCTCCTTCTACTGTAACGACTTCATTTCTTCAGGAACCTTTTCTGAGGGACCTTATCGAAAGCCTTTCGGAAATCCGAGAGAATGGTATCAACCGGATCTCCCTGCCCATGCGCTCCGTGATTCCTTCAAGGACTTTAATAGGGAAGCGAAGCAGGACTTCCCTCGACAAAAGCCGTATTGATTCCCCTCCGTCATATCACGTCCATCCGTGTGTCTATTCATTCTCTTCTTTATTAGCGCTTCTATCAGTTTGCCCAGGAAAAGCACTCGATTCACTGGGCTGGACTGATCAGAGAGCTGATACTGTACATCAACCTTTTTTCTCCTAAAACAATCCGGGCACCAGCAGTTCCTTGCAAGTCTCCGGTCCTTTGAAGGTTTTACCCACCAGGATATAAGGTCTTCACGGTGTGAAGGGTTTCTCATGGAGCAAGGCCACAGAATTATCTCTGCACTGGCTCTTACAGCACTGCACTACGGGTTTTTAGACAAAAAGAAAAGCTGACCACATCACAGTGGATAGTTTTTGACCAAATACAATTTATTACCATTATTGAGTTGCTTAGGCCCTGCATAAATATGTTATAGCGCATATCAAATTAATTATTGCAATAGAGAAAAATCAATGTTGCACATATATTGCCCCGTGATTTATGGTTACAATCAATTATACATTTCAAAATCAATACCTTGGGTTTTCAGCGCGGAGTGAATTAATGCTGGGGTTCTTACATTAGGGCAGAACAAACGCCATTTTTCAATTGTGAGAGTGATTGTTTTAAAAACAGATTTGGTCGCTTTGCATATTGAAATTGCCCACATATAACACATTTATGGGGGAACGCAAACACCCCAAGAGCGTCTTTAAAACATTTCTGCTGACAGCTCCGAGGACGTCTTTGGGTAACTCGTTGTGTGCTACCGGCGCGCTCCCAGGTCTTCCCGTTTCTGCGCGACACTGAGCCACCTTCTCATCGTGCCCATCGGGACCTCAGCATCTGTGTACAGCCCCAAGGAGAAGACATTTTGCCCCGTTTCCCAGCAAGCAGAGCACCTGGGTATTTTCTCAGGGGAGGAGGAGAAATTCCATACTGCTGACCCTTCTAAGAGCAACACGAAAAGCTCTTCTCGGTCCCCATCCTACGGCAACAACCTAAAACCAGGATGAACAATCAGAAAGGAGGGCAACGCACCGCCTCACGGAAGAGTGAAAGCAGAACCCCCGTAGAGTTATTTACCCTCGGACCTGGAGTATCCTGAAAAGTTGGAGATGATAAAAAGTATACGTGGAGAAGAATCAAGAAGTGGAGGGGCAGAAATGCCTTCAGGGACCTTCTGCACAGCTCGTGCAGGTTGCAGGAATGATTTGTAGATTGAAAAATCCTACTAGAAGGGACGAATCACATTGGTCTCAGCTTGGAAAATGCAGCAACATCAACTTTTACCCAAGTGTACCGCTTATAAAAAATTTAGAACTGACTCATGTGATAAAGAACAGGTGAGTTTGAACGAAATCCTATAGTTTGGGCGACCTCCCGATGAGCTGGAATTTTGGGTGAGGATTTCTGGATCTTTGCTGTGTCAAACCACAGCCTCCGTGTTGTCAATTTATTTCAAATACTGCTAATTTCTGAACTGCATGTGAGCTAGGACAGCTAGGAGGCCCCAAGGCGATTTGTTCTCCTCCAGGAGCAATACTGTTGGCTACGCTCGTTCAGAGGAAGGGCTCTTTTGGAAATAGAGTTACTTGCAAATGTAACAACACTTGAGCACTGAATCTAAAGCCCCAGAAGAATGAACCAAGAGGAGAAGGGAGGTTTAAGCAAGCGGTGTGTCCTGGGAAGGGCCAGACCTGGTGGGACACCGGGCTCTGGATGCTGAGACGTCATTTTCCAGAAGGGGAGCAGAGCAAGAAGCGTGCACAAAGCTGGGTAGCTTTCAAAAACGCCCCCTGCTTTGATTTTCAAGCTGCAGTGACAGATAACTCGGAGCAATTTTTTGTCAGGTTGCCTCCACAAATAATTAATTTCATTATTTAAATATTGAGTCTTAGTGCTAGCCTGAACTTGGCACCGCAATTTGGTTAAAAATGGGAAAAACAAGAGTTTCGGCCCAAGCATGCAAGCACTTGGAGCCACAATACCTGCGAGTGCTGAGCAGTTTTTTGAGCCCCCAAATATCCTTCTTTCTGCCCCAAAGTCAGCAGCGATTGCCTCCTCTCCCTCCATGGCAGCCCTCGCAGAAGCAATGGGTTTGACCGTGCGCCCAAGGCAGAATAAATAAGATCTTCCTTCTGATCAGAGGAAAAAAGCGAGTTCTTTACGGATTCACCCAAAGCTGTCACTGCAACGGCAACCGTTCACTTCACCTCAACCTGGTCTCCATGGACACGACGGCGATGGTTTTTATCAATAGTGCTTAACATGTGCCCCTTTGATCCGGGGAAATCGATGACTAACATGCTGCCGGGCTCCTTGTTCTTTCTCCTGCTTAGGAAAGAGCGGGAATGGCTAGTGCTCTAATCCTTCCCGCTTTAGCCAAGAGGCGACTCGCAGAAAGGAAATATTTCCTTCCTATTCCATCGGGATCCCTTTGCAGATGGTCCTTTGGAGGCTGCAGACCACACAGCTTTCAGTTGAGCCCTCCCCGATCAACTGTACCTGATAAACCTTTTCAGAGCGAATAGATAGCGGCGCAACGGATCTAGCCAAACCCGAGCTGAACCTTTAAAATCTTTCCTGCAGTTCCCGAAAACCCAGGGTATTTTCATTTCCACGTTTTCATGATTATCTACTTAGACACCAAGCCAGAATAAGAAAAAGCTGAAGTATTATCTCTACGTTGCTCAGAAATGCGGAGCATCAGGAATCCCATTAATCTTACCAAATCAACGTTTCTGGACGTGCAAAGGCCATTTGTCTATTTTAGTCAATGAACCTCTGGACGTAAATGCTCGTTTAGAGTAAGAGGGACTGTTGCGAATGTACGCAGATTAAGCATCCAGAACACACCTCGTCGTAAAAAGCTGGAAAAAAATCGAAAAGGAATAACTCGATGATTTCATGCAACAACAGAATGGGTTATTAGTCTCCACGTACGGCCAGCAGCAACAAATAGCCCATTTTTCAGTCTAACTATGACCCGTGCACGAGCTGGGATTTGAAATGAATTTCCTGAGCAAGGCGGCAGAGTTGGGAGCCAGTTGTGTCCTCTTCTTGGAGAACTGCCTTCGCGTTGCTTCTACATGGAAACTAGGAATTACCTCCGGTTACCTCCGTAACGTGTCCGGAGATTTTGCAGAGCTCTCTGGAATCAAAACTAACCTGAACAACTCAGGGAAACCAAGTATTATCTCCCAAATCGGGTATGTCTTGAAAGACAGACAGGACTCACGAAGGGACTTAAAGAAGACCGGATTTAAAAAAAAAAACACATCAAATCCTCAGGTGCGCTTTAGAGCAAGGCTAGCGCTTCGGGCTTTGCGCAAACATGGAAATCGATGTCTCATTTGTGCAATAAGACGGGCTAAGCCTGGCATAACTGCAAAATAACAGATTTCAGCAAGAAATGAAGCATCCTGAGGTGAAGTAAAGGGTGCTTAACGTACCGCCACTTTGCTAGGCGCGAGCTCTCTCTTGAAAGAGAAGACAAATTCCCGGGAAACATTTATCATATACCATGCACGTGGCACGGGAGCTGATTATCTTTATCTGGACTGTCAAAACCATTTACAAGTCAGACCTATGGAGCCTACGGAGATCCCGTATGATGACTTTAATGAAATGAGGGTATCTTAATTTGAAAGGCATTATTGTTATTGCTACAGGAGAACAAACTAAGATCTGTTTTTTTGCTGCCGGCGTTTTGATCCTCGTCATTTAACGCAATGAAATGTGTGCATACAGTGAGATTCAGGCACAGAGCATCGAGTTTGCTCCCAGCTGGGGAGACGTTAGCTTAGACCTGTGTGGGACCCAGAAGTGCTGTCCAAAAACCACGGGAGGCTGCGGGCAAGGAAAGAAGATGGAGAGCCCTTCACAGCGTGCACCGTGAACTCCCAAAGTCCTGCTAGAAACATCTGAAGGCACCGGTGGGCAAAGACAACGGGGTTTTTCACGTGATGGTTTGCAAGCTGAGGAGCAGAAAGGATGAGTTTGGATACTTTTTTTTTTTTTTTTTTTTCCAACCAGTTCAGCTCTTTTAAGTCTTTTGCTCCACCACTTCCCAGCAGCGTGAATCCTCGCCTTTGATCCCACACCTTCGGGAGCAGCCCTGGACTTGGCCAGGCTCAGAAACAGCTGCTGGGAGTAGGTAGGAGATTGGAAATGACCCCCTCTTCGGCACATCCCCTTCCCCTGCCACATGCACGAGGAAGAGGAGAAGGGGCTGAAGGTGGGAGCTGTGTTTCTCCCACCCCACCGCATCCATCCCGGCGCCCCGGGCATCCTCGCTCCTCCACCTCTCACAGGTGAGGGCTCTCACCTTTCAACCAAGCCAGGAGCTGCAAATTAATTTACAAATACACATTGAAGCTGTTGGTGGTTGCCTTGGCTACGAGCAGTTGTAAAGTTCCCAACCATGGTGTTTCATAAAACCACTCTCGCTCCCAAGAGAAGATAATGAGAAAAAAAGCTGGGAGGACTGCTAAGGTATGAAGACCTTTCCAGCCAGTATCGTCTTCTCCGGGTATTTCTCTTCTGAGCTACGTCTCCAAAGAGGTATTTTATTAAAACGGCATGATCAAATACTTAAAACCACTTGATTGCCACAGTCTTTAAAAAAAGATAAAAATTAAAAAAAAAAAAAAAGGAAAGAAAAAAGGTGATAGCAAAGAAGATATACTGGTGAAAGAAAATTAAGGATAAAAAATGCCTCTGGGTGTCTTTGCTAACTTGAAAAGAAAGAGAGGATGAAACATAACCAAATACAATGCTTAGAAAAATCAGACACCTTGGGCAGAGGCTTATGATGGCAAAGGAACAAAACAAACAGAAAATGGTGAGCTTTGACAACAAATAATGAAAAAAAAAAAAGAATTTTCTCTCTCTCTTCAAGTGTAGAAACTTCTAAGGCAAAACAGCTTCCAAGATTTTGTTCTAGATATTTAAAAATAATCATGTACAGTGCAACCGTGCACTTTTTATGCGAGTGACATGTGGAATGCCAAATTGGGTTTGGGTTCCAAATGGGGTGTTCAGCCTGGAGAAGAGAAGGCTCCGGGGAGACCCTACAGCAGCCTGCCAGTACCTAAAGGGGGCTGCAGGAAAGCTGGGAGGGACTTTTTGTTAGGGGATGCAGTGATAAGGCAAGGGGGAACGGGTTTAAACTAAAAGAGGGGAGGTTTAGATTAGATATAAGGAAGAAATTCTTTCCTCAGAGGGTGGTGAGGCACTGGAGCTGACTGCCCAGAGAAGTTGTGGGTGCCCCATCCCTGGAGGTGTTCAAGGCCAGGCTGGATGGGGCTTTGAGCAACCTGATTTAGTGGGAGGTGTCCCTGCCCATGGCAGGGGCTGGAATTAGATGATCTTGAAGGTCCCTTCCAACCCAACCCATTCCATGACTCTAACCACTAAACAGGGCAGCATTTTTCTTTTCATTAACAGGGATTGCTCAGACCAATAATTTTCCCATTTAAAATAATTTCAGTATTTAAAAATTGGTGAGATTCCTCCCAGGTAGCGAAATTATTTGACTTAACCCACCGGCTGATGGTGAGAAAAAGGAACACCCAAAGCAGACAACCCCGGTGCCCGGCCAGGGGATTGCTCGTTTTCTCCCCATGGCACAGGAGAGCTGGCCTAACCATGGGCATCTCACTTCTAGAAGCCAAAATTAGGACAGGGGAATCTGGCTTTCAGTTTCTCCTTGTATTAACTAAGCAGAAAAGGGCGATAACTTTTTCTATTTAAGGCATTGTAGGCCCGTTTTGACATTTCATTTGAGAATTCAAACCAGCTCGTAAGAACTTTGTACGTATGTTTGAAAACAAAACCCTCTGAAGAAACTAAGAGATGCCGCTTACTTGAAATGCTCTTTATTTGTAAAGAACATTACACTCGTGAAGATTTTCAAAGCTTTGGCTTCTCATTCAGAGTCAGACTACTAGGCTTTCATTAAGGCAGAAAAAAAAAAAAAAAGAAAAACCTGCAATAGGAAAATCCATCTAGTATGTTTTCAGAGCTGTAGCAATACATTTCTTTCAACTCATTCTTGTGCCGATGACACGGTTATTTACAAGAACCTGTCATACATTTGCTCAGCTGATAAAACCACTTCGGAGCTGTTGCACTGTTTGCAGCTAGGCACGGGGAATGTTGAGTATCGCAGTAAAATTCATCTTCCTCCTTCCCAACACCTGCTAAACACTGGAAACTTGCAAAGGGTTGCAGTCGGCTGCAAGAAGACCAACTGGAACTTTACAGGTCCAGGGATCAAAGCAACTATCAATACTTCAATCAGGTTTTCAATTACAAATGCATTTAATTGATTAGCACTTAGCAGCACCTGTAGTTGGCTATCACTTTAATTACTGATTATACTGATGCTGATTACTTAGACGATATCTGCCTGAGAGCCTCATGATTAAGAGTTTATAAAGCAAAGGGCACAATAATTTCAAATTAATTAGGCTATTAAGATTCAGATTAAAATCAAAATCTCCAGAATATTTTAAAAAATTCCATTTTAAATAATGTTAATGCAAGCTCCCTTACCGCCTTGTGCTGATAGATCGGTGCCTGCAAATCACTCAAATGCAGCCAGCTCCCTCTTATTCCGGGGGAATACCTTCCTGGAGGTGATCTCAGGGCTGAAAAGGCACCAAAAGCGCAGCTGGCTTCAGGCGTGCACAACTGGGAGTTAAAATGCCCAGCAGAGGTCCTGTGCCCACGACTGGAGCACCGGATTCTCTCTAAGCTGTAACTCTGATCTTCTGTAGTTTTTTTTTATCAAGCCTCTTATAATCACCTTTTTGCAGTTCCAACATTTTCGTAATAATAATACCAAAATTGTAACTGCAGTAGAGGTGCACGAGTCTTAATGTATATGCAGGTTACTGCAGTAAGGCGGCATGGGAGTGCACGCTATACCTGCTCCTCGTGATGTACTATTAACCTGGAGGGTGTCTCCTGGGCCCCTTACGTAAAAACCATACAGGTAATTCCCCAGCAGAAATGCTCAGATTTAAAGGGCTAAGTGGGTCAGATAAAATACACTCTTTTGGGTATATAGCAGAGGTGAGCTTCTAAAAAGACCCACCTGGTGCTACTCAGCGTGCCTGGTGCACTGGAACAGCTCCCCAGGCCCAAGTAAGAGCACCGAGAGAGGGCTGGAAAGGGATTTGGACAGCACTGTGAGCAAACAGCTACAAAGAGGTAAACGCTACAAATGGGCACAAAGCTCCCGTTGAACTGCTCGAAGACGGAAGATGATGACAAATAATCCCATTTAAAAGGCCGGGGAAACTATAAGATATGGAAATACCCGCAAAAGGAAAGAAGAAATGCCAAATATTTCTGGGGTTGGCAGTTGTTGTGTCTGAAGAGTAATAGTGTGGATTGCATATTTCATAACCGGTGCTCAAACGGATCGATTCCTAACTAAAGTTACAGTGAGACGTCCCAAGAGGCCTGACCACGGCGTGCACACAGACATTTGGTGCTAACGTCCCTGCAGACACCTGTCCACCACCACTGCCAGGACCACAACTCCCTTCCCCAGGACCACGTAGCTTTTTGGATGCTACATCTGCACACCAGCACTCTCCTTGAAGAACACTGCTACTTCCAGTTGGTTTTCATGGGAATTATAGATGTACTAAAGGGTGACAGAGGTCAGAGAAAGCAGGACTTGAGTAATGGGCTATAACAAAACCTCGTCTTCGCTTCTGCATTATTTCCTCTCTCTCACGTGTGACTTGGACAGAGGATGGTGGGGAAGATCCTCACTGCTTTGCAAGAAGTTATTTTTCTTCATGTTGGTTCTGACGGACCGTTTTTTCCTTAAATTTATAAACAGCTGAATTTCAGAGCTTAGTAATAGTTATCTACAAACGTGACTTAATAGACGAGATGTTCCACCTCCTTACGTTTGTGAGCAGTAGCGTTCTTATCTTAGAGGTAGAAACTAAAGCAAGGATGTGAGGTAACCTCAGAAATAGTGCAAGATACCACAGGAGGTATCAAAGATACCTCTGGAGGGATGGCTTTGTGATACAAATATTCCTCGTCCCTACTCCTCACCTCTAGGAAGCCGGCTGTTTCAGCCGCCCCTATCACCTCCCCGGCTGCGGCCTGCTCCGCACGGGAGCACCTTAAACACCAGCAACGCCCTCCAGGATCCAGAGCACGCCTCACTCACTCATTTAAGAACAGGCTACAGATAAGCTGTGGCATAAACAGGAGCTCCAGGGAAAGAAGTTCAGCTTCATCCCCTCAACACACGGTGCTGTTCTGCTCCCCCTGCCCGCCAGGCCGCACTCCTGTGTGGGGTTGGCCCAGGCTGCCCAGAGAGGGGCTGGGGGCTCCTTGGGGACATCTCCAGCCTGGGCCTGGGGCTGAGCACCCTGCTTGGGGGGGTCCTGATGGGGCCAGGGGGGGACCAGGGGCACCCCGAGTGGTCTATGAGTCTGTATCCAGCAGAAGCGAAGCCCCTTCCGAAGAGGTGCAGAAAACCAGTACAGGAACGGACATTGCTACCTGTCCGTGTGGCGCTTAGTTGCTTTCTTTTCTTTTAAGCGACAAAAAGCACACCTCGAGAATCTCCTTCTTAAGTTTTGCTGACAAAACTCTCTTTCTTAAATTTCTTTGACAACATCCCCGAGCTGCGTGCATTTTTTTGTGCGCGCTCTATTGAAAAATGGCGCTTTGAAGTATCTCAAAGCTTTGTTACATCCACTTATTCACAGAGAAGTGTTACTTTTCCTTTTGATTATACAAACATATCTCCTGTCACTAAGGTTTGGCCCTGAATGCTAATCAAATGGGTTTTCGTGAAACCAAATGGGTTTTCATGAAACCGTGTTTTAATGATCACGCAGCCGTGAATTTTACCACTGCCTTTTCATCAGAAGACCCGAAATACGAATATGTTCTGACCTTGGATCCGATTAAGTCACTGGAAGAAGTTCAAATGTAATGGTAAGGGACGGTTCTGTCCCTATTCGCAAGTTAGTTATCAAAGAACTGGCCGAGGAGTGCTGGTGATAGCAAGACGTAATCGAAAACCAAAATGGAGTGCCACGACCCTCAGGTACGCTTTCAAATTCCATCAAATACTTGTCAAAACAAATCGTCAGCTCACAAGTCTCTACTCTCACCTCCCGCGTGCCGCTCTTACGTGCTGCGACATCTGCAAGAGAATATTCTTTATTCAGTATCTTGAGGCCAGGAGGCGTCCCACGGGACTCAATCCCATGTCCCGGGTAGGGTGGCGGCGAGGCCCCTCGCGCTGCGGTCCCGTACCGAGCGCGGCCCAGGAGCTGGGGGCTTCTCCCATGTACAGCAAAGTTATCTGAACAGAGGGGCAATTCTCACGGTTCACGTCTCCGGCAGCTTCAAAACGAGAACGTAAAATCTGGCATTTCACGAGAAACGAAGGCGCTCTGACATTTTCCCTCGGGTAAATCAGAACCCTTCATCTGTCCCCGCCGCCCAGGGCGATCCCGCTCCAGGGTCCCATTCCTCAGCCTACGTTTATTATCTTAGCATTTTTAAGCCTGCCCACTGCTTAATTCCTCCACGTTTCATAGCCCAGGGCTTCTCATATTCATGGACTCTGATTGTGCTCTCGGCTTTCCAATTCTCTAAAACGCTGGCTGAAATACAAAGGTTGTCCAGGTAGCACATCTTGCCTTAAACACCTCCACCTCCAGCCAGCTGTGAAAATACATAATCTCCAGTAATTATTTCTGTTTTCGCTTCTACATTTTTAGCTTAATTATGTTTTCTTTTAGAATCTGAAGCACTGGAGGTCCCCGTAATTATCACGGGACACAGACACACCAAATTTATCTGGGAAAGGTAAACGACTAGAAGTCACTAGACAACCTAACACACTACATTGATTTTTAGGATTAATAGGAGCATAAGCCTTTAAATTTTGCACCCATTGGCATCTGTTTAATTAAAGACTCTGCTTTCCCTGTGGACATTCAATAACGCTGAGATGGGCTCCAGAAAACATTGACTCAGATGTAAAAACGTGTTTTCTATTTTCTAGCTCTAGAAAAGGAGTTAACATCTCTCTTCCTCAATGTGGGGTATTTTTTTGAACTTAGGAGAAACAACCCCTAAAATAAAGCAATTATAGCTATAGGTACATATATTTATATGTATGGAATCCATGCTGTGATGCTTGAAAGTACAATATGTCAATGGCAAAAAGCCATACACGCCACCGGAGAGCAACGTTTCAATAAACCGGACCAGAATTTGCACAGAATCATGCCAGTGACCAGCTGGGTTTCCCCGGGGTCGCTGCAGGCACTCTGAACTTTCTGGTGCGTACACGTCACGCTCCTTCAGCTGGTTTCTGTCTGCACTGTGCAAGCCCAGCCTCTTCTGCTGATACAAGCACAGACTGGCACGTCACCGTCCACCGAACACACAACTCTTCATGTCACGCTTTCCCTGCAAAGACGTAGGTCTTGTAACGAGCACTTGGCTTAAGTGACCTGCCACGGGCCATTTTCAACCACCATCACAGCTGCTGGTGGGTTACTTCTAGCACAATTTTTCTCCCTCCAAAAATCAGACCGAATCTGCAGAATTCAGTGAGATTTGCCGAGCTCTCTGCACACCCAGAAAAGATACGGGGCAGTTACGAGCTCAAGGCAAATCTGTTCGGCTTGAAGAGCTTGTTTGGAAGACCTCCTGTTCGATGATATAAAGGACCGCAGAAGGATATTCCTCTACAGTGAAGGACACTGGATCGAGTCCAGCCCCAACTGTTGTTTACTACTAGAGCAAAGAAGTTTAACTTTGCTATAAATCTGCTGCTGGACGCTCAGAGCTGGGTTCATCCCGGTTAATGTATGTATAAAACTGAAGCATCCCAGTACGTGGTCAGAGAAGGACATCTCATCTCTCTGAAGCACCCTTCAGGAGGTGCCTGCCCCTCGTCGCTAGCACAAGCAGGGCGATACATTTCCATGAGCAAATCAAGTGCCTAAATTAAGGCGGTACGGATCCGGATCAGCGCCAGGCGCTCCATTAATCTGGATTGAATCCGAGCCATGTTGGAAGAGACGTAAATATACCAAAATACTTTCCAATAGAGTGGAAAGCAACCGAAATGTCGATGAATCGTAGAACGGTTTTGGTTGGAAGGGACCTCTGGAGGTCAGCCGGTCCCACCCCCATGCAGTTATTTAACATTTATTCAGCTTATATATATATATACATATACATTATATATACATATAAGCATATATATATATATGCTTATATGCCCTCTGGCCGCTTTTCTTATTATCTCCCTGCAGACCACAGCAGGCAGCCCCTCTGCCCCCACCCTGCATATTATGGGCTGTACGACCCCTCAAAGTTAATTCGTGTCTGAATGGGATACAGGGGAAATCTGGTTCTGCCTGACCTTGAGAGATGGGACGGTTCTGTTCAGTTTAACACACAAAAAATGGTTTATTGAGGCACATTTTGGAGGCTTTATCGGATTTCCAAGGAAGAGGGAGACGTGCACAACACAGCCAGAATGAGCAAGCAGCCGAACTTCGATTACAGCCCTGCCACCCAGTGCCACTACATTAAAAAAGTTATTTTGCTTTCAGGAGATTTAATATCATAGCGTTACCAATAAAGGAAGGTACAATAGAGTTGTCGAGAAAAATGAGAAATAATCCCAGCTACGGGCCTGGCCAGAGCCAGGTCAGGCTGTGCTGAAGCACAGCAAAGAGACGCATCCAATGACCCAGCAGCCTTGCACCCCATCGCTACTCTGTGAATAGCTAATAAATACAGCACGTTGTAAACAGAAATTTCAGAAAATAACCTGTCCCACTAACAATGGGGTGGATTCCCACCTGACGATCAAAATTAGCTATCCCAGCTGGGCAGATTGCTAAAGAAATAGCTCAGAATAGCAGAGGTAGCACTTCTGGCAGTTTGGACCCTTACGGGCATGTACTTTCAAAGAAAAAGCTGCAGTGTAAGAATTATGCAGACAGTGACGTATTTGAGTCCTGTCTGCTCTCATTATCACGGGCACACTATTTATGCCCTGGAGGGAGAACAAAATGGAACAAAAATTCAAAGTTTCCAAAATTTCCCAAGTAACGTTATGGTGCCGTGCACAACGCGCTTGCTCCCTAAGTAAATTAAGCGACTGGTTTCAAAGCCAGTGCGTTTTATTACAGCAGACTGCCGTAACATTCGCCCTTCAGGGAGGAAATCCTGCAGGATGCCTCCCCATACCTTTACGGATGCCATTTAGGATCTGGAAGGTGGAAAACCCTGGCAGCAGCCCTGTAAACATTACCACCACATCTCATCCTACACGGTTTTCCTCAGCGCTTGCTAAGATGGAGGACCAGCGTGTGTATATTTTGACCTCTAGTAGTTTTACTAAAAGACGGAGCAAAGCAGCAGGTATTACAGTCACGATTAATAAAGATCACATTTGATGCTAGCGTGCTCTGGTGAGCAAATATGATGGTTTCTTTTTTTTTTTTCTTTTCTTTACCGTATCATTTTATTTGCAAGTGGTACATGACTGCTTGGGTACCATCCAGTAGATAAGAGGAAAATTTCGCTTCATAATATCACATTACATCGCTCATTTGCTTCAATTTTCTTTGTCACAAGCTTATAGGATGACGAAAGCAACCATTAAAAAAATTAGAAACCTTTACTCATGGAAAAACAGGCTCGGAGGTTTTCCAGCCTGAGTAAATTACACCAGATGTCAACTCTTAGAAATTCCAGGCTGTCATTATTATGACATAAATAAGTATTTCGGTCAGCTGTTTTTATCAGCTGGGAAAACACGCTACAAAGCAAGATAAACAGCCAACATAAAATGTTGTCCAAAAATCCTGCCAACATCACCGAATCGCATAGCTCAGTCTTGCCATGCAGGTGAAGTCATTCGTACCCCCCAGATGAACCCACAGAGACACAACGAGAGCAGTTGGGGCTTAATAGAGGACTTTACAAGCACGGATTTCAACAGATTTAACGGCCTCATCAACTGGCAAACCCGTCTCAAGTGCAGAGATGTCCAAATGGCAGAACCTGGAGCTGTATTTCACCTCCTCGTTGTTCCTCACCTGCGTGAGGAAGGCGCAGTGGCGTGCAAAGTATGTACCAGAAGGGTTGAACCCTCTCATGTGCAGTATATGCCCCATGCCAAAAAATGCTTCTTCTCCTGGTGAATGCTCTGTGAACTCTATTTCAACACCTTATTTGGATGAAAGAAGCAAATTCTGGGTATTGCTACATGTAAATGAAGTATTACCGAGGGATGCAATGAAGAAGGAACGTGGGCGACTAAACATTCACAGCAAAGATCAGAAGTAAGTATATTAGAGTGTACACAAAAATATAGGAAAGAGTTTAATCAATCAATACAAAGCATGCGAACTGATTTGGAGATATTTAGTTGCCCAAACAGCGTTTACTACGCAGTTCAGATTTAGTGAATCCAAGCGCTTCAGCTGTTGCTGCAGATGATGACAGAGCCTCCTCTTCCTCCAGCTGATGTGGGAGATACCCAGCATCATTTGGATTCAATATTCGAATGATAACACACTAAATAAATACTGAGCTGTGTATTTTTCCATTTTAGGATTTCTGCAGACTACTGCTGCTTCGAAAAAGTGGTTTTATATAGGTATCAAATTTTACATACCGCATTTTTCTTCAGCATCTGAAGAAATACCACGGTTAGTAAACACTAGACAGCATTCTGCTCTGCATCTCCTGATCCAAAGCTCCCTAAAGTCAAGAAGATATTTTCTCTTTTGGTTTCAGCGGATGCTGGATTAGGCCCATAAATTGTATAAGTAGTCCTAAAACCACCCGCATTTACTCTTCCATGCTGAACTCTTCAACGCTAAACTTGTATATTGATGCAGTGGTGTACATCAACATCTCAAAAGATTACTCAGAGGGCAGGGGACAAATCAATTCCTGACAAGCCTCAGATAATGTCACGACAACCTCAGTGAATGGAAAAAAAAATATATATATATAAATTAATTCTCTCCCAGTGCCACCTAGTTTAAAAAAAAAAAAAAAGAGATCCACCAAAATAATCTGAAGAATATCATTTGAAGAATATTACTTGAGCATAAATACAGATTTTCGTCAGACTCTTTCTGAATTCGCTGTGAAAGATAACATTAAGCTTGTGAAGAGAGTTAATTATGCATTAAAAGGGCACGCCGGGAGTTAAGGCTACCTTCAAAACTCTGAAGCAAAGCTAATTCTGGCATGAATGATTCCATAAATATCACGCAGTTTAAGCCCAGAAATAGGCTGTTTTATAATTGGTTTATTCTCTAGAGACTGTCCTGGGGATTTTTAAGATGGAAGCACATATTCTTTTGGCTTCGGGAGAGCTATGGGATCCAAATGTGGCGTTTAGGGAGCCAATTTTGGTTTTACGTTTTTGTTTCCTAACACCACCCCCTTAGACACCAATCCCATTAGGCAAGGCTATGTTTATAACATTTTATAAAAAACCTTTTATGGCTTCCCGTTGTGTTGATTCTGTAACACAAATTAGCAAGAAACATTGTTCTCACTGCTTTATACGTGTTTTCAACAAGGAATAAGGAAAAAAAAAAGCACACAGAAAAGCAAGGAAACCCTTAGGTTGTATATAATTAAGACAAAAAGTCATAAAAAATGGTTAAATGAAAAAAGAAATAAACCTCAGGTCCTGATTCTCATTTAGACTGAGAAATCTTCCAACCGTTCTGGCTGCGCAGAAAGACCTCGAGGAAGGAAGAGCAAATTTACGGCTGTCTTCAGGTACCTTCGTGCTGCCAGCACGCCAAAAGCAGCTGCTGCAGGAGCAGGAACCTGATAAGAAAACTCCTGGAAACGGCTGTGTTTTATTTTCCAATTCTTTAGCGGTTGTACAGGGCCCCGCGGCACGTCAGGCTGCCACGGGAGGGCTCCGTGACGGAGAAGGGGCTGGGAGGGTGCCAGGGGCAGGACCCCCACCACGGGCACCCAAAACGCGGCACCACCAGCAAGGGGCTTCCAGCTCAGCACCTTTATTAGCACTTTAGAAATGTTTAAACCTTCATGAGACACCCACGGTGGCTTTGGGGGATGCAAGAAGTCTGCGCCCTGGCTGCCTTCAACACCCAGGCCAAATTTTCTAGGCCTTCAGGCCTGACTCTTCACGGCCCTCCACAGTTTTCAAAGTGCCTCTCCTAACAGATTTTGTGGAACCACAGCATCATTCAGGTTGTAAAGACCTCTACGATCATCTAACCTTGTCCCTTTCGTCCCTTTGCATCCCATTTTCCTCTCTATTTTGCTCCTTTTAATGAAGGGCCACGGTTCTGCTCTGCCGACTGTTTTCGTCCCGCCTGGGGCTAGCTCTGCAGTCAAACCAAAGTCACTGCCTCTGACTGGATCTGGCCCCAAAGCATCAATAAGAGAAGCAGTAATATCTTTTCCTTCCAACTTCCCATCCCAGCTGAAGCCTGTCCTGAGAATGACATTTCTGCTGAGACCGACTGTTCGCTAATGGACTCTATCCTTTTATATTTTGTCTCCAAAAAAAAACGCATTTCTAGTGGAAATTACTCGAAGAACAGTCCATAAAGGGTAATTGCCTTTTTTTTTTTTCCAAAGGTGATCCACACAGCCTGCCCATTCATCGTCGTTTCACAGGGATCCTAAGACCAGAGAAATGTTCGCCTCTATTTTTGAAGGAAAGTGAAAAACAACAAACAGCTGATCCTTATAACTAGGGTCATACAGGGTCTTATTCCACTAACAATTACATTTCTTTCTATTTATGGACAAAAGATGTAAGCAGATTTTATTTAATTTAAAAAAAATCAAATGAATGCTGCTACTGAACCATTCTTTCTGCACAGATCCCGTGATGGGGAGGAAGGAAAGACTTCAGCATTTACAACTCCAGAGCGACCACAGCCATATATGCCGTATTCCTGAATACGGCTCATTCTCACTTAAAATCACCCCTGAACGGAAGGATGAAACTAAAGGAAATCCCCATCCACCCCGTGGAGCACAGGGACTTGATAAAAACACCCAGACATCCAAATTGCTTCGGTTTTGCTCTAATGAACTCTAACCGCAGGCTGTGATGAAGACGTACGATCGCTTGGGCTGCATGCAAGCATAAACTACTCCGGGTTCCAAATCCTTCCTCCTGCTGCTCTTTCTCAGCTACCGATACAACATTCAAAGCAATACGGTGCTCAAAATACTTGAAATCTTTTACAGGACAGTGAAAATGCAGTCACTAACTTCACGGGATAACTGTTTTTTTTTTCCCTATCTGCAAATTCCCTCCCATTCCTGACACTCTGGGACTTATTCAGAAGACACTGGGGCCACTTGAATTGACCCATAAAAAAATGTTTCCACTAGTTAATTCTTTCAATAAATGCCATTAGTTATGCCACCTTTTGACAGACGAACTGTCTCCATCCCTTAGGAGCTTTCCTACCCAGCACTTAGCCTCTTAAATAGTAGGCCGAACGAAAAGCTCGATGGCTTCAGAAAGTTCACTCCGTGCAGAAAATGTGAATCCCAGTTTGACACCACACCACAAGGTATTCCCTTAGAATAAAAGGATAAATTCAGATGTCAATAAGTTCATAAAATCTAGATGGTGGTGTTGTGACTGGTCTTTGTACTCTCTCACATCGTCTCTCAGGGAAATTAAGGCCTGACAGCTTGGGTTGCAGACACCTATCCACCCATCCATTCACCCACCAAACTCTCGTTTTTAGCAGAAAGCTGATTTTCCTCTTCAAAATGAACGCCGTAAATCCTGCCTATATGTCTAGAACTTCAAGAGTAGGAAATAAAGCTTCATTTCTCACTTTCCCCCTATAATCTTCTGGAAGAAAGCTGCAGGAAGTTCTTAATATGAACCTTGTTTCTGGATAAATTTACCCGAGAGGCCTTTCAGGTCTTTATTCTAGTGGCATTCAAGCAGAAATCAGCTTTTACAGAGGCAGTGGAAGCTCTCAGCCAGGCCAAAATGTGTCTGGAGGAGCAGGCCTCATGGAGACCCAAGCACGAAGTGCTGGCTTTTCCTGACTTCAGAACAATTATTTCGGTGACTGGAACACAAAGGAGCCTTCTCCAGAGAAACAGACCCCCTCGAGGTTCAAGCACCTGTAATTAAGGTGCATCCTCTCTTGCAACACTGCCAAGGAAGAATGGAAATGCCTTCATTTTAATGGCACTGGATCTGCCAGGCCAATACAGATGTGACAACGCTGCTTTCATAGCCTGCGTGCAGGATGGTTTCGGTAAGAAATAGGTGTTTTCAGGGATTCTCTGGCATCGAAGCAGCCATTTCTTTTACCAGGATGTCGGACGTGCCCCGTCACGTTTCCTTCTCCCTGCTCACATCCGCCACAGGCCCCGAGCCGTGCGGTGCTGACCGTGCAGCAGCGGCAGGCGACGTGCTGTGCAAGACAATCAGCAAAACCACCGCCGTGACCAACCTGCTCGCTCACCGGAGACACTAAGTAAAGTTCAAGCACTGGCAACACTATTTACTGAGCTGCAGAGCAGAAGACAGTGTATAATATTGTCTATTATTCAAGATAAGGAAAGGATGAGGAGTACTAAATCAGGCGGGATACAGGGAACAGCTACTGCAGTAATTATCAGTGAGGTAAAATATGTTTGTTTGTAAATATCTTAACACAAAATCACACAGAAAGGTAGTAAGAAGTGCCAGAAATCCTTGTGATCGCTGTTATATTGGCGTTTTGTCGCGGTGTGTAGCACGGTAAGGTCTTGGGCCTGTGTTTGTACACGTCTGGAGTTCACATTAATGCAGGTAATAACAACAGCAGGTGCAGCGACGTAACTTTTATTTTGCACGCCCAGTCTAACGAAAATCTGTCCCTCAGGGAGCTCAGCACACGAGTACTGGGAGGAAGAGAAGAGCATAAAGTGTACACAACTGTAAATGTCAACGGCAAGGCAGCGCTCGCGATGGCACCCAGGGGCATAACGAGAAGCAGCGGAATAACATTAAGAAAGGGAAAATTTAGGGTGTTTCGGGAAAGACGGATAGCGATACCAGTGAGTTGTGTGGCAGGGACACTCGAGCAATCCCCCGGCTGATGCGGTGGGAAAACACCACCACTTAAACACTTTACAAGTACCTGGGGGCAGGGGGGGAGCGTTAGGGGAGAAGCAAAAACCAACCCAAGCCCATAAAACTGGCTGCTGGGAACAGCGGTACATTAGCCGAGTGGCACCAGAGGACACAAAAACTCCTTCCAGCTCTAATTTCAGTCATCTCGTAGGGCAAACCTTGACCAAGAAATTATTTGCTGATTCACCATGACCGCCGAAACAACCCTCTTACGTTCAAGCAGTTAACCTCAGCTACAAGTCCCTCGTACTCTGGCACAGCTGAGTGTGTAACTTCATCACCGAAAGAACAAATAAAGATCCCCCTTCCACGTTTATTCCTGTTTTTTTTTTGATGATTTTCTTCTTCAAAAGGTCAATATGAAAAAAAAAATATCTTGAATTCTACCAATTAAAATGCTACAGTGAAAACACCTAAGGACAATAAACCGACAGGGTACTATTTTTATTGATGCTACCTAATTCTTTGCAATTATTTGAGTACGAGAAACGTTATTTCATTAACTGTCCTGAGTAGGTGTTCTGCAAGACGCTGCTGTTTTGTTTCTGGCCTTCTGGTCTATGCTGAAAAATCAACAGAATTATTGAGCTTATGGGGAGAGAGACATTATTTTAAGGGATGGAGGGGCAACGTGCCTCCTTCACCCTGGTCCAAGGCAGTGGCTATCATCATCGCTCTTAAATTAATCGCAGCAGCTGAGCCAGGTCAGCACTGACCCCAGCTAGGAGCCCGGGAACGCACACCATTCATTACAGACACGCTTGCAACCAAGGGTGAATAAGGGAATATTTTCTCCCGGTGTTTTCTCCTGTACCAGCAGAACGAAGCCGTAACTTGTAATCACGGGAGCAGAATCTGGGAGAGTAAATGGGCTGGAATAGAGACATAAACCATGCGGAATGTGCGGGGACAGAGGACCTGCACCTCTGCATCGAAAATCGCCGTAATTACAGCTCTCCTGCTCCTGGAAGGCAAAATCAATACAGAGTTAATGGGGCTGCGATCCTGCCCGTGCAGCAGAAGGGGAGCAGAGCCATGGCCGTGCCGATACGCACCCTACAGCCCAGCAGAGAGATGCTGGGGTGACTTCCCCAGGCCACAAGAGTCCCAAGGAATGGGAAATCCTAGGGAAAACCATGGGAGGTGTGACACAAAGCCGGCTGCCGCATGCTGTCCCTGCTTTGGAACAGCTTTTTTCCAGATACGAGGGCTGCCCTGCATCAATCTCCAATCTTTCCATTTTTGCACCAGCTTTTGACTCGCTTCTTGTGTTTGTTTCCGACTGCCTTTTTGCTTTTCTACTCTAAATTGTTACAGAACAGGACACGTTTGTGTATTTCTTTTACGCAACGCACTCAGATGTTGCTGAATATCAAACACTCCTTAACTTGCTTGGCTCATAAACGAAAAATCAAGGTATAAAGCAGAGAGGGACAACTCTCTGTGAAGGCAGAAGACCCGTTTTTCACAACCTGCCCACTGCTGGCGGACGCAGCCACCAGCCAGAGGGCTGTGCAACCCCGTGCAGTGAAACTACAGTTTTCACACCGATGAAAACGTACCTTTTTGTACCTTCTGTGACCCCGAGCACTGAGAAATGGAAACCCCGATCCATGGATATGTGTCCATCCCTGGAGGAACACTCCTGATTTTTTTCTTTTTTTTTTTTTTTTCATTTGCATGCATTCTTCTTAACAGCGACAAAAAAAAAAATCAAAAAAAAAAAATCACGGAAAATGTCAAAAATCGCGTAAATCTGTACACCCCACTGCCAAGCTGCAGAAGGGAAATTTTCGTTCACAAATGGCACCGGGCCAGTATAGCTGCAGATGGTAAAAGAACATATTGCCAACGTATCCCTCTGCATAAAAAGCAATTAAAATATGATGGTAAGAAATGCTAAAGAAAATGAGGGAAGCACAAGCATTTGCCGTCTTATTCTTTTGTATACTAAATAATGCAATAAAAATAAAACCCAATTAAAAAAACTCTGCCGATGCTGCAAAAATCTCGTGGCTCGTTACAAGCCGTCGGAAATCAAAGGCAGACAGACACCCAAATTATCTCCCGTCTTGAACCAAGTGTGTCCCGGAATGAATGACTTCTGGGTTTATGGCAGGCTACAGCTGGATCCCGACTCGGTAAACTTTTACAAGCCCTTCCAAAATTTCTCGTGGCTCATTTTGTCGTGTATCGGCGGAGGAAAAGATCCTTGCCCTAATGAAATAGGTGTTTGCAACAAATGCTCGGCAGCTGGTTATGCGACTGGACACATCGCCTAGGCTGAACTCCTTCCATATGCTCTTATTTCCCTATGTGAGTGGCTAAAAGACCTTCAGAGGTCTGGGGAGCAGGGGAATGTGCAAAATAATATTTGGCACGGAACCTCCCTAAAATTAAATACGATTTTCCGCCTCTATTTCCGTACCAGTTTTTTCTTATCTCAAGCATTTTTGAACTGCCAGTCACTCAAACCATCCCGACTTCCAGAGTTTAGATGCGAAACCACAAAATATCGAGCTCAGGCAAAAGAAATTAATGAGTGTTTTCTTTTTCAAGGGTATTCTCTAGCGAATAATACCAGCTAACCGACTGCGCGCCGGGCAAATTGCTGGCTGGGGTGATTAAATCAGGGCTTCTCAGAAGCAACATGCCTGTCAGACTTCATCGAATTTGGTTACGTTAACACAGTTTTACTTTCTCAAAATGTAATTAGCAATAAATTCAATGAGAGCCTTAGATAACATCTTTCAAAATAAATAGGAAATGAGAAAACGCCGGGAGGGACAAGAAGGTGCTGTGGGAAAAGGGCACCAGGGGGAGGAAAGCACACCAACCCAGCAGGTTTTTGGTGTTTTTTAAACAATTTATAATTAAATAGATATATATAAATCATGTATAAATAGGTATATATATATATAAATATGTCTCTGTAATTCTGAGGAAGAGCCACGTAAGGTTTTTTCCAAAAAGACCCTGTGAAATGCTGCAAAGAGCACCAGCGGTTGCATTGCTCCGCGGGGGCTAGCGGTGCTCGGTGCAGCCAAAGAAAGTGTGCCCTAGACCTGAAGGACTTCCAGGACTTTAGGAACACGACTTATTCATAAGCTTCTAACTGGTCTTAGGATTAGAGGCCCCTGCATTTGACCGAGCCAACTTAATTCTCTTCTGTCTGTAAGCAAATGCTCTCGGGGTGTCCACGGGATCGGCTTCCCGCAATTAATCCCGATTCGCAGCTAATTCTAAAATCTTATTAAGCTCAGAAGAGGGCTGGCGGGACAGCCGCCTGGCAGCATCCGTCACAGCAAGGGTCTGAGGGATATCCCCAGCCCGGGCTGCAACCCACAGCTTCCCTCCGCTGCCTCCAGCCTGCCTTCACTGCAGCAAACCCACCCTTAAAAATAAATAGGAACAGAAGACGTGAAAACCACCCCAAAAATAAACAGGAACAGAAGGCGTGGCATGCCTATCCATTTTCAGGCAGCGTTAATCTCTACCTGGCACGTCCAGAGAGATAGCCCAGGCCAATAACGTAGAAAATAACATTTTTCTGCATAGAGCACAGCAGCTGCTCTGGCAAGCTCCCTTTTTCGCTATGCTTTCCCTCTGGTTTCGTTTCCATTCCTTTTTATGGCAAATAACAAACGGGAAATGGGATGTTGGTGCTCCAGCACAATGATGTTTGGGCTCTTTATTTTTTTTTACAAGCATATTTAGGCTCTGCACTCGACTGTGGCACGCAGCAGCTCCGACGAGGTTTTTAAACAGCTGGAAACTTCTGAAAACCTCAATAGGGATGCTGGATATAATGAACACTTAAGCGGAGCTGCAGAACATCCGTGCTGCAAATAAACTTATGAATATGCAGGAGATGGTGTGAAGTTTGTTGCGGGATATTGGGGGGAGCAGTTACGTTTAAATAGCAGGTAACGAAAGAGAGAGCAAGCAAAACGCGCGAGGTTTTCGGTTAAAAGAAACCTGTTTGATGCTGGAGTCATTGGAGGAGCAACAGAGGATGCTGAAGCAGTGAAACTTGGGGGACTGAATTCCCGGTGGGACTGGGGAAGACGACCGCCTCGGGCTAAAAGGCTCCAAAAACGTCAGTGAGAAACTTCGACCGCTTCTTTTCGGCCCCGATCAGGAGACAGAGCTCCCTGAGCTTTCCTCCTGGGCTTTCCATAGCATAAGCAACTTGCAAACGCTGATGAAATGAATTCATACGTTCATTTACCGGTTTATTTTCACAGCGCTCCCGTGGAAGGGATGACGTTATCCCCTTCTTCCACTCGAGTGGGGAAGATTAAGCTCCGCTGCTTTGGGGTGCCACCTTCCAGAGGGGAAACCTGGCCTTTTTATGGGAGTTCATCAAAGGTCGGCTGCTAGATGGCATGATCAAACTGAAATAACTCACGAGTCCATAGATGCGTCCTGTGAATAATGATTTAAAAGATTATAGTTATTTCTCGCACACACCTGCCTCGCTACGTTTATTTGCTCCCAAAACCTGATTGTTGAAGAGGCGTGTGGCTGAGCAGGGAATAACGTCGGTGCCGTGGGACGGGACCAGGCTGTGCTAAAGAGCTGCGCGGCTCCTGGCAGCTGGGAGGGGGCTGGTGGCTGCAGGATGAGATGCTGAGGACAGGCAGCAGCGCTCGGGGACCGTCCGACATGCAAATAATACTAAAACACCAGCGTACTGACATCGCTACGGACTGTTATGGCCTGGCAGCTGGTAGGGGATGAGAGGAGGCACGGAGCTGAGGAGCGAGCTTGGTCCTCCTTCGTGGTCTGAACAGCGTCATAAAAAATGTCATTCCCCCATTCCAGCTCCTCGAGGATGAAGATTTATGAAAAGGGAGACCACTTCAGCAACCCCAGGCTGCTTATCGATGGGTTGAGGACAGAGGAAAGTAAAAGGAATTATTTCAAAAGTGGGAAGTTACCATCCGGAAATGAAGGACCGCTGAGCTCTCGCGTGGATGCCCTCCTTCAGCGATGAACTGGCCCTCAGTTGCTGGAGTTTCAAGGAGGCTCGCGCTTCACCGAAACCACAGCTTTACATCTGAGGGCATCTGCATGGAGGTTGAATGCCCTTTCATTTATGTACATTAACCTTACAGCTTTCCTTAACCTGTCTTTGCTCTCAAAACAGGTCACAGCCCCGCTCCCGATGCTGCTCCTTGTCCTGCTCCCCCAGGATCTGGGATGCTCTGGGATCACGCTGACCATCTCCCGACGCTGTAGCACAAATCCTGCAGCACAGACCTTCACACCCCATACCCAAGGCATCCTTACTTTGCTGTCAGCGAGTTCGCAGAGCACTGGATGCTGCTCCTCACCTGCTCCGGTGTGTTTCTCCCACTTGGACTTGCCCGTGTTCGTCTTCTCAGCATTATTTGTGTCTTCAGCAGTGCTACTCCCTTTTACAACCCTGCTGTTCTTTTTTTTTTGTCCTTTTTTTTTTCTGATTGCAAGATGTTCCCCAGTCACAACAGTTCCAGAAGAGGCATTAGAGCGCAGAGGACTAAATAACAAAGAAAACCACGGAAAGCCATGTGCAATGAAATCTGGCAGCACTGCAAAATTAAAACAGAGCGAGGCAGAATTGGAGATGAGTGAATTATTTACAGGGAGTAATTTGTCTTCCTGTCTGCTTGCAGACAAGGAACTTGGTTGTTTCCTCCGGCTCATTCAAGAAATGTGAACAAAACGTTACTCCGGGATTCCCTGATACACGCTAAAAAGGTTGATAGAAATTCAACCTACAGGTCACCTAGGATTACGTCTGCTTCTTACCGAACAAGAGTGGAAGCTTTTGGACGGTGACAATTTGGATAATCTGGTTTCTGCCCAGCAATGCCCGTGGTCTGGGGCTTTGGCACCGCATACCCTGTGCAGTTGGCTCCCATCAGGGCACAGTAAATAATATAAATAACATAAACAACATAAATATCATTGTGCTCCTGGACAGAACGAGCACTTCAAACCATCTCATTCTCCGTGAACAGGAGGAATGTAGAAGAAACTTGGAAATAATTGCACTTGCTGGCTCCAACGTGCAATTCTGGAAGGCACTTAAATCCCGAATTCGAGGCCGAATCGTAACGGCGATCAGAAAAGTGACAAACACCTTTTGAAGACGCTTATGTAACTTCGAAATGAAACAGGACTTCAGCAAGCTACGAATTTTGGGAACAGAAAGTAGGGCACTGCCACAGACAGCTGGAGCAAACCCACAGAATTAAAACCTTCGCTCCTAAACCGGCGGGGATTAAAACGCAGACCTGCCAGTTCTCAACCCAAAGCATCCCCTCTTTCTGTTAGTTTTCAATTTTTTGCTGGGCAGGCAAGGAGCTCTGCCACGTTGAAATGTCTCCTCTGAAATTAAAAAACAATGCTGTGCTTATCAGGACTAACGCGACGCCAGCAATTTTCAAGGAACGTGTTTACAAATGAATCAACTGTTTACCCCAACACATCAAATTAAGGGGAAATATATTTAGGAACAGATTTGTGCTGCTTTGGTTGGTATGATTATAAATTATTTTGTCAGCCTCGCTGCCTAATTGCTAAAGGATAAGGATCTCTTAAGGGAAAAAGCAAATATTAGAACAAGCGAAGAGCAGGCTTTTTTTTTTAGTGCCTGGGAAAGCACGTGAGTGTGAACCAGCCCCTCGATCTCTGGCTCACCCTCGTCATCATCACAGTGTTTTTTGGAGCAACCTTCTTTTTCTGTTTCTTCTTTCCAGCCCAATGAGTCAACGTGGGGCTTTGCACGAAGAGAAATGGGAGGGATTTGGAAGAAAACCACCGTTCATTCACTCACCCAAAGGAAGGCTCATAATCAAAAAATACTGCTGTATACATCTCAAGAAAAAAAAAATCTACTTTGACTGAATCCATCGCTCTGTGCACGTCATATGCCAAGGACAGATTTTTCAACCTGCATTAACATTAGGCACAACTGCATGGAGCACTGAGAGTCCTTTACCTCTCCAGTCCTTTACCAGACTGTGCAAAAGTTAAAAAAAAAAAAAAAAAAAATCAAATGAAACGTTCATGATTCAGCAAAATCACTGAATTTTGTTTTTTTAATATCCTGCAACTTATTTTTTGCTCATAGTTTAGAAGTGAAGACTGTTCTTTTCTTTTTTTTTTTAATATTTAGTGGCTTCTTCATGCCATGATTCTTAAGTACATCTAACCCATAGATGGATCCATATTAGTAAACATAAAAAGATAAAATGCGGTATCAAGTTATCATGCACTTTAGGTGGACTGTACGAAACCAACCTCATCCTGGAGCAGAGCTAAAAGGTTCAAAAGTTGCACGTGCAGAAGTGCAAAGCATTGCCACGATAATGGTGCAAATGTTGCTCACATTAGAAAGGAGATTGGTACTTTAACCTGGGATCTTTCTTTCCAAAGCCAGGCAGAGTTGATGTTCTCTTGCACGGGGACAGGAGCTTACAAAGATTTCGGCTCCTTCCCCTTAGGTCCCATCGCACCGGGGCACGGCAGCAGCTGGTATCGGCTCCCTGCGGCCGCCCGCAACCTTGCCTTTCTCCTTCCCCGGCTCTTTATGGCTTCTCTCCGAGATAACCGGGAACATAGAGCTCTACTAATCAGTGTCATAGCTCGTTAATTTGGTTTATTGGTCTCTGGGTAAGCCTCGCATGCTGCACCGTTCGGCAGGCGCCGAGTCTTTATCATTAAGAGAGAACTGCCCAGAGCTCCCGCTCGGCGTGTCGCCTGCTGCATTAAGTGGCTTAATAGTATCGCTAAATTTATCCTAAATGAAAAGGTGGCCGGAACATTCATCACCTCGAACAAGGTTTAATCAAATCCCATAACATAATGAACCTGCCCAGGTTTGCCACCGTAACCTTTGAGGGTTTCTATGCGCTCAGCAGCGAGGGATCGGACGCGGACGATGCTCTCAAGTTCTCACGGTACTCAAGATAAATAGCTGGAAAAAGCTCTTGGAACTTGTGCCACGCAAGTATCTTGACATGCACAATTACAGTGTTTCCCTGATAATGACACGTCTTCCAGCTTCATTAGTTCAACGGATATTTACAGAGAGAATGACCCACAAACAGTTTTGGTCTCAGAAATGCGGATAATTAATGTTGAGAAAGAGAAGGTATCGATCCACGAGCCATCAGAAACTTTTCTCCTCTTAAAGGTTAAGCTCAGTGCTTGTTTCTATCCTTCCCTAATAAGTAATACATTTAAAGGTTAAAGATCTCTTTCTCTGTGGTCTTCTCCTTAAGTAATATCTTTAAAGGTTACTAGCATTGTTTCTAGAGGACACTTCACTAAACAGTGGCGACAGTCATTTTGATTTTACCTTTGGTTCTTTTAAACCACTCAATATCGATTCCGACATGAGATGCTCCTAGACGTCGTTCATATTTACCTTCTCAACTTGGATAAATACTCTGAACGTTCATCGTATTTTCAAAAACAATGCTACTTCACCCTGCGTTGCTTCATCTTGCAAGAAAAAACAATTTTATCTTGCCTCCAATCTCACTTTCCAGTATACGCAGCTCATCTTTCCCTCCTGCCATAACATTTACATATATCTGAAGAGTTTCAGCCTCCACGGTGCTTTATAAACATTAGCTAATTACATAAATTACCACGTTTTTCACACTTGGCAAATATCGTGTTAAAACCCAGCTTAACCACCCTGCTAGTTCTTCATCCTTGCCGTACAGAAACGTCACCAGGCAGCGCGCTGGAGTAGCAGAGGAAAGCTTCTCCTGATTTTTTTTATGCTCATCGATTCAGCCATCATCCCTGCTGCTGGAAGGAGAGGTTTGGTGGATGGCAACGAAGATGTAGTTTGTTTGACGGTCTATCTTAGCTCTATCACCTTGATTTTCCCCCAAAACCACCACCAGAAGGACAGTTTCGGCACACAGAAGTGCCTCAATTAGCGATTTTGTTCGTATTTTGGTAGCAGTGCTCTCAGCGAGTCGATACCCGGGAAGGATGCTCAGCATCGCAGGGGGATGGCAGACAGCAACATCCCCTTGCCAGCACCCCGCACACCCTGCTGCTTTCTTAGGTAGATTTAAGCTTCGTTGGCGAGAAAATGGATAATTATACACAATGCTCATTTGGGAGAAAAACGCCTCCCGTGCCAGCTAAATGTCTGACATATGATGATGAAAGGCTCTAACCAGGATATATGGCACCTACTTGAAACAGTCTGTCCAGCCTTAAAAGAAACATCCTTTCCTGATATTGCTTCGTCATAAAGGGCCCAATCCATCCTCATCCTTCAGGGAGCCCGCGGCGCTGCACCGGGATGATGTACAGCTCAGCAACAATTCCTGCGAAGCTTTGGATGCATTTATAGCACATTTTAATGTACGTTTGGCAGCAGAGCAATTTTAAGCAGCTGAGCTAAATGCAGCCTGACAGAATGCTTGATCTCCGTGGCTGTGCGCCGCTTGTCTGCAGCGCAAAGCAGCCTTCAGACCCAGATGCTAAGGAATGAAAAAAAATATATATATATTTTTCCAGTGGCAGCATCTGGCTCCGGCGTGTCACGGAGCATCCCAAGGCAAGTGTCTTCCAGTCTGCATCCTCCGCAGCAGCAGCAGAAAGCAATTTGGGGATCAAAATTGGAGCGAGGAGGAGAGGAACTTGTAACATCCTACCGTAAAAATGATGAAAGCGTTTCACAGATTGCTAAAGAGCTGACAGTTTGGTGATGACGTTAATTTGGAGACCCTTAAACATCATTTAAGATTCCAGCTGAGCGGCAGACCTCTGTGTAGGCGATGGAAAACTTCCGATGTGAGTTTTTTTTTCCTTAGGTCCCAGGTTAACGTAAAGCATCCCATACGCGAGCACCTATAGAGCAGGCAGATGCCCAACTTCAATTGCTTAAGTCCTTTGCATAAAATAACTTAGAAAAAGGATGGAAAAACAGCATAAAAAAAATCAACGTGATAGAAAAAGTACAGCTAGCTCAGAAGGACCCATCTATTAGGACATTTAGTGGCACTCAGCACCTTAGGCGCTGTTCTCCATTGCAAAACGTTAACGTGTTTGAACACAATTAAAAATGGGGCTAGCTGATGGGATGCTGACCGCATCGTGCCCTTGTCTGGGCTCATTACAACATCAGGCTCAGCCACGAAGCTAGCCCAGCCATCGGGCTCAAGCGCCACAGCCCCTGGAGCAGCCCTCCACAAACCCAAAGCTAACCTTACTCTAAAATCAGGCAACGTTCCCCATTTTTGTCCAACTTCGATAACACCCCGAAGCCCTGAGCGGGTCCAAGTTGCCATGAATATGCAGCACCTCCGGAAGCCACAGTTGCGCGGTGCTTAGGCAGGGTGAAATTAAATGATTTGTTCGGGGTAGAGGTCCTGCTACCCGCCAGCCTACCCCTTTTGACAGCAAGATATGCTTGGCATAGCTGCAGAGAGTTCAAGATGTTGCGTATTACAAAGATTTTGCTAGGAATAATTGACCACATGAGGCAAAAAGAAAGGAAGAGTTTTGCTCGGTGAATGTTAAACAATACAATTATTCACTGTAACGAGCTAAGGATAATAGGAAAGAGCTGCAAATGTGGTATTCAAGGGTACAACCCATGGCTATCACTCACTTAAGCCAAGTTCTCCTTTGTTAAATTTGAAACAAAAGCCTCTATTTTCCTACCGTGAGCCGGTGATGAAGACAATGAAGAATCTTCTTCCCGCAGTTTATTTACAGCACTTCCAAAAATCTCATAAATGCTATAGATGGTGGTTAGCAAACATTACAGGGCATAATGACAATGAACTTTTTATTTATAGAGACAAAGACGCACAGCCATGAAATGATAGAAAAAAGAGATTTGTTAGCGTCCTCCTAATCTTCAGTCCGGATTTCCATACAGAGCCTCTTCTACGGGATAACTGACAGAAGTTTTATATAAAATAGTGTTTTAAAGGTGACTTTCTGGGCACCTTTTGTGTGCGTAAGCAGGTGATGTCCTCACCTGCACTCCTCCTCCACCAGTGCTCCACGGGTCCGCTTTGTCAACGAAATGAAACACGGCGCAAAATATCGACTTCAAGCAGTGCTTTGGGATCACACTTGTTCTCTTTTAACAAGTTTTTTTACAGAAAGGTTTTCTGTTAGAAGACAGAAAGTTTGGCAATTAGCTTAGCTTGGAACTGCAAGTCTTGTACTTTTTTGTTTTCCAGACGCCTGCTGTGAAAACGGTCCCCTTTCTGACCTCTGCTGACGAAGGTTTGGTAATTGTCCCATTGTTTTTGAACAATGTGCTCAACGTTTCTTCTAGAAGGAGAAGCTGTAGGTGCAGGTATTTCTTTGACAAAACTCTAGTAAGCATTGGACGCATCCTTTTCCTTAGCAAAGAAGGCTGTTCTCAAATGAAATAAACTAGAAATGAGTCTCTTGTTAGAAACAAGACACATGTTAGTAAAAAGAGAGGGCAAAAAAGGGCATTTTCAGCTTTCATGTTGAATTAGGTTCACGCACAGAATTTAATGGCAACAGACGTATATGCACACCTATGTGCATATCCCTCCCATCGCTGCTCTCTCTTTTGCTAAACTGGACACTGCACATAATTAATTCATAGGAAAAGAAAATCCAGAATTATGTAGAAAGCTTTGAAAGACAAATTCTTCCTGAAATAACCCTTGGTCGCTTACTACCAAGAGGCCGGCAGTGGTTATTTCTAATAACCAGCCAGCGGGGATTATGAGCCCCCATGCCTTTTGCCAGTTTCTCAGATCAAACTGTCCTCTTAATTGTCTCAGCCACGTCTGCGTTGCGATTTACAGTGAAATCTCTTTTAGGCAGAGAACTGTATTTCTGTCCCGGTCCTCACCGTTATCAATTCTGATCTGACTGAGGTCTCCAGTCCCAGGGCACCATCAATATTAAGCAATAATCACGATACTAGTAATTCACATCAAGCATCTTCCATTTGCCTGGCCGTCTCCGTTACGTTATTAAATTAATAGATCTGCCAGCACCAAAGAAAAATAGCAGCAAGACAGAAATCTTATTAAACCGGAGATAAAAATTTAAACAATTCTGCAAACTGCCAAAGCAAGTCTTGGGTCTCTTCAGTGCGCGGCTCAAACCCAGTTAGCAAACCATGACGGCTGGTTATTTGTTTTGATTCCATCAGCCCGTGCTTTTTAAGCGTTTAATTGAATTAATTCTCAGCAAGTGCTGCCAAGAGAAGAAAAACAAGAACACGGGCAAGACAAAGACTGCAGAAGTGCAATAGTCTGGGTTACTACAACCTTTTACAAAGGTGAGAAACTGCGTACAGTTCTTTGCCTCGTTAGGAGTCACATCAAAAAAAAAAAAACACAAAGGGCAATAGCATTTCGGGGCACGGTCTTTGAAGATGGTTCTGCTTGAAAAAAACCTTCTTATTCCTTGAGATTTAGTGAGTTTAGCTCATTTCTGCTATGTTTGCTGTTCCTAGTTGCCTAAATGTTGATATTTAAACTCTAGTCCCATCTTACCGAGATCTGCTGCGGTACGTGGGTGTTGGCACTTCCCTACATCTTCACTACCTGCAGGACGCGGTCTGGGAGAGCGCAGAACAATTCCACATCGCTTTTTCTTTCCAGTAAAGATCCACGATACACCCCTAAAACACCTTTTTACGCAGGTGCCAGCCTGCGAGCTTTTGAAAATGATACTCTCCATTAATAAGGGGTGCTTTGGAAAGCCACAGATGTCCTCCTGGGCAGAGGACGAATTTTGGAGCAGAGGCTCACGGCAGACTCTTTTACCCCACCTGTACAAAATAACGCAACTTATAAATGCAAATAACCCATTAATACATCCTAGGGTAGGAGCATCCATGCCCCATCCCATGCAGCGTCGTAACGCGTGCCTTATTTTCTATTTTTGTTCTAAGTGCTTTAAATGGAAGCGATCATCCCAAAAGGTCACTAACCAGGACCAACTGCTCGGTGACATTTTAACTTGAGAGAAAGGAAGGAAAAAGTAAACACAAAGGTTTGGAACAAGATGCGCCAAGACGACAACGCCCTTTGGGCACTGCATGTAAGACGAATTTAAAAGTAACCGCAGCAGAGGGAACTTTAAAATAAATAAATAAAGATCCAGAATATAGGTTTGATGTTATGAAAACAAGCAGGGAAGAGAAAGATCAGCCTGACAGGTACTCAGTAGTCCCGACAGATCGGAGATCCTATAAATGTTCCTTAAATTGCAGTTTATCCTATTTAGTGAGCTTTGGGCTCCTGCTTCTGGGCAGCTGTGCAAATGGAAGTGGTGAGGATCACGTCCGAGGGGACATCCTGATAAGACACGACGGGTGGGAATTTGCACTTTTCTTTCACGTTCTGATGTTTGAGCTTTCCAACGTCCTAATGAGCCAGCGAAAACCACTGAGATGAGCTCCGAAACAAGAGCTTATGCAGTGCCGGTAAATGTGAGGAGTAAATAAAAAGGAGCAATCTCACCCATCTCTCCGAACGCATTCAGAAGTAGCACTCATCAAGCACGAAGCGCAATTAACACCTATTATGTACAATATTATATTACGAAAGAATATTAGCCCACTCCATCAGCGACATGGAAACGGTACGGATTTTTCTACGAAGGGAATTACGGCGTTGAAATGAAACAAATGAACGCTTCAGAAGAAAATTGAGATGTGCTCGTTGGAATAAGCAAGACGACAACAGACCCACCTGCACGTGGTACGTATAACCCTATCAGTAAGATATTTCTTCCCTATCAGTAAGATATCCCTCCTTTCCCTCAGGACCAGCTCCGCTTCTCGTTATTCCCAGAGATTTTTCTATTTAATCATGCCACTGTTATGTTTATTACAGACGTTAATCTGCAATCAGGGAACAGCTTCTGCTGTTCTCACCTAAGTTTAAGTGGCACTCCTGTTGCTGAAGCCTCTCTGAAAAATCACTGCTTCTCTTTAAAACATTTTTGGGGTGCTTCAGGGCTTATTTTAATGAGAACTTGAAAGGAAATGAGGCTTTCCATTTCCCTATGTGCATGGGAATATGTGGTCTGTCCACCTGAGTAGTCCATAAATACATTTCTGATGCTTCTCCCCACTTCCCTTAAATGCCATAAAGTCTCACAGGGTTGAATTCGGACGTGGAGAAGGAAGGAGCTGGGCTGAGAATGAGCCCATTGGTGTCCCCAAATAGGGGAAACCTACAGCATTGGTAAACTTGTTACAGGACAGGAGAATTCGTGTTGGACCTGCACGGCAGGGATGCTCAGAGGTGTCGTGGCTTTGCAGCAGGGTCAAAATTCACTTTTTGAATTCTATTTATACGTCAGACAAAACTCTTTTTATAAAATTATTCACATTATTATTCACACACAGTTCCATTTTGCATAGGAAAATACCACAGCACCTCATTGCCTTTTATCTTTTTCTCATATGAACCTCCAAGAAATCAGAATACATGTTTTTTTTCACAGTTTTGCTACGATTCACTGATTTTCAGTTAGTAATATACAAGTTTTTTCTTGCCTTTGTTTCTGTCTCCCCATGCCAATGCTGAAATATGGTACAGAAATGTCTTTTAAAAAAAAAAAGCACTGAGTTTTTCTTCTAATGAGATTTCACCCGAGACACTTTTGTGTGAGTCAATGCAAACGGGTAAGCATGCAAGAAAACAAAAACAAATCCTCGCAGAACTCCTTAAGATCTCAAAAACATTATTTTGATCCTTTCAGGTATGGCCACCATCACTTTTTTGCATTTTACAGTGACACAGGAAAAGTTGCAACGGCAATCCCAAGGAGGGATTCCCCAAGGGGAACAGAAAACCTTTCGGTAGACACACTTACACCCGGAGAACCACATTCTGTAATGGCACTCGGTAACATAGCCGCAATAGAGACGCACCAGAATAAGACCCGAAAAGCCACGGAGGAGTAAATCCCTCCTTGATTCTTGGCATCAACAGCACACCAGGCTAATCTCATTCATCAATTCCCACCCACCTCTGCTGGACTGATGCTGTCGGAGGGATTTTTTTCCTAATTAAGACGTTTTTGGGTATTTGGGCCTGTGGAAAGGAAAAGTGTAACGCCTCCCAAAATCAAATTCAGCTGCAGAGGAGGGATGAGGTGCAGATGGTGGAGATGCAGAGGCTACCGAAGGCAGGGATACCTGCACACAGGATCCCCGGCCACGAGATGCTGAGCACGGGCAGACTTACCCTGGAGTTGACCACTTCCAAGGAGACGTTCTGGGGCATCGCGCTGGGCACTGCAAGGGAAGAGAAACAGAGAGAAGTGGGACACGGTGCCATTAAGGTCCGAGTCCCAACAAGCTACACCCAATATTTCTCCCGTCGGGCAGGAAGGAGTGAGGTTTTTACATGTGGTTTATAATCTGCTCACAAGCGTGCAGACAATCCAGGTGGCACTTCAGAGGTCCCCTAGGGAGAGAAAAAACCAACTGCATCTGCTCATTCCTTCTCGTTCGTGATAGACCTATTAGCAAACCCTTTAAACAGCCAGTCAGCGGGTTCCCTGCAGTGACACCGACCACTTGAATTCATTTCTTTGTTACCATCTCGGTCCAAAATGGATAGGGACAGGGCACAATTTCTTCTGGTATTTATCCATCAAGGTAAGTGCGTTTTGAGGACGCATCACACGCAGGCAGACCGGGCGCTCCTCTCACCGCTACCTTGCTTTTACAAGGATGCTAGGAGGGGAAAAAGGGCATTTTGCCTCCAGATATTACTTAAAAAGCAGTGTTTTACATTAAGGCTCAAATGTGACAAAACAGCCATTCGGGTCACCCGCAACCAAGTATTTCCTGACGAATTTCTTCCTGTTTTCCACTCTGTATATATCTCCTTCCAATCCGCTTGTACAAAACCGGTTCAAACGTATATTCGTTCCTCCAGCAGATGGCCAATATTAATTCAACTGCTGAGGAGCCAACAGCTTTACAAATATGTTCTTAGTTGTGATGCATCAGCTCCCTGACACGCACCTAAAGCTTTATTTTCCTTCTAGAGAAATAATGCCTGCCTAAGTTGGCCCTGAATTTGGAAAAAGGAACTGAAAGAGGATCATGGTAAATACCCAATTTAAGAAGAGCTGGCAGCCTGATGCATTAGGGGAAATGAGAGAAAATGATTTTTCAGTGTACAGTTATGAATACATCACGCCAAAGCTGTGCTGTAAGCTGTGCTGTTTAAACCATTTTTATGTGACGTTAACAAGAGCACTCGGGCAAAATTATTGTTTCAGCTGCCCACGTTTAAATTGGTTCAGCAAAGATCTACACCAATGATGTCGGACCTGAAGCATCTTCGAGATCGAGCGAATTAATTTTGTTTATTTAAACGGAGTTAAGAAGTGTTTGGTTTATTGTCTATAGCTACCTGAATGGGCGAAAGACTTCTGGTTGTAGGGAATAATTAAATAAAGACCCGTGAGCTGGAATCCACGTAGAAATGGGACATACATTTCACCTTCTTCAGAGTTGAGTGAAAAAAGGAGGAGAGTGGCACCTTTATCACCAAGCAAAATGTAGACGTGACTTTTTGTAACGCGCTCTGGCCAAAACGTATGGGACTGAGGAGAGAATGAATGGGTGAAAGCCAACGTATTATACAGAGGAGGACACAACAGGGACCATCGTCTACAGTTTCTCTGTGCACCTATAAGGACCAGCTCCAGCCCAGCCCTTTACACCCATGGTGTAAAATCCCCTCTGACCTTGCCAGCTATGATCCTCTAGGTAACGTAACAGGCGCTAGAATAAGAACCACCCCCTGTACAGGGAGGATGGCAGCCGGCCCTATAAAAGATCCTTTCCCGGATGGTTCAAACCAGCGCCGGCAGCCAGCCCTGGTGCTGTTTCTGTCTGGTCACGGCTACTTTCGATAACCAAATCCCCAAAGCGCAGCACCTCAAAGCATCCTCAGTGCACGGGATTAATCCTGCAGCAAGGATTTCAGACAGCCAGTGCTAAGTCATTTGCCGAGGCTAATAAAATAATATCTTCAATACAGAAGAGGAGAAGCAACAACAGCTAACCAGGAAGGTCCTGCTGCCAACAAAGTCCCACTCCGGTACCATTGTATTTATGAAGGCTCCGTGGAGCATAAAAAATACAAAAAATGATGCGTTTGAATTACAATAGCCTGAAAACTCATTGTCTGGGGGCAATGGTACAGCAAAGTGAGCAGCTGCGATGGCAGCAGCAAAGGGCGTCCGAGCCGCCTTTCCTCTTCGTTACTGACTTTTGTGTTTTATCGCTGCTACGCGTTATTCTCCTACCAGACAAACTTATCTTCATTTTTCCTTTCTTGTTATTTGTTTGTCTTCATTTTTCTGATTATTTCTCTTTGGCAAACACTTGTCATATTTCCCAATTCTGTTGCACGCGTAGATAATTGACGCGCGCTTTATCTTTCCTGCCAGATCTTCGATCAATAAGAGAAATAAATCCAGACCTGACCCAGAATCGAACTCAAGCCCTTCCACGGCAATGCTGGGCGTCTTCATTCCTTGTTCTCCGCTCAGTCGAGGAGTTTTCTGCATTACCAAATCGGAGACCCCGATTTAATGTCTGGGCTTGCACAACAATCAGCCAATTCCCCTGGCAAACCACGCGCCTGAGAGATTACAATTATTTCCTCCGCTTTCCCATCTTGATCAAATAAAGCAATCGGATGCACCTGGTAAAAGTTTTGTTTATTATTCCCAGCTTGATGATGCCGTTAGAAATTAGAGCAGAACTCATTTCATCTCGTGTTCGCTGTGCGATACGCGACGTGCAGAGACGGAGGCATCCGGGGATAAATTCAGCCCCTTCGCCTTGGCACGGGGCGACTCGGGGGTGGAGGGAGCCTCAAATACACCGACGGAGCCTTGCTGCTTGCTTGGTGTCTAAAGCTGGGTGAGACGAGCCTCACTGCTGATGACTTACAGATGGGACGGATGTTCATACGGCAAGGCAATGAGTTTTGGTACTTCTAACTGGTGAAATAATAATAATAATAAAAATGGCTCAGTTGGAAGAGACCTTCAAAGATCATCGAGTCCCTGGGCTGACCACTTTAGGGCCAGCCAAAAGCATTGAGGAAGGCATTGTCCAAAAGCCTCCTGAACACGATGGGCTTGGGGCATCCATCCAGAACCTCTCCAGGAAGCCTGGGCTATAAATTATGTTTAAACCAAGTAGTCGGGAAGCATGAAATAAGACCGGCTGCCAATTGCCGGGATTAAATGCGTTTTGATAAATTCACGAGCACGATAGCTCAGAGCGTTTCTGAGATGGCACGCGGCTCGGCCAAACATTATCGGAGCCCTATTTTAAACAGAAAACTCAGCACTGAAGATCCAGTCTGCTCCTTGATCTGGCAAATCCTGTCCGGGGTCCGTAGCTCTTGCAGCGGGGTTGCCACGCTCAGTTCCTTTGATCGGGGTTTTTTTCTCAGATTATAGATTACATCCCAGAGCTTCAGAGTAAATGTCTGCGTACAGACCTGCAGGATCTAACAGTACAGCCTTCTTTTTTTTTTTTTTTGGGGTGAAGCTACAGACCGTATCATACACTGTACAGCAAAGGACTGGGATCGAAAAAATAACCTGTGCAAGCACACTCGCATTCCCAAGAGGAAGGCAGGCTTAAAAACGATTCTGTTCCTTTTACAAGATGAAAGGAAGCAGACCAATCCCAAAGACTTCTCTACCAGGGACTGGGGAGCAGAACCAAATCCTGTCCAAGAAACTGATGTGGATAGGGGGAACTGCAGGCTTTCTCCTCTCTTTATCGCTCACCAATAAACCACGATGGATTAATGGCTTTGCCTCTCCTCTCTGTAGGTTGATAGCTGTGCACGACTTTTTTCTTGCTGTTTTATTGGTCTTCCTCTGGCAGAAGGGGCCTTAACCCTGGGAAAGGTCTTTTTTTTTTTTTTGAACCATAAAAGAAGGGATTGCAGGAAGGTTTGGACTTGTGCTCTCCACTCCCTCCTCTCCTTCCGTACAATGAGATGCTGAGACTGCCACAACAAGAAGGATGAAAAGAAATCCTGGAGGCATTTTCTCTTCTTTTATACCTGCTCCAAACACTTCATTTCCCCGTTCTGCAGATTTACTCCTTGGAGGGGGGTTTGGTTTGTGGGAAAGGCTTTAAAACAAAACTAGAATTAACAGATTCTTGCTTAATTGCAATTACCCTGGGATACTCCAGCTTTCAAATGTCATCTAGATATCGAGGATGAGTTATTGGTAGAGAAAGAGCCCAGGAAGAGCCTCCTCTTTAGCAGTGATTTTTGTTCGCAGACAGGTGAAGCGTTTGAAACACTTGCGGAGGATAATTTCCAGACTCATGAATAACAATCTTTTCCCTTTCTCACTTATGATGACATTTAAAACCAAAGTGGAGTACAGGGCCGCACTTCTACACTTCACGGCGTGAATTAAATCTGCATACATTATGCAAAATATTCATTTTTCACTTGTTTTCCTTTTGTTTTTATAATTATAAGTGTGAAGTAATTTATTCTGCCAAGATCCAGCCCGTATTAGCAGGGGAAACTGAATTAACCGGGTAGACAGAAGCAGCACTTGAAAAAAATAGTGCAGAGGTGTCAAATATAAAATAACGGGGCCAAACGAGCTGGGGGCTCGTGGATGGATCCCTCTGAAGACAGAGCCTGGAGTGAGGCAGGTTAAAATAGCACCTGCTCGGGGTTTCCCCTACACCTTGTCCCCTCCACACTGGTCCTCGAGGGGGGCTCCCAGGGGATGTCACCAACCCACACATGACCTGGGGACTGTGTTGCAGCCACGTCAAACAGATGCAAGATGCAGATGCTTCTCCAGAGCACGATATCCCCCTCATCTGCTGTTTTTCTCCAGGGTTTATACAGCTTCTGCTCCTGCTGCCCAGAAACTCGCATCGATTTTTTCAGCTGCTCAGCTGCAGAGAAGCGTTCAGAAGCAACCGAGTTCACCAGACAGACAGAAAACCGCCATTCCTAACCTCAGACAAAATTTTTCAGCTGGTTTGGGTAGGATAACCAGGGAGAGATACCGCATTCGTAATAAAATTAGATAAAAAGTGGTGGATATAAAGGGACAAAACTCAGACACTCTCTTTTCTTCATTCATTTTTTTTTTATCCTAGCATCAATCTCCAGTGCAGAAAGGAACCGCAGTGAATGTGTGGTGGGACTGACGGGCCTCTGCCTGGGGCACCCCAGCAACCTACTCTTCACCTCCTACCGGATTTTAAAAATCACGCTGAAAACTAACCATTTTTCCATAAAGATGACCTTGAGTTAGTGATCCAACCCTAGGACAAGCCAACCGGAACTCCCCTACCTTCCTTTAGCAGCACGGGTGAAAAATAAGTTGTCAGAATTGTTATCGGAACAAAAACAGTTTATAAATTTCACTACAAAAGCTCAGTTGACACCTCTTGGATCATCTTTAAATGAAATGTTGGCATGGAGAAAAATCCCTCCGGCTGTGGGGCTCAGTCGGGAACTGTTCCTGCAGCACTGGCACCCTCCCGCCTCTGCTCTCCCTTCTGCTTTACTGGCTCTCTTCTCCCCTTCATTTAATCCTCCTTCCCCAAGCAAGTATCAGCTATTCTCTTTTAACCGTAAGGGCTGTGTTTCCTCCTAAAACCAGTGAGAACTGCCTGGCACCAAAAAATCTATTTGGAAAAGTCAGCCTGATGGAGATCCTGCCTGGGCTTTGCACGCACCCACCCCACTGAAAATTTTTTTTTGGTCCTTTTTAGGTTTTTACACCTTCGTGGCCGAAGTAACTCCGATATATTAATTCCTGCTCTGGCCAGGTAGAGGAATCAGACTCAGTGTCTTCAACAGGAGTCAGGCAGGTGTAAATTCTGTGTTGGCCAACACAACTAAGTGCTTCCAAAAAAACCCAACTCGGTGTACGTCCCCAAGTCTGTGTGTCCCAGGAGCCTGGGGAGGATGATGGGGCAGTCGCTGTGACCGAGCAGAGAGTGAAACACGGCCACATCTGCTGCCCCACCAGATAACGTGCAAGGAAAAGGCAGGCAGTTGTGTCCTCCAATGCCATTGTAATGAAATAGCTACAGGGTATCCACACCCGTGCTCGAGTTAGAGAGAAAATAGAGCTGTGCAGCATCCTCATTATTAGATATAGGTATAATGAAGTGAACCAATTATCCCTGGAGATGAGCATTAGCTCTGAGCACTGCAGGCGGGTTATGAATCTCTGGTTTCTGTCCTGCACGCTGAATAACCAAATCGCTTCTTTACCGTTTCTTCCGCAATGTGGTGGGTAGAGAAAAAGCATCACGACCCCAACCCAGCCACCCTTTGGGTCTTTCCGTCTCCACTTACCATCCGAAAGCGTGGTGACGGTGACGTCTTCGGTGGAGACGCCGGGGCCGTAGCGGTTGTAGGCCAGGAAGCGCAGGGTGTACTCGGTGAACTTCTTCAGCCCCTCGAGCCGGTAGGAGAGCCCCTCCACCTCCACGTTCTGAGCACACACAGACAGCAAGCGGTCACCAGGAGTAACGCGAACAGGGGCGAGCAGTTTGGGGACCAATATGCTGCTCTTTGAGCAGCTAAATCCTTATTTAAGATGGAATAAAGGGCAAATTCTAGCAGAATAGGTTGTTACAGACATGCATCCGCAACAGGAACATTTACTACGAGCAGCTGTCAGTCTGGTGAGAGGATGTGCCATTTCTAGTCTGGATTTGCATTATTTTACCCTCCTACAATAAACCTGGAAGAAGTTACAAGAAGCAACTAAACCCATGTATCCTACAACGATCACACGTGCAACCTGCTACCAACATCTTGATGGCTTAGCACAATGTGAAGGGGGAATTCTAACGGGTCTTTAAACGGCATTTGGCATTATGCTGAAATTTCAGAGTAAATAGAAGAGGGCTTTCACCAGCACGAAACAGCTTCTGCAGCCCAGGCTGGATTCCCCCTTTCCCACTCACCTGCTCCCTTCCCGTCGCCGTCTCCGTACAGAAGAGCCTGTAGCCTTGCACGGGACCGTTGGCATAGGCAGGGGGGTCCCATGACACGAGGATGGAGGTAGGTGAAGTGGACACAGCCCGCAGGTTTTCCACCGGCCCTGGCACTTGCACTGCACGGGAAGGAAAGGACCGAGTGAGATCTCCGCTCCCGTGCAGCTCTCAGCCCCCACACACGACATGACCCTCAAAACTTACACAGTAAGAGATGAAAAGGAGGCTAAACCCACAAAAAGTAACACCAGAACAAGGTGACAATGTTCACGCAGGTGAGGGAAGACACCCAGAGCAGCCCCATGGACAGGAGCCCACGGGTCTGGCCTGGCTGGACACAAACACAGCGGTACCCCTTGATCAGCAGTGGCATGAGGTTAATCCTGCCGAGTCGCAAAAACCTGAAAGCACGGAGTGACGTGATGGATTTGAGCAGAAGAAACCATATAGCTTGTCCTATATAACCCCAGAAAACTGCTTGGAGCAGGGCCCGGACCAGAGACCTCCCCCAGCCAGCATTACTCCATCATCTGCAAACCCTAATTAGCCCAACAGAAGCATAACCTCCAGTATTAATGTGTAGTCCCAGCTCTGCCCTTAAATAATATCCATGTTTGCACAGTGCCCGACGCTTACAGAAATTATGGGACCGTAACGAACTCAACTTATAAACCAAATAACGACAATAAAAGAACTAAAATACCTGGTCCTTGAAACTGTTATTTAATTTATTTAATCCGGTTTGATTAGTTCTGAAACTATAGAAGTTTGCAATAGTTTTAGCTCTAAATAGAGATCACTTGAAATGCAAAACGGAGGTTGCTTTAAAACCAGATTCTGGTGGGTGAACAAACGCAGAAGTCCTCAAACGCCAACCCCAAACAATCCCTTGCCATTGTTAAAGGAACAATAGCAGGTCACCTTTTGTTATGCAGACTGTCTCTTAAAGTGCTCCAATTTCACTCTGCATGCAAATTATCGCACATTAACTACATCACACTCAGCTTGAATTAGTTCTTAAAACAAAAGAGCTGAAAATCTTAATAAACTCCTACAAGCACCGGCAGTCGTCCTCCTGAACATCAGTCACGGCGTGTCTCCGTTGGACCAAATCCCAGCGGCGAGCGACGTTTTGAGGAGAGAATACCTCGAGTTTATCCGTGCCTTCATCTTGAACTCCAGCAAAATTGCAAGAAAAACGAGCGATAATCGCGGCCAAAATGCAAAGGTCGAGCAGGAGGTTACTGCTGAAAACCTTCAGCACCAAATAGCATCTTTTTACTTTCAACAGAGCGCGTGCCGCAGCGCAAAACAAACTCACCGGCTATTGTGTGCCTGGCACGGCACCTGCACGCCTTCGATCACACGCAATTTCAGCTTTAAATGTTTACATTTGAAGTATTTTTTATTGTCTTCCCCCGGCTTTCCCTTTTCATTCTATCTCACGTTTCCGACAGGCGTTGTAACGTGCTTACGGTCTCGATATTTGCAGCGCACGCAAAGCGTTTTGTAATCTTTCCTGATCCCTTCTGACAAATAGTAATCTGGAGAAAATTGGCATTAGGTTTTCAATCTTTTCCTAAATTCTGATTTTTCTAAGTAGCAGAGAGGCTCTAGAACTGCTTTACTTTCCATTAAAATGAGACATTAAATCATATTTCTTCTGAAGTTGGTCTTTTACAACTAACAGCGTCCTTTCTCTGAGAAAAAAAGAAGAAAGCAAGCAGGACTGGCAGAAGAACAGCACATTTTCTGTTACCATGAGCTCCACGTAACACTCCAATATATTCCAAAACCCACTGTTTCTCTGAGAATGCCCTCCTGCTCCCACAAAAGATGAGTTCAGTAGCTCGGACTTTTTCATAAACACAAGCTACAACAACTGCTTGCAAAGATTTTGCTGCTGCTCTCCCGACAGTCAATTTTGGGGTTATTTGGGGGAATTTCTCCTATTCAGGAGTCTGTATAAAAGCAAAGAGTTCACGTGCACTTGGCGATACCTCGAGTGCCTCCAGAGAAGGTCCATAACTCCGTCCCTCCTCCCATCCTACAGAGCACAAGTGCTGCACATCCGCGTCCCATCCCGGCTGCTGAAACCCCACTCATGTGGGGCGAGCTGGAATCCTCTGGCAGAAGAAATGAGACTCAGAGGCGTACCTACAACGGCAAAGCTCAGTCAACGTGGCTCACTTTTGGGGTCAGCAGAGCTGGGGGAGCTGAGCAGGCTCAGCTACGTTGGAGGCTACTTGTAGGCTTTAAGACTAACCCCGCAAGCTTGATTTGTTGTAGGATCAGAAGGAGCTGGTATCCCTTTTACAGTCAACTGCTCCTTGAAACAAATTTCTGCTCTCATGAGCCTTCGCTTCTCTTGCACAGTTTTTCTCTTTGCTGTCGTTCACTTAAAATTTTGATGATAATAGTTATTAAGAACCAAGAAAGATACCAGTGCCTAAAATAGGAATGTGGGCAGCTACGTCAAAAATTGCTTGGCAACTGCCTAAAGATGCTTAATATCCCTCTTAGACCTGAATTTTTGGGTGCATACCCAAGCCCCACTGGAGACCAGGGAGAAGAGCAGCTGAACTGCTGCGAGGAGCCCTCTGGCAGGTACAGGATCAAGTGGTAACCCCCAAGACCATTGGCTTCAAGTCTAGAAGACGACGTTGAACTTCTTTCGGAGTTACTGGAGGGCTCCAGCCTTGAGCTCTAAGAATTGCTGCAGAGTTAGGCATGGCAGCCTTGGGATGAGAAAGCAGAGCCCTAAACACCGCCTTCAAGTTGAATGCCCAAATACGAGCTGAAGGGATCACAGTCCTACTTGTTTTATTTATTTATTTTTCTCTCTCTGGTCCCGGAGATCTTGACCTTTTCTGCCATAGCCCGAACCAACCTTTATTCTCTTCATTGGGATTTCACAAGTATCATTCCTTACCGGAGTAAAACTCACGTTGCAACGAAGGATCCTTCTGTAAAAATGTGTTGGCTTGCTTTCCCTTACTGCAGTTCAGCAATTTGCTTTTTATTTTTACGGCTCACACAGTAGCTTTGTTGGATTCTCGCAGATGACAACATGTTAGAGGAAAAGCAGGACGACATTCACAGCATATTTGCTCTTTAGGACACGTTCAGTGAGAAGGGCTAGGTGACAGACCTAGGAACTCATCATTATTGCCACTCTTCCCCATATAACCTCTCAGATTTCAGTGCTTCATGACCATTACAATCACCCTCAGATCAGTTGTAAGGGAGGAATCACCAATGTTTTCTTTCTAAACAATGTGCACGGGATGTCCGAGTGCCACTGGATGCTCTGTCATTCATTAAAACTGTGAGAGAAGAGAGAATTAAACCAGAGGGAAGCTAAAAGATGTTTTTCCTTACTTAGTCCCATGGAAATAAATAAGAGAAGACCTTGTTTTAAGAGGCTGGATGCTTCTGCAGGAAAGCCACGAGCCCGTGTACAGAGGAAGAAGCTGGTCTACTGCCACAGCTTCTACTGGGGAGAAAATCTCTCCGTGAGTTAAAACTTATCAAGAGATCACTACTGGAAATAAGAAACCCAAAAGCAAATACGGGATGCAAACACACAGGCTAAAATAACGCCATCAACCAAGTAACAGCCTGCAGTCAGCGAGATAAATTCGTTTAGAAAACAAGCTTTTCTTACAAAATCCATGTGTTTCTGGGTGTCCAAACATGCCTCGCGTTTGGTTTGAGGTCTGAAAACTGGAAGGAAAACCCTTCTGAACGGAGGAGCATTCAGCTGGAGGCCCTGCTATGCACTTACGGGAAATGACAGCATCGGCAGGAATAAAAAGCAACTCCTAGTGACTTCAACAGGGCCCGAAATTCAACCTTTTATTTTGAGAAACTGCCCAGAAAGACAGGTTACGGCAATCCTGGCTCTGGCTCAGGCTTCCAGAGGGAGCTTGGATAAATAATTTAATGCTTTTATGCTTCATTTTCCTGCCCATAAAGTGGCATAATAATATATCTCCTACCCATTCTTTATCTTACCTATTTAGACTGCAAGATTTCTGAGGCAGGAAGAAAAGTCCGGATGAAATAAAGATAAAAACTTTCTGCTGCTTCTCCGCAAGTCAGTCAAAGAGAAGTACGTCACTTGGCATAGCCGTGCCTTCGTGTCTCAGCAGATCTGGAGCAGAATTACGACACTCTTCTAGGCAGCGAAGCTTCTTACATATAAAAAGAAATGATTAGATGACAACTGGTGGGTTCTTCATACCACCAACTTCCACGAACCACAAAAGGCAGGGAGCGTGCCAGGTAGAGAGACCTCGGCCATGGAGAATCCTTCTTCTCGTTTAGAGCCTTTGGAGTATTTTCACTGAGACGGATTATTTTTGGTAAACACGGTTTTCAGAGAAATCAAAACATGGGGAAAAGGCGGCGACAGTTTTCGCTTCGCAAGAAAAACGAAACAAAATATTTCCATGGTGCTGAAACACCCAGTAATATTTCCAAAACAGAAAAATGTCTTTCCGAAATATTTCTCAACGGCTTTCACATGACTTTAGTGTAAGCTTTTCATGAGTTTTACATACTGGATGACAGAATGAAATATATCGTTTCATTAGGGCAATGAAAAAGGAAAGCAATCAAAAAAATACTTCAAAATGCAGCAAGTATTTTGTTGGCTATTTCTATGAAGATGACAGCTTCATGATTTCCTGTGAACCATGAACCTCCAGTCTTTTTCCTACTCTTCCTCTACTCAACCTACATTTAAATTGACATTTTAATCCCATTTTTAAACCTCCTCCCAAGAGGAGCACCTGAAGCTTTGGGTTTCACCCAACAGAGACCCGTTATTGCCTCTGCCTTAAAACTTCTTCACTCCTACAGTTTTAGAGCAACCGGGAGACTGGGAGAAAAGGCAAAACCGCTGCAGCTTCCTTTGGGAAACAAATTTCAACTTGTGGATTTGGTCGGATGGGAGGAGACGGGCAGGAGGAGAGCACAGGCGGCACGGCATACGCTTCTCCATGAGGACATAAGCGCAGAGAAAGAGAAAAGGTTTAACAGTAGATACTACCTGCCACTGTTCTTTCACAAGTAATTTCTAAGTAGACACCAAGACTTAAAGAAAAGTCTCAGAAAGAGGATGCAATGCCATTTAAATTTGGTTTTAATTACGATACTTCATATAGCAATACAACTTTCTAATGAGACCGACGCTTTTCAAAGGAGGCAGCAGAGGTGGTCAGAAAAAAAGCAACCAAAACCCACCCCCCAAAAGAAAAACAAATTTGACTGCATTATTTCAGGGAGGTGAGAATCAATCTGAGCTTCACGAAAGAAACGGTCAGAATATTTCTTTGATGTTTTTTCCCAAAGTCTTTAGGATGCAGTACAATCCCAATTTTCACTTTTCTCTCATTTCATCCCTCCTTATATCCCCCTCTTGTTAAAAAACCACTCTTAATCAGCCTCCCCATGACGCACAGGACCCACATGCTCAGCAGGTAGGTGCGGACGGAGTCACAGAGTCTGCCTTAAGGTACCGCATTTTGTTCCCCAAGGGAAATGAGAAATTCAAGGGAAAACAGAAAAGATACAAAACAAAAGTCATGACGTTAAAGCTAAGCAGATTCTGAAGAATAAAATACCGTGAGATGGTCTTCAATCTCAATTATCAGGGCTAAGAGCCCCTAATAAGCAGCCCTGCTTCAAGTTTATGCATACCCCGAGAGCCAAACCTATCCCCGAAGCACAGACACAGCCCCGAAGGGGGCAGGGGACGGAAAAGGAGTACAAGAGCTGTGGCAGGAGCGATGCTTGCTGTGGGAGAAGGCTTCAGCTTTCCCGCGAAATAAATATTTATAATTTCCATCTTAGTTGAAATGATAGCCGGGTTGAAACAAACAAAAACAAGGCAGGGAGCAGAGGACAAAATTCATCCCGCAGCCGCGTCCGTGGGATTCGAGCGCGTATTTTCAGGAAGAAATGAGGCCAGCAGGAGGGTCAGAGGCGTTACCTGGACCAGCGCTGGGGACAAGCCAAGTGTCCTAAGGGCCAGGCTAGAGTGAGACCAGAGCTGCTCCTGCTGCAAAGCAAAGCACGTACCTAGAGCAAAGACCTGGAGCTGTCTGACCCCCTGCGAGTAAAAAGAAACCTATTTCAGACACACGCCCCGTCTCTGATGCTTACTAGGGGGAAAAACGAGCACCAAATAAAAACAACAACAAAAATGAGCTCTAATTGCAAAGCGGTTTCAAATTCAGCAGTTGCAGCCAGAAGCCAGGCTTCACTCCCAGGGAAAAAAAAAAAAAAACCAAAGATTTAAAAGTCTTGGGAGAACAAAGTGGATGGGAAGCTAGACACATGAGTCAAAGAGACAGAAAAACAGACACCACCATCTTTCCCTTCATGCCTGCCCAACATTCAGCAAGGGAGACACGTTCCATTAAAATTTCAAGCAATCGAAAACCTCTCCCCCCCTCCCCAACCCTCCCCGTAAATTACTCATAAAATTAAAGAACCATGTAAGAGCGGCGTAAAGTTACCCCAGGGTGCATTTTACGGAGCCATTACGGAAGGATACACACAAATGAGGGGGATATTAATGACTCCGCACAACACATTTTTCAGCGCTGCTTCCCCCTTTCATCCAACGACGAGAAAAATTCCCTGCCGAAGCAATCCACCGGAGGTGCTCCCTATTTTTTTTTTTATTTTTTTTTTTTGCCTGCCCTGACCCTTTCACATGCTAATAAACATCTCCCGCGTCTCGCGGCGGTGATGCTGTCCAAAACTCAAGCGGCCATTCGTTACCGGCCATTCGTTATTCGGGGCTCTGTTGTGTACACACGAAATTTGGCAGGGTGAGGACGCCGCCTCGGACAGAGACGAGTTTTTCCTTTACGATAACAAATGTAGTGTCGTTGGGAGCTGATGGATGGGGAGCAGCAGCCTCTTGTCCTCCGTTCATCACCGTGACAGCCAGCGTGGGCTGGAGCAGAGGAGGCTCCCAATGGAGCCCAAGGGCTCCCTCATTAAATGGGACTAGCTGCAGGTCTTACAAAAATTATTCATTTTTAGTGCGTCAGCACACAAAGGTCTGAACAAACCAACTGCTCTTGACTACCACAAAACGACTGAGCGTCATTTACAGCGACAATATTATCAGCACCGTGACAAATCGATACCCAAAACCAGCTGACACGGCACTAGCACCCTCTGAAACACTCAGCACCCGACAGCAGCAGGGTCCGGCCCTATCTGGGGACCCCGAGAGGTGACAACGTGTCACCACCTCTGCATCGGTGTCGAAAACGGATGGGTCTGATGCAAGACTTCAGAAAATTCAATTACTCCAGCACATGCAAACTTAATTTGTGCAGGTCAACATATATGGAACCGATTATTGCCTGATCAAATTGTCATCTGCGTGCACTTTAAAGACAACGCTGCCTTCCCTCGCTTTTCACGTCAAATTTCATTGCATTCATGTTAATGATCTTTTAATTTGCTATGCAGTTTTGACATTTCGATGACAAACGTACGCTACAAGAGACTGCAATTGGAATTTTGTTCATGTCCTTTCAACGTCTCCTGTGCAACTAATACCTTCAAGGGATATTGTCTCCGCTGCAAAACTTGGAAGGAGAAGAAGAAAAACAACTTGAGTAGCTTCTGGTGCAATTGCTTTAATGCAGTATCGATGGCAGGTCTTGCTGCTATTTGTCTTCGCGACAAAAAACTTAGGTGCAGCCAGTCAGGGATAAAAAAAAATCATCTTCCCCACCATAATCACAAAAAAAAATGACAATCTCTCCTGACAAAGGGACTGATTTCTGAGGTTGGATGCACCAGCCTCCGATGGGAATTAAAAGTAATTAGTGTCAGCTTCTCTGGAAATCTGGATGCTGAGTGAAATAACTAGGAAAGACATTTATGAACTCTAAGAGCTTACGAACTCTAACCTAAGTGTTCGTCTCCCCTTAGTAATATTCATGTGTGCTGTATAATAACCTTACGCTGATCAGGTCGGCTCTGTAGCTACTCAAGCCTGTCCACGCATCTGTCTGAGCCCAACACGTGGATGTCCACCTGCTCTAAGTCAGCTACGAGTTTAAATATCAGTTTAAACAAAGTACTGGTTGTCCATGTAAAAACAGGGCTATCCAGTCTAAACGCTGATTTGGGTACCGATGGTCTCTCAGTGATGAAAACGCCCCGAAATGCCCCGCCTTTCTGCTGCTCCTTCTCTTGGACCACACAGAAAACGATGAAGTCCCTGAAACTTGCCCTAGCCCATGTTGAGAGACACCCGAGCACCCTGAGGATTTCATGCGCTCACATCCACCTTCCCCTCATTTATCATCACTGAAATACTGGTTTCCAACCCAGCTGCCAGGCAATTTCTTTCCTGTAACTGTGCTTACCTCTTTCTAATGAAAACAGGAACCTGCTGAGATACCATCTCCCATTGTGAACCTAAAACCTAGCATTCCCCAGAGCCTGCACTTATCACTCCCAAATAACCCTAGGACAACTGATGATTTTAGTCCCTCTTACCTTTGGCTTCAAGATGGGCGGGAGGATCTCAAGAGAAGGACTACAAATGCATCGAGCCCAGGTTCTGGCCACAAAACCAGGCTGGTTTGGGACCAGACACCTTCCCCCAGATGGAGGGGGAGAGACGAGGAGCACTCAATGCTGCTCCACTCAGATAAATGGCCTCCTGACTGAGGGTTTCCGTGAAAGAAGAAGGGGAGGAAAAGGTTGAATCTTTGGCCAAGCGGCCGCTCTATGCAGAGGACAGGGAGCTGGGGGCTCACCTCCAAAGGCAACCATGGGGGTCGGAGATCTGCTCCCACAGGAGGTTGCGGACACACAGGTGGGCTTCTGCAAGTAGGTGTAAGAAAACCTCCCCACCTCACGAAGATGCAGTATAAGAAAACCTCCCTACCTCGGAAAGATGCAGTTATTAATTGCCCTTCATAAAGCTGCCTGGGTAGAAGTTGAGATGTCAGCGCACGCTAAATTGATTTCCCTGGAACCGAGATGATAAGGCTGCAGCGATGCCTCCGCGTTTCTTTGGGGCACTCCAACATGCCTCCCTATTCATCTTCTCTTCCAGCAGCTAACACACACATCACGGAGACGCAGATTTATTAGGAAGCGGGTTTTAATTCCTAAGGGATGTGAAAAGCCGTGAGCTGGTCCCGCAGCGGGGAACCCCTTTCAAACCTCCAATGGACAATTTCAATCCCCCGTGCAAGAATAGATGCCTTTCTTTATTCTCTACTTCCAAGCTGCTTTAACAGCATCTTGAGGAGGCAAAATAATAACTCACAAAGTCTCCACATGTGGTAAGAAAAGATTAGACATGGCTTAAGCAGGCAGGGATTTAAATCCGGACTGATAATACTGTAGTGAAATTATATACCATAAAGGCAAGGAAAAAGGGGTTGCAGTTTACAACAAAAAAAAAAAAAAGGAAAAAGGAAAAAAAAAGGTTTAATCTGGGGACAAAAACCTTCATATAAATCCAGCACATATATTGTGGATGATTATTTCAAAAAGCTGGGACTTGTTCTGTTGATCTTTTAAACTGATTACCGAGCAAATGTATGCACTTTTAGAAACAGGCACTGACAGACATGAATTTCAGATGTCCTTTTTCATCAGCTTTTTTCTTCTTTAACAATGCCAGATTGCATAATACTTCGGATATTTTCAAATAATGTGGAAATTCAATTTCGGGGCAGCCATGTAATTTATTGTACAATAGTTACAGCGTGTTCTAAAAGACAGCCACACCGAGGCTGACTGCCTCCCAGGACCAGAGAGAGTTGTTTCAAAAATGATAAGATAATTTGGTCACCGGTAAAAAGCGAACAGAAAAATGGAAAGCAATATTTCCTCCACGCTCTAACTTGACACTTTAGAGGAATCTTGAAGTTATTAAATAGGAAGGATATTCCAAACGTCTATGCTCGGCATTAAACGGAGCGGGTAACTCCAGGCTGTGGCAGCATCAGTCAGTAACAGCAGGGGGAAGCGGTGCCTGCTTTTCACCTGGGCTTTGCAAAGAGCAAGTTTTCCCCACTGAAATCTTATTTTCCTTCTGTAAATATACGTATGCGTAACACAAACATTTACAGGAACGTGGGTACGTGCATTTGTACGTGTTTTAACGGAGACAAATTGCTAATAGCTAAATGATACCGACGGTTAGTTGCTTAAAATTTGCTTATTACTTTCTAAAGACTCAGGTTCCTAAGCTGACTTTCAAGCATTATTGACCCAAAAAGGGCTGAAATACAACTCTGGTTATGTTTGCACACAGCAACTGCATAATTGGAAAGAAATGCAAGAAACAGCAGAGCAATCTCAGAGCAGGAATTGAAGCGGTATCAAAAACGCAAGGGAATTGAGAAAAAAACAAGTCCAAGAATCTCAGGTGGTATTTCACCACCATCACTAGTCTTGGGGTTTGGGGAAATGATGCCAGGGAGCACTTGGCTAGAACTTCCGTCTCGTGATAAACAAACCTGTAGACACAAAGCCACCGAACAACACAAGCTGAAAGTTCCCTCTGCCAGCCTGTTCGCGGCTGTTTTTCAAACAAACATTGCCTTTCAGTTAAATTTTGGTACACGGCAATACGTGATGATACAAAAGAGTTTCCAGGCTTCTGCCAAGCGCTGGCTTTTCCACCACGTCTCAGAAGGAGAAGGTGTTGTGGCAGGGGCTGAGCCTCCCACCTTCGCCCCTTTGGTTCACCAAAGCAGACCGGTGCCTGCCCTTAGGAGTCCAGCACCCGCCTCTGTTGGAATGGGAGCTGCTCTGGTCCCCAGATGCTAAGAACTGGCTACCAACGCCACTTTTAGGAACAACTCCTCTGATCAATGAATTTTGCTGTGGGAGGGTTAAAGTCATGTTGTTTTCTCTGCAGTAGCCCTTCTTGGACCTTCCAGGAGGGAAAAACTATAGTAGGATAAACTGAACAAATTCATCTTCTTTCTGGAGACCAGAGTCCAGGAAATATTTACAGATGAGACATACAGAAAGAGAATGTGAAAAGGCTGTACTGAAAGCTTCCAAGTACTCCAAAAATTAATAAAACATACTTACAGGCGAACGTTAACTAATGGAAAATATTTGGTTTTAAATTCAAAGCCTACATTTCAGCATCATTTACGCTGTGACACGACAGAAGATGGGACGTGTGAGCATCAGAGCTGTGACTCAGAAGTGTGACAGAAGATGGGACGTGTGACATCGAGGCAGAATTGTGGCCCCGACCCCGACCCAACTCACACTCGGGCTGCGTGGCCACCTTGACGGGCTGCGAGCTCTCGCCGGGTCCCCACTCGTTGAAGGCCACCACGCGGAAGGTGTAGGTCTCCTCCGGTCGCAGGTTGCCCACGGTGAGCTGGAGAGTCCCGGACTGCGACGTGTTGACTGCCCGTTCCCTGCAACGACAACAAAAACAACTTTAAAATGCATTTTGGATACTTTTTTCTGCAGCCGGTAGCGTGCAAGGTGTGATTACTTATCAAATTTCGGTTCAGAGCTTGTTTGTCTGTAAGGTTTCTTTTGATTTCTGCTTTCAAAAACCTAATTCAAGTAATGGTGCCTACTGGGAATGTGGCAAGCGCTACAAAAGACTTGTATTTTAGCACTTCAGAAGTAATATAACGCTGGTTCTTTGCCTTTTTTAATAAAACATAAAAATAATATTGATGGAAAAACAATCTGCAAAGAGAAGCGGGTAAAAATGCTTCTGTGGCTCATTTCCTACGGACGCTGTGCCTCGCTCTTCTCCTTTACCAGAAGCCCTGTGAAAAGCTAACAACAAAATTTGGAGCTTTCATGCTACAAAAAAAAATTATTTAAGAGTGAATCAACTAATTGTCCAACTTTTTGTAGCACTGCCGGGGCTCTGTGTGCTCTGGTAGGGATGGCGAGCTCTTTATTCTTTGGCGAACATCTCCTAAACCGAAATCTCTCACCCAAGCAAAGCTCGTCAAATTGCATTCCCTTGCCTCTCCTCTCCCATTTCTGTTTTCAAGCTGTAGAAGTAGGAAGCCAGTTGCACGGAAAATGCCTCCAACGGATTCAAGACGAAGAGACCAACTCTGAAAGCAGGGGTGCTGTGTTGGGGTCGGACACCTGGTACAAAATCCTCCTAAATCCCCTGAGATGCATGAAGCCACGGCACTAAGAGAGAAACCAAGATATGCAGTGACTTCCCACCTGCACGGTGATGGGGCTGTCATCAGATGTATCTCACCGTACACATCTTTTCTTTGTTAACAGCAAAAAAAGCAACAAGACCGGAGTAGAGTAGCGAGAGAAGGAAAAGGAGATGAAATGATAAATAAACCTGCAGTCGGGTGGCTGTTTGAATACTCCTCTGTGACTGTGGCACCCGTGGTGATACGTATATGAAATTCTGGAGAAGTGTATGGTTTGTAGCATTGTTTTGGTAAGTCTTTTGCATTACCTTAGTAAGAAACTAAAAATAGGGGCACCTATAATCAAGCAAACACCCCAGGGCTGAGACCAAGATGTTAGGGCAGTGCAGGAATTCCCTAAAAAGCACCAAACATCCTCGAGCCAGGCACCTTGACACTTGGGGTTCTCTTTTTCAAGCCCGTCTCAGCCATAAATTACGGGCTAAAAATAAAAGCCCTTGACTAAAGTCATTCGCTTACTTGTAAAACGGAGGCTTCGACACGTAATTTCCAGTGACTGAGGATCATGTTACATTACAGTATCAGCATGTAAAAAAAGATAATTACAGTCCCCATATATCTCCTAGGTGTGTAACAAATGCTTTTATAATGTTTCAAACACCTAATTAGTTACTCCGAGTAAGACAAGTCATGTTAATGCTCCTTGCTGTGAAATGAATACTATTAATTTTAAAACGGGTGGACTTCCACTACCTTGAGCTCTTTTTTCAACCCCTACTATCGTTTTCCCATGAAATAACACAAAAGTCCTTGATTACAACAAGCAAACCTCCAAACTAATGTAAACAGTTCATCTGGGAATGATATTTTAGAACTTAAGCTGAATTCTAAAGATAGGCTCTAATCAAATAGAAGTTTTTGCATTCAATTAAGTGGTCCCTCGACTCATTTCTTCGCTCTGCGCCGTGCAGGCAGCTAGTTGGGGAGCTCTGTTGGCTGCTCGTGACCATCCGTGCATTCATTAATGTGGTGTTGAAAACAAATTGTAGTGAACGTTCAACTGAAAACAAAGCAGCTCCCAATCTTGCAAGAGCCCTTCATCGAAGGAGTTTGTGTTAGGGTGGAATACCGCTGATTTCCAGGAGCATTCTCCTCCTTCTTTTCTTTTAAGACCAGGGCATCCCGTTTCATTTATTTTATTTATTCACTGATGTTTGCAAACATTCAGTTAAAGAAGGATGGCTACAAATCAGGGCCCATTATTTAAACCAATTCGCCATTTCCAAGGTTGCAAGAAAAAACCAAACACTATTTTGGGGCTTTGTGTCTCCTCTAAAATGTCAAACAGGAATATATTATTGGAAAAGTATTTCTCATTGCTTATAAATAAATTTTTAATTTAAAACTTTAATTTTTAATTTTAAATATAGCACGTAAATTCTCACTGAGGAGGCAGAATTCATTCAATACTCCGGACAGGTAATTAAATATGGCTTGAGATTACACGTAAGGGGTTATTTTATGTTCAATAGCTACAAGATCAAAAATAAACAATGCCTCTTTCTTCATGATGACTAACACACACAAATATCAAATGCCCGTGTGAATCAATGCTCACTTGGTACAGAAGCAAAGCAACAAAGACGGATGAGAAGAGCAAACAAACAACCAACCAGGCTGAGAGTGAATCCGAACAACAAAAAGAGACCAAAATTCAAAATGAAATATTGGATCTGGCCCATTTTGCAAATGTTCTCAACAAAAAAGTTGCAACTCCAAATTCGTCTGCAATTAACCGGCGGCCACATCCAGATGCAAACGCTGTTGGTTTTGAGGAAGTTATAGATGAATATATTTAATATATAATTATATATATAAATCCAGTGCTTCCCACCTGAAGACCACCTCTAGCAACAAAAAAGTAATTTAAAGTTCAGTGTGGATGGACGAGATGCCGGCAATGTGGGCACCACCACTCCCAAGAGCTCACCATCTGGGCAGCGAAATGGGAAACACGGCAAGAAGGCAAAGATTTACCTCTTCCATTGCAGAACTTGACAAGCATTTTTAATCTTTCAAGTGACCTTGTTACTTGGGTATGAAAGAGTTTGTTTTCGGGGAGCTTATAATGTCAAGGGAAAGGTAAAAGAGCTCTTTTCTCTCCTGAAACTGCTCTCCATCAAGGCAGGATGGATTTTTATATTACATCTATGTGTGTACCCTGCAGAGCGGTATCCATTGAAATTCATGCATTATATTCTAATGCCATATTTAAACAGAAAAGACGAACAATAAAATGTGTGCTTCGGTTATGTATCTGCTAACAGATCCTATACATGGCAAAACTATTTGTTCATTTTTTGTCAGTAGCCTGCTATTATCAGCAAGCGGTACGGAGTATATCACTTTTTAATCTGAACTTTTTCTCAACCCAGCAACTTTCCTGAGTGCAGAGGTATTGGGTGGCTGTTTATTTCCTAATAGATTTCAGGTTTGTTTTATCCTTTCCTGAGAACCCTGCCTTTTACCTTTAAGTGCTCTTTCCAGTCATCCTTATCTGCAAGAAAAAACATTTGATCCCCCGCCGGATGCCTAGCAGAGCACGAAGATTAAAGAGCATCCCGTCAGAAGGACCCTGGTGATTACAGCACGGCAATAAGCACAATCGCTTCCAAAAGTGGCTTCTTTCAAAGGGCTGAGCCAAAGAGCCCTTACGGTGGAGTTCAAAACACGGGGGACAACTTCTCTGGATTGTCCCCAAAGCCGCCGTGTGTGCTGGTGCTGCCTCCTGCCACGCAAATCGTCCCCCTCTCGAGCACGGGGTGAGCTCCTTACTCCAGACTTACAGTAATTTCTCTGACAATTCCTCTGCATCCCTGAGGTTAATGTCAAATCCATTTTTATTTGATCTTTTTTTAAAAAAAAGAATAATAGCTCTTTTGTAAAAATAACATGTAAACAATGAAGCCAAACAGCTCAAAAATTCCATGGAAGCTTTCAAAGAAAAATGACATTAATTTCATCCTGCTATTAGCCTAAAAATTTGCAAGAACACACGTGCTGCTCGCTACATGGAACTGGAGATGTGCACTCGAGCTGCAGGTGCCATTTTAAGTCCCTTGCTAGGGGAGCATAAGGGAATTTTATTTTCCCCTCGTTTGCTTCTTTATTTTAACACAGGGCCTGCAGTCTTCTGCAGGAGACTCTTTAACAAGGTGTGTATCTTGTTGGGAATGGGCCTAACGCCTCTCGCTGGTATTCAGTGCTTCGAGCAGCACCACAAATTCTGGAAGAAAATTACTTTTAATGCAAGGGAAACCAGGGGTGAGCTCCTTTTACATCTTTGGGAATTCCAAACACACCAACAAATCCCAAAAGGTTTTTAAAAAAGTAAAGAAATGGGAATCCCCTTGTACAGCACACGTCCTATCCCACTGCGACCAGCGCTGATGGGTACAGACAAATATTAGGACCCAATTGTACAAAATATTTGATTCTGCCACGTGAATCCTTGTTTGGTACCCAAACTGGGAGGGACACGGGAGCAGCTGAGCATCCTCAGCTTTACACACACAAGCACCACTTGCCAGCCAGCAGTGAAATAAAGGACGGGATACTTGAAGCGAGTTCTTCGTAACGATTGCACGGGAAGGGAAAAGCACGAGGTTCTTCCCAGGCATCAAATAATTTTTGTATGGAAAATAAAACCAAGGTAACTACACAGTACCTGTTCGAGTGTGAAATGAGCATAAATCGTGAGGAATCAGGAAAAGACCAAATAACCTACAGTGCTGTTATAACAAAATAATCTACAGTGCCGTTATAGCAAAATAACCTAGTGCTGTTATAACAAAGGAGCTATCTGCTGGGCAGCAATCAGCCGTGTGGCCGGAACAGCCCAGGCTGGCCCGCTGCATTCGCAATCACGTTAAAATCTTCTTCGCCCTCTCCCCGACTGTTTTCAAGACCTCGCACCGCTTGCAGCGCTCTAAAAGCATCCTCCTCTCGAGTTGATTAGGGCTCAACAAATTCGCCTAAGCTGGGGATGCAAACAACACTTGAGCCCGTGGCTTCGGGGGAAGATGAAAGGTAAAACATGGAGCTAACAATACTTTACGTTAGACGGCCGAGTAATAGCTGGAGGGGTAGGATCCATGGACATCACTGTCATCCAAAAACAGCCCCCCGTACCAAGACGACAAGTCTTGTTATATAAACGTTGATGTGTTGTCTACAAAAATAGACCGCAACAAAAGGCATTGCTGGCCTCAAAACATCGGGTTCCTTTTGTTTTGTTTCCACACACAGACAGAGGGAAGAACACAAGGTTAAGAATCTTTTGCAAGAGGATGGTGAAGAGCTCAGGGGCTGTCCCCAACGAGGGGCAGTTCCCTGGGATGCAAGAGGACACCTACCTGTTGATGCCTTCCCTGGAGAAGAAGACCGTGTACGCCTGGATGCTGCCTCGGGCTTCTGCGGGCGGGCGCCAGCTGAGACGGACAAATCGGCTGGAGACCAAGACAGGGACCACATCTCGGGGGGCAGAGGGGAGGACACTGGAGCTTGGGACAGCTGGAGGGGAAGGAGAGGACACAGTCAGAGAGGCCAGTGGCACAGAGGTGGCGGGGCCGGCGGGAGGTGCCGTGCTGGGCACGGCTGAGGTGTCACGAAACAAAGGGCCAAGGTGGCACGGAATAAGAGTGAATAAATGAGAGGGGATGAAAGAAAGAGAAAAAAAAAGAAACTAACAGTAAAATCACGCCTTAACACACCATCCTCAACCAAACAGCAACATGGAAAACTCAAGCAAGCTACTCCCTCGGGATACTTGAAAATTATTTCTTGTACGTGTGATCACAGAGTCTGATATATTCATTGGTTCGCTCCTATTTCGGTGCTCTTGTCTTGTACGCCCCAAGCAGCATAAGTATTTAACCTCATAAACAAGCAATAACTGACCACTCAAAGCCTCAAGCCTACAAACCTTTGGTCTGGGAAAAGCAGAAACTAAAGTAGGGTGTTTTAGCACAGCATTTGTTAGATAATCGCATCAAAGTGGGATAAAACAAGAAAGAAAGGGACAGTGAAACTTACTAATAACACCATTTTACATAGAAAAGTGTTCTGTCTATAAGCAAAATCCAGAAATGAATAAACTGCAGGTTCAAGCAGGAGAATTCATTTTAGCAAAATACCTCTTAATAGTATTTAAGGGTTTGGTTGTTGCCCACCAACCAAACTCATACGAAAGCCGGCCAGCCAAGTTTTCATCATCGGTATCAAACCAAAAGCATTTTTTTTCCATTATTACAAGCCTATTTTGGACCAACACCCATGCACATACTGTAAACTGTATTAGTAGCATTAATCTACTGTGAGATCATTAACGGTGGTTTATTACCTAAACAGCTTATGAAGAATAGCTTCCTGTGAAAAGCACGGTGCTCACTAAATACTGGCACTGCGTTTCCTTATATTGTCCCTAAATTGTTTTTTTTAAAGCAATTAATACCGTTATTATTAATAACAAATATTATTACCCCTTACTTATTGAGATCAATCCAAAACTGGAGGGAATTAAGAAATTTCCCAGTGGCATTTCCAGAGTAATGATGTGTTGAAAGAAAGTATTAAGCCCTAGCCTCAGCTCTTTTGGCTGCGAAGTTGCGATCCATTATTTGCACTGAGATTGTGTTTAGTTGTCCTTAGTCATGGGCCACTGCTCTAAATAATGTGCAAACACAGGACTAAAGTATAATCTGTGTACATTTATAGGAGAAAGACACAACTACTTCGCTGCACGGTCAGAGCGAGGAGATTTGGGCTTCTGGTCTGTTCTGTATGTTGACTCGTGTATTGTAAGCGCATTGTCTTCTAATGAGCTGTGTTGGGTAAACATCTCTAGAGAAGTATCAAGGGCAAGATCTGGGGAAAAAAAGGACACAGAGAAACCTGCAAGGCTTTTTCAGTGGAGTTCTTGTACTTAAATTCAGAAAACTGCCCTGTTGTTAACAATGTTGGCATCTGAGAACCTGTAGAAACCCTCAAGTTCCCCGACAAAACACCCCAGTATGCAACTCCTCCATCGAGGAACCATCCTCTTGGCAAAGCACAGCGGTCTTTCATCAAAGTCTCTTCCATCAAAGGTGGTTTAGCGTTCAGAAACTTGAGCTACAATCGGCCCCAAGTCTCGACGTTTAGGTGACTCTACGCATGATGGGTGTCTAGGTTCCCCCAAAGAAAATGGGGAGAGCTAACGGAGACGATGGAGCCTAAAAAGCTACTAAAACCATGAAAAGACATCTACCTTTAAGCCTGCTGAATAAATATCTTAAATCTGGAGGTGAATCCATACCCACCACGACCTCATGCGCACGGATGCTGTGGTGGCTGACCTGCTAGGTGCCCGTTTGTTTAAATAATGGGAAGAAATGAAGGGAAAAGCAGCAAGATTGGGACTGTAGTTCTAGCCCACCAAGTACTTATTTTACTTTGGCTTTCAGTAAACTCTGTAGAGCTATCACTGACAAAAGCAATTTCCCTTTTATCGTTGCTAGCAGTGAATAGTAAACATATATTGTACAATATAGAAAGACATATAACCTGAAATTATCTCAGCAAGTAATATCTGAAGTCCTTCACTCTTTCATGTGACTACAGAAGATCAATCCACCACTGCCTAAACCATCTACATCTGAGTTTGACAGGGGCTGATTTTAGCCCGATGTGGTTTGAATTAACTCCTTACGAGGTACATCTCTCCCTGCTCTCATGGCGGTGTGAATAATCACCTACCTCTGTACAAAGCAGGCATAAAATCACACTGCTCCCATTCATTTTCCACAGGTGCAAATGACTAAAGAACCTACAGAGAAGGCCTGAATGTATCCCAACAGGGTCCGATTTCCGTGTTTCCTTCAGGAAGCCACATGAAACGTCTCAAATTATGAGCCAAATCTCCCACTATTTTTAATCCAGAATCAGCTGAGAGTTCTGTGACCTTATTACTTTGCCAGTAGGACGCACGCTTGCACTGGGTCCTACTGGTAGCATTTTGAAAAAGCAAACATTTTTAGAGAACGTAGAAATATGCCTGATGGAGGCTCTTGCTTACAGCCTTTAGTGTTGGAATACAGATCAGTTATAAAACACGTTTTCACAGTTGCTGGTTTTAAATAGACACGGGCACGCCTGCATACAGGTAGGGAGAAGTCCTGGCAGCAGCATCTTTCTCCCCTTAAAACTGAGTCTTTAGAGACCAGCAAAAGCTTTTGGGGGATACACAAAAAGAGATGATGAACAAATGACAAAAAGCTTTGAAATTATATCCCACAATGGATTTGGAATCAAAAAAAAATACAATATCATTATTGCTAAGCAAAGGTGGGAATAGGTGATATGAGTTTATTCACGGGCTTCTCCTGGTAAGAGACATAGGTGCAAATCCTCTAAATCCAAGGAAAAAAAAAAAGTAATTAATGATTTCACTGAAGTGCTCCTGGGACCTTTATATAGTGCTACATCCCAGACCTCAACCCAGGTTTTATACCTCTGTACCAAAAAGACTTGTTTGCTTCTCCTTCACAAAACTACCAAATTGACAGAAAAAGAGAAAAAAATTGTACGTTTAAGAAGAAAAATAAGTTGAAAAGTGGCTGTGCGTTCAGAAACTGTTGCTCTTGTTTTTCGATTAGCGATTTTAACTTTGATCTAAAAGTTATCCTGGTAATCTGCACCGAGGACCAAGTCCTGAACCAATTCAGATGAGTTTGACTTTTCTGCTCTTAAAGCAATTAAAATTTGCGTGTTTTTAATTACTCATGTCGAATTCACATACAAAACTGGAGCCTGTTATACATATACCATAATGCCACACCCTTGCATTAACAAATACAATCATTTTTCAGGTCATAAATTAATACAGAGAGAGATTAGTAACCTGAGCTATATATAGGATCTGCCTATACCTCACAGCAAGTGGTTAATTTTCATGACGTTATCCATTTAGCAATTTTTTTTTAATTGCAATCTTAGCTAAGCCAAGACTATTCAAGCAGTCATTTGCCACTGTTTCAACGCTTGCGGTATGCTAAAATAAGACCGCGTACTATAGGCTATCTATACTTTCAAAATGCTGTCAATTAGAGCTTGTTGGTAAGATTTGAAACTCGGTATTTTTCGGGAAAAGTGAGAAACCTACCGCACTTATAACCTTCAACTTCCTGCTGCAAAGCACACTTTCCTTAAATAGGCCACATACCCTGGTGCCAAAATATGACATTTCAAGACATCAAATGTAAGTTTTCAGCCAAAGACACTACATCAAAGTATCTGTCATGCTTTCTAGCAGCTATTTCGATTCATTGATTTGGTGTTTTCAATACAGATATGAAGGGTTTACATATATATATATTTCCTTTTAAAAGACAACATTTTGCTGAATGTATTTAAGCGTAGACAGAACATTCAGGTTTTACATTAAGCACTCCATTTCAAGACAACAAGATGTTTTATTCATGCGAAAATATAAACTTCTGGACTATTTCAAGTCTCCTCCCCACATCCCCAGTAACTTCCTTGCGTTTAGCACTTTAAATCGGTTATTCACACAGCATGAATTGCAAGTGTAAGATCAGAAAACTCTTCTCATCCTCAGCATTAAACGGAAAAGTTATTTACGGGGAATTTTAATGCCACAAATAACACCAAACCTGTCCTTATGGTCTGGTGTTGCTCAGTACAGCCTGGTCAATCTAATCTTTTGTGACATTCCTGCATTGAGGGAATTCACTTTTTTTTTTTATTTTATTTTTTCAGAACCTCTCTGACCCATCTTTCACGGTTTGCTCTACGGAAGGTGTAAGATATAACTGAGAAAAACCTCCCTGCAGGAATATCTGTAACCAGAGAGATGCTGCGGATGTAACAGCTAGGAACTGAAAAAGTGAGGCGTTCTTCCACCGAAATTGGCTTACATAAGAAGATCTGTAATAGATATCAATTTGGGGAGATTCATCATTTTTTAGAACACAGACACTTTGGAAAGAATTGTTCCCATTTCGTTTTACAGAATATGCCCCTTTATTTTAATGGGGCCGTGCCATTGTATCGCGTCACTGCGGGCAGCTGGGGAAGTTTAGGGGCTGACAACAATTTCTGGACCAAGCCTCTGAGGCGGCTCCTGACCCACGGCTGGGATTAAAACCCATTCTTAATTTCTCTTCTTCTTCTTCAAGAAAATCAATATTCATTTACACCAAGGAAAAATAGAACAACTCCAAACAAAATCAGCAATCGCGGCTGCAGAGCAAGAGTTGCCTAATTTTTCTTTGCACCAGCTATCAGACAAATAAGGATTTGTATTAAATTGGTAACACATCACTAATTGTTTCTAATTAAACAGGCTACACCAAGATCTGAAGATGAGAGGAGATGGAGTTTTGCACAGCGCCATTTTATCCCAGGAAGATTTATCTGGATGAACTCAACGTCAACGCAACCTACGGTGGGTTAGGACAGCAACCAGGATCTGAGAGGGGAAGGCAAGGAAAAATTCCGCATTTCACGTGGACGGTGCTCTCATCTTCCACGTCACATCTAAAACCCAGTGCTAACCTGCATCGGGCAGATGTTCCCTGGGATCCAGGAGCTCTCATCGCCCCAGATTAAGCAACTAAATCACGGACCGGCGAAGCAGAGAAACATGAACTGCGATGAGTCCCCGTGTTTTGGTCTGACCATCAAGTAATTAAATTTTGATCTTGCTTCTAACAGCCGCGAGAAAAGCAGGCGTTGAATCAGATGACCTTTAGGGAGATATGGAATAGGTATAATTTGCTGTCTCAAATATCTATCATATCGGACAAGTTACTGGTAGCTCATTACTTACGGCCAAACAAAATGCTCTTTTCCGCACAAGCAACTCCTATTACCTTTCTTGGGGATCATTTACAAAATTTGGCCTTTCCAGTTTTCATTCAGCCGATTAACCATGCAAACACGGTTTCAAAGCATCGCATTCAGAAGCATTTCTTCAGGCTCCGTGTATAAATCTATCCTCCAAACGCAGGCAGAGCTCGCATTTGCCCAGCTCGTATGTGACCGCGCGCATCTCCGATGGATTTGTTCACACGCTTTGGGTTTCACCCATGACACCGAGCACATGCCGGAGCGTCAGGGTACATCAGCATATGCTTAAAAATTTTCAGCCCATCTGCAGTGATACTAATTTCCCAACTAAAAGATCTGTCCTCGCTGCCATACGTACTTCCTCCCTTCTGGCTTCTCGCGCAGCTATTCATTATCGCTCGGTGCCATAACGATGTTCTTCGAAACGAGTCATGCGGTGCTAATTTTTATTATGCCTCTTTTATGACATTACGAACCTCGCTATAAATCACCGAGGTTCATGTGTGTCAACAGTGCCGGGTGTTGCTGTAAGGGGAGCTCTCTCCTGACTCAGCACCTCCCGGGATCAGCCCAACGGCGCTTTCAGAGCAGCGTGTTGAAAATGGGAAATAGGCTTGGGAGATGTCAAGAGTTGCACCCTATGCGATAATAATCGTGTTGGAAGCCTCTCTGTGCCCCTGACACTCCGTGAGGGCAAGGGGATGGCTGGGGACGTTAGAGGTGGATGCGACCAACTCCTCTTTGACATACAACCCCTATCATTTAACTGCTCTTTACAAAAGCTTTGGGGTAAATTCAGCCAACAACAGCACACAGTGCAAGACCGTTGCTCATACATCCTAGACCTACCGTAATTTCATTCACATCAGGTTTGTCAATGCTACAGAAAGGAGCTTTTAACAAGACGGGACTGAGTAGGAATGTGCTGAAGATCCTCAGGAGATGGGCACTGCCAGTCCCAAAGCGAGCAGCTCTGAGCAGGAGGCCCGCCACAAGGAAATGGACCCCCACTGCGATTCTGTTACCGCAGTGCCTGACCACCCTTCGGTAGCACATGCACACCCAGGAGGCACATCCATCAAATATTTACTCCTTCAATTCCGCATTAACGAGCACTAGGGGAAGGTGGGAGGACAGGAAGGCAGCGTTGCCCTTTCACTTCTCCCAGGTAAGAGTCGGCAGACTTCAACTTTTCCTCTTCTTCCCTGGGAGAGAGACCCCTTTCCTCTTACAGCCTATAAAATTGCTGTTCACGTGCACAAGAAAAAAAAAAAATCAATGGCAAACACGGTCTTAATGGCTGCTTACGTAGTCAACAGATCTTATTAACTAACTGACACTGAGCACGAATATAATAAATATTTTAAAAATCCAGGGGCGGGATCAGCTCTCCCGTTCTATTGCTCTCCCCCTCGGTGCCGCGAGGGCATCGCGGAGCGGGTGACATCTGTCATCACCAATTAGTCACTGGGAAAAACGGGGGGGGGGGAGCTGTTGATTGCAAGCAATTCAATCACCCGCGAACGCTCCCCCAGGAGCCGCTGGTCAGTTCATCTAGGAACGATAGCTGCGGCCCACAGAAAAAGCAGAAATAAAGCAAAGGGTTTTAAGGCAGCCGAGGGACTCGGAAGGCATTTCGTGGTCAAATACCAACAGTGCTAAATGGCAAACATAAACGGAGCCATCATCTACGGTACTCAAAATGCAGCAAGGGACCGGGAGCGTGTTCATTATTTTTGCAAGTGAACTCAGCGCTGCAATAGCTATTTCTAGTAAGGACTGGCCCAGCAGCTCGAAGGTCGGCTATTTTATTTATTTGGGCAAAAGTTTAACTGCCTTTAAAACCGAGCGCTGAAGGGTTTCGAACGATTCACGAATTTAACAGAAAGTTGAATAATTTTTCGCTGAAGACAAAAAAAATGATAAGGGGAAAACTTGAGAACATTTCAGTCATTTTGAGAAAGAAGCATTTCTTTTAGGAAATGTTCTGGTACAGCTTATTGATCTTTAATTTTGAAATACCTTACCATTTTCAAAGGAAGACGGCGTAACTTTAATTATAGTTGAGCCAAAATTGCACCCCCTGGTCTTTGTTCCTTAGCGTACCCCAAAACTGTGCGAGCATGGAGCACCTCCTGCTGGACCGTGATGTGCCGCTACATTTGAGGTTCGTGTACTCTGATTTTGGAGACTTTCTAGGGAGGCAGACTATGTACTCACACTTTGAGCTGTCGATCTTCAAGCCCCATCTCTAAATCCCTCCTTTAGCTCAAGTTTCATTCACAGAGACACGTGGCCATCCGAGTCCAACATTATGACCAACGAGACCTTCAAGGTCTTCAGTCAAATTCCATCTAAGTGTGTAAGAAAGAAAAATCTCTGAATTATACTGACCTACCCCACTCAATAAAGCTCTGCTGATGGATGGGCACAAGCCTCCAAGTTTTGATGTCAAATTGCTTGAAGCTTCAGCACACGCCTGGCTGCTCTTCCAGGGATGGAGACTCCTCCCCAAACCTGGCCCAAGCTGACGGCAGGATTTAAACATCTGTTGATGCCTTCAGTATTTGGGCCAAACCCTTTGTTTTCAGAGAAAATGGGACCAAACAGGTCCCTCTTCCCGTGGCAAGGAGGTATTTAATAACTGATTTAATAATAATAATTACGAGGAAAGACGAATCCAACATTAGCTAAGAATCCAACATAAAGTAAAGCAACAAACTGCTTCGGCATCGCTTTTTCTCTGTAGCATTTCCCTTAATTTGGCTAAACGAGGTACTTGCTCTGTATTTTAGTTCTTATGTTTTGGATTCCTAGGAACCTAATTTTTCTCAAATACTATGCAATAAATTAGTCATTTTCTGTAGCTAGGCTTCCACCAGGCACATTAGCCTTTTATAATTTCTAATTTTTATTATCGTTATTCAGCTCTCAGTGTTACTCAAAGGTTTAGCAGAAGGCGGCATATGTTTCCTTATTTGCTCGGTGGATTAATTTAACAAAACTAATGACACTAGCATGAATTTGGGGGGCAGCCATGCATAGCTAATGGGGATGCTTTTGAGGCGAGACTTTCTGCACCTTTCCTCCTCGTCTGAGAAGCGAAGAATTATAAGCTAAGTGCATACACGGTCGTGCAGCCGTTCGTATTTTCTGGTAATGAGCACAGGAGGAAAGAGCTTCTTCTCTAAAGGACTTCTCTAAAATTCCTGCAGGTAGTCTGTCCAACTGACCCACCTCCACCAGCAGCAAAACCATGCCATCACGTGGTGGTTGCTGGCAGCTCACAAGCTCCAAAAAATCCAAGTGAGCATCCTGGCTGGTATATGGTGGGAATAGTTTCAAGGCAACAAGCCCATTCCCAGAGCAATTAGCAAACCTGAGGTCATCGGGACCAGCCTGGGATTCCGTGAGCTGCAAAAATTGGCCAACGGTTCTTGCTTTACTGAGCCTCTGCCACCTCTTGGCTAGGCGAAAACTAAGATAACTCACTCATCAGTTCATCTTTGGTCTTCACTGAGACAATATTTGTCTGAAAGGGAGCCAGCTTTGACCTGCACCAAAACCATTTGAATTTCAATCAGATAGCCCGAGGCAGAGATGGAAAAAGATGGAAAAAGAGGAAAAACGGCTGTGTAACAAACCCTTTTTGCCTGGTTTATAGGTATTTCCGTTGCTATCTCTGCAAGATTTTCAGCATAACATGGGGCATCTCTCGTGCACTGCTCTTGCCTTTTCCCATCTGCACGACGAAATAATAATGCCTATTTTTGATTGCTTTTTTATGATGCGGATTATAATGCAGGCAATAAAAAAAACGAAGCTCCCAAATCACTTAGCTCGGGACAGGAGGCGACGAGTAAGTAAATTTGATAATGTGAAAAGCTCAGATCTTACAGAGATAAAAGTATCAAAAGAGACTGAAGAGGATCTAAGAGATCTTTTTCCATCTGCAATTGCCCGGGTGCCATGGCTACTTTGCTCTTAGTGCTACCTTTTTCCTGACACAGGAATTACATCAACCGGTCGCTTTGAATTTCTGATTCGCCCCATCATTTTATCGCACAGTCTGCGTAAAAGGGGATGAAATAAACCCTACCATCCAGCTCGAAAATAAAGACGAGAGAAATGTCTGGGTCCACGTTTCCTGGAAAGTGGAGAGGGAGATTTTAAATAATCTGGATCAGCCCACACCAGGTCAAAAGAGCTAACGGTGTGCCTCACAACCCCAAAGGTTTGGGGCCACAAAGCATCACCTGCTCTTTCTCCTCGTACAGAAATTTCCTACGGTTTCCAGAGCTATGAGCAGGGCTGGGGGGAGATGGGAAGGATGAGGTCTGTTGTGCTGGGGGGGAAGAGGAAGACAGAAAATAATTCGATTTCCATCAGAAATAATTCATAGAAAAATAGCTTTACTATAAATGTGAAAAAAATGAAAGAAAAAAAAAAAGTCCTGCTCCTGCCTTACACTTACCCAAAGCATCCCCTCTGTTAAAGGCATGTCTACGGCACCAGATCCAGCATTTCCTTCCCCAAAAGCCCACGCTGTGCAAAGCACAGAGGGAGGGGACAGAAGGACAGCCCCGCAGAGGTGCCAGCACTGCTGTGATACAGCACGTAACAGCCACCGAAGCAGTTGGCGTCCCAGCGAGGTGACCCGTCCAGGACTCAAAGGACAGACGGATACCAGGAAGGCAAAACACCAAAGGGCTTCTTGTCATCTGCCTTCTGTGGTCCATCGGCCTTGAGAAGTGAAATTGCAGCGGCTGCTACACTGCAGAGATGAACGCTGACCCTAACTGGTCCTAAGTACGGACTGAACTCAATTTATCTATCGATTTATTGCTTTAGGAGCAATTTCCGTACTCCCGAAACCAAGATTTTCAGCCCGAGATCAAAGCCTGTGCGAGACCATCTTCCACAGCGGTTTTTACCATTTTATATTTTTAAGGAAAGAAAACAACGACCATGCTAGCTGCCCGTCCTTTAAAGCCACTATGGCATCTGTTATCTTTTGGCCAATTCTAAGCGAAATGCACATGAGGTTATGGATCTGAAAATAAGGAACTATCAAGGATTTAATGAAAGTCAATGCCTGGATGTGGTGTCCCAGGCTTCAAAGGGAATTCAACGACTCTTCTGCCTTATGTATGGATTTGGCCAACATCAACCTTGCATCAGTACCCAAAATGTGAGAATTGATGGCCATTACTGCATTTCTTCATGGTGGGGCATGAAATTTAGGGGATGAGGGGTCAGGAAAGGACCCCAGTGGGCATTACTGCAGGTCCGAGGCACGAACCTGCAGGATGCAAGTCTGTAGGAAAGCAGGCTTCATCTGCTACGTCGTCCCCAGAGCAATCGCTCCAAAGAAATTAGTAATTAAGAGGACTCCCAACCAGAGAATTAGTATGTACAAACTCTAATAAACCTATTAGAAAGCTCAATGGCAGATCACAGGAATCAAAGTCGGAGATGGCAGGGTTGTGTCCTTCCTAAAAACCATCTCCCCACCTAAACCAGCTGGAAAACCAGCGATCAGATGGGTTGAATACTAATTCTGCGACCATTATCACGGTAGAAAGCACTGAAAAAAACCCCCACACATATTTCTTAAGATACGTTTTCTCTATAATATTGAATTTACAGATAAAAGCAAGCAAGCAGCAGAACTAATCTGTACATTAATGAAACTCACCGTGCCCTGCTAGAAAAGCGGTTAGTCTGAGACAACAGGATATTTATAGCAGTGTGCAGTGATACTAATAGTTTTGTTAACATTATCTACTTTGCCATAGACTTAAAAAGAATTAGACATAATGGTGGTAGTTACAGTAGCATCTTAAAAATTGCTGGCTTTCTACCATTCTAATTCTCTCTTCAATCACCTGTAATTTCCAACCTTCTCCTCACCTATTAGGTCGCAATTTTTCAGCTGAGAACCACCCACTAGTATTTTGTGAGGGGAAGGATATGGGGGATCAAACGGGAGAAATATTTTACTCGGTACAGTGAAAAAAATTATTTTGAAGCTATTTGCTTTATTTACATAAGAGCTAAAATTTGATCTGGAAATAATTCTACTGAACATCCACGTGGGGCATGCAGAGGAAATTCCTTTGGTTAGAGTTACAAATTCTTGCAGAAAAATTTCTGCAAGAAATTTGTTCCTGCTGCACCTCTGGTTCTAAAAAAATAAAAAAAAAAATAAAAATCGGGGAAATTGGAGAAAATTGGAGAAAACCCTGCCTCTGAGATAGCTGCAATGCCCGGACAGGGCTGACAAGTGCTGGGAAGCTGAGCAGCTCTGCCATGGCTGAGTTAGAGGAGTTTGCTGCTTGGTGCTCTAAGCTGAATCAACAGAATTCTTATCAAATTGACAAATATTAATATATAATTCAGTTTTCTAGTACAGTTAATTTTTTTTTAAGAAGTCGACACGATCCTCTTCCCCCAGCTCTGTTCCTGGGAGAACACAATCACAGCACTTTGGTTTGAAATGTTGCTTGCTTTTTCTCCTTGATAACGCTTGAAAAAAAAAAAAAAAACCAACAGTGTTTCTAAGGAAAAAAAAAACCTGGAGGAATAAAGAAAAAATCTTTTTGAAATATTAAATGCAATTTTATTTTGAACTGAAATGATAAAAAAGCTGCTGTGGCTGGGGTTACAGCTCCTCATCATATAAGGAGACAGACTTAAAGGGAGTTTATAATTGTCAGGGAGCTTTAAATAATTGAACAGAAAGACACAGCATGGGAGGGCGTGTTTTTATTGTGTAATAATCTCAGGATTCATTATTCATAATAATTATGATTATTAGTCTTGCAAGTTTTCTACTGTGTCCTTTGAAAATTACAAGACTGATTGTACGAGCTCGGAGAATTTGGAATAACACAGTTAATTTGCTTTTAGTTTATTACATTCCCCTGCATTAAGTTTGTTACCAGAGGGAATAGCCCTCTAACACACAAAAGCAGCGAAAAGAAACTATTTTTAAAAAATTAAAAAAATTAAGACCTCTAGAGCTGAGTTTAAAACAGCCTGTGTAGGAATGCCTGGGCACCTCCTCGTCCTGAAGCCAAGGGCAAGCTCCTCATTGCTTTCCAAGGTATATAAAGAACACAAAGAATTAAAAATGACAGTAAAGCATCTGATGTCAGAGGGATGACTTATGATATCCTTATTCACACTGAGCTGTGCTTACACCACGAACGCTTTGATATCGCCGAGGCTCTCCGTGCTCTCCGTTATTATTCAGAGCCAGACAGAAGTGGTTTTCCTGTCTTGAGAAGAAATTTGAGATAAAAGAGCGAGAGGGACGTTTCCGCATTCGGATGAGCCCGAGACCTTTAGTCGTTTTTCAAGGAAAAAAGGGAGAAGGAGCTGCAGCCCAGAGCTGGGGGAGGATGCTTCGTTGGACCCCCCCCCAAAGCCTACCCTTCGTGGCACGCAACCGGTCTTGGATGCAACGATAACAGGAGACACCAGTGTAGAAGGAAACCTGCTAAATACAGCATGAGAATGGGAGAAGTTGAACCAAGGCAACAGAACAGAACATGATGAAGTCGGTTCTAGCGCAAGGAAGTTTTTTTTCAGTTGAGGTATTTCCAGCTGCAGTTCAGATGACAGAAAAAATAAATAATTTTTCCCCACAGTACTTATGAAAGATGATTCACCAAAGACTGCAGTCAGATGTAAACAATCACCAGCCCCCGTCAGCGGAGTTATTTTCCAGCTACTCACTGATGGGAAAATGGAGCTAAATATTTCACCGCCAGCGTTCTTCCAGCACAGGCTGCAAGGAGCCCAAAGCAGCATGGTTTGCGCCACCAAAATCTCCGACCTCTCCACGTAACTCGCTTCCACGGCGCAAGCTGGTGCATTGGAGAAGCCGTCTGAGCTGCCCAGCTATTCATGGACATTTATTTTTAGGCAGGGCTTGAAATTTTAAAGGCTGAAACTTCGTTCTGCATTGGGAAAAAGGGCCCAGCACCATGCAGAGGAAACTTGTCCATTTTTCTTCTCCCTGTCTTTCCACAAGCTTCATGGAAATCCTCCGCTTGTATAACTAGGGGAATAATGGACTCCTCTTTACATAAAGATTTCATACTTATAAGAAGAGATTTTTTTGCTTCTCAAATGATACGAAGGTTTTCATGTTTTATTTACACCGAGAAGCAAATTACTCTGAGACTCTAAAGTGGGATGAGTTTTTGGGTTTGTTTTGTTTTTTGAAGGAGAAAGCAACAACAGAAAACTTCAGAATATATATATATATATATATATACTTACACATCTTGCTGAACATACTGAATTCTATGACTCCCTGCAATAAAGGGGCTATAATATAAATAAGGAATTTATATTTTATAAAAATGTGATCGATAGAGAACTCTGGAAGTGCTAATAGCGTAGAAAGCTATGCTAATGAAAATACAAGACAGCAAGAAAAGAAGTGGAAACAAGCTGGTTTTTACACACAAAAGAAATAGAAAGAAACACATTTAATGCAGAGAAAGGAAGAAACATTAAAAAGAAAAAAAAAAAGCACAGCCAACTTCCTAAAAACTCATGAGTCCTTGACATTGTGGTGACAAAGATCTTTACAGTATTGGTGATAGGGGTGATATTGTCCACAAAGAGTATGGCCATGTAAGTACGAAAATAAAAAAGCCTTTGAAAACTGTCTGTACAAAGACTGGAGGTGAAGGCATAGACGAGGAAAAAAATGAAAAGATCATTCTTCTTGGACCTTTGTACAAAGAGCCCGATAACTGATTGCTATGCCAAGACCTGAGGAGCTGAAGAACCACAAGATATATCTTTAGGGTATTCACGACCCATACATAAGCTTTTATCGTGTGTTATAACAAAAAAATATACCATGTCATGTGCTCAGAAACGTCAGGTGAGCAGCTAGTAACCTTCAGGAGCAGACAAGTTGTCTCGTTGAGCTGGGAGCCTGCGAGAATAAAGGCAAGGAGCACGCACCGGCGATTAGCTGCTCCGCTGGAAGTCATCTCCTGGAAAGGAGCCGCGTCTGTCGGCTTCAGGCAGTAAGTAGCCTTAGGAAATTGGAATTGGGTTCTCTGAAAATAGCACTGCTTGAAAGAGAGGAATAGATCTGATCTCGGATGGTGAGGAAGACGCTAGCCCTGAAGCTTCCATAAGACAGGGAAGGTTGGGAGGAAAAATGTCAAATAATGAGAGCAAATAGCATCTTGGTGCTATTACAAGCATGGAAGATCACCCCCCGGAGCATGAGGAAGCTGCTAAGGATTGAGAAATCTTCCTAAAAACAAAGTTTCCCATCAGAAAAGAAATTTTACAAAACCGAAAACCTAAGCACAGAAACCGTTTCATGTGTTTGTCCTTCAAGGCCTGCCAAGGTACTCCCCAACACAAGGCCTTGCGAAGACCCGTAACTTAGACAGGAGCTGGCTCGCTGGGGAACACACGATGTTCCTGGCAAACATTTGCTCTTCTCTCGCGTGCTAACCACCTTCTACAGAGCAGAAGGCAGCCAGTTAACTCTCACCCCGTTTCTGTTGGCATCGCTCAATGCAAGAGGAAGGTAAGGGGGCAGTTCTCATTAGAAGCGGTAGCGTTTTCCAACAGGGCATTGCCAAGGTTTGAAACGCGTCCTACCAAGTGGTGCCGTTAACGCATACTTGGCTGAAAGTCATCAAATCCACATCAAAATTATTATGTTTTGTAACTATTACAAAGTACATAGGACAACACAAACTCTATACTTATATATATATATTTTTTTTTTTTTTATTGCAGTTCTGAAACAGCCTGGTTCACAGAAAGCCTAACGCCACGTTGCAAAGGTCCTAATCCCACAAAAACCTCAACCTACTCAAAGCACCATATAGCTGCATTACCATCATGTCCCCATCTGCAGAAACCAGCACAGGTAAAGGGAGCTCTAGCTTTTTGTTTTTGCCAGTTCTGGCAAATGATCGGACACAAACCGGGGAGGTGAAGGGCCAGCGAGCTGAGGAATAGCGAGCGATCCGCGTACAGGGTAAAAAACCTGGAACCATCATACTGGTCACAGGCAGACCAAGGACTAGATAGAAGAGAGAGAGGGATAAAAACTAAGTGTCAAATTCTCCAATGGCACAAAAAGAAAGGTATAAAGCATGGTTTTGCGTTTCCCTTGTCAGCACGGACACCTCCTGAGAGCTGAATAGGGTCTGGACTTACCGGCGGTCCCACCAAGCCCAGCCCAAATTTGCTTTGGATACCATGTGTTACCCTCAGGTAAGTCATAGTGACCTGCATTCAGTTCTCTTAAGGATAAGAACGGAAAATATTTGCTCCTTTTTCCTTAGGAAATACTATAGCAGGAGAAAATAACACCCGCATCCACAGAGCTGCAACTGCCTGTGTTTCTGTGATGGTCCCTAAATGAAAAGTGAGCGGTTTAAATACATATATTCAAATAAATTTAAAGGAAAAAAAAAAAAAAGAAGTCTGGCTAAATGCAAAACACTCCTTTAAACAGCATACCGTTTTCTGCTTTACAGATTGTGCTTTCTTTCTCAGGTCATCGGGGTAATGTAAGAAATGGCAGGCAGACAAACTGCCTCCGGCACAACTCAGGAGTACACCAAAGAGTACATTCAAACAGTGGTCACACTAGAATAATTCTCCCAAGGCTGGCAGAATGGTAAAAAACCAAAGCCTTAGAACAGAAATTGGCAGAAACTGATAAGAAAATAATCTACCTACAGCAGAAAAGCCATTCTGTTTTCCAAGCCCAAGAAATTCATGCAAGACTGGAAAGACAAAGCAAAAACCCACCGCCCGCCACCACCCCAGGGCTGGGAATGACTCACTGGAAGTGGAAGACAACACTTTTGATACTCAAATGTAGATGGGATTAAGAGGAGTCGTGGCGGGTGGGTGTGCAGAGGGGTTATGGACAGCTTTTTAAGGGTCTGCTTGCAATCCGTTTCATACCGAATGTTAAAAAAAAAAAAATGAAATAAAGATAATTTATAAGGTTATCAGAAAAAAAGCCAAAACACTGCTTTTTTACACTTTCCTAACTCCACGCTTTGTGTGACAAAGCCAATAAATCACGGGCAAAAACACATGTTTGGTTTTGGGTACTTTTACGCAGGAATCTCGACACGGAACGGGATTTTCATGAGTTGGGAAGGAGCAGCTGAGTGCCGGCCGTCCACAACAAAACATTCAAAACCTACCTTTTCTGTGCCCAGCAGAGGTTAGAAACTGGGCAGTATCAAGGGAGAACCGCCTCAGCCTAGCGCTTGCTGATGTCCTAGAGCTGCCACATCTGATGCTTTAAAAGCTGTTTCCTTCACAACCTCCACTCTTAGGATAATTGCGTACGCTCAAGCGGTAGGTCAGGGGGGACGCTGTCGTCCCATACGTGCCAAGCTGAAGAAAATTAATTTCATTCCCAAAAGAAAGGAAGCACTGGCAAGACTGACGTTAAACATTATTGATTCTGTGGCACCGGGGTCCTGGAAGCAGAGCCAAAACAAACAAGCCTACTTTGGGATCCAGCATCCATAATGTATCACCAGCCCAGACGGATCCGAAACGGCTCAGCAGAGGACACAGCTCTTTTCCCTTTTTTTGCTACAGAAAAAAAAAAAAAAAAAAAAGCACAAAGCTCCCAGTAAAAAATCAAAATAAGTCATGTGGAGAGCAGAATACAGCCCAACAGTTTTAACAAAAAAAGGAAATGCTAGGAAAATACTCATGCATATCTGATGCTGAGTGAAAGCCAGGGTGTGACTAACATATTGGAAAAATTATTAAAGAGTGTTTTCCTCTTCGTACAGAGACTGCCCCCAGCAAATTCCGCCAAGGTCGCCGAGACCTTGCATTATAGCTTCTGTAGAGGAGCATCTGTCTGCAAACAGACTTGCAAATGTACCTGTGCATCTCCCTGCGTTTTGTTTTTTTCAATTTAAACATTTAGTAGGATTTATTTGTTTCAACAGTTTCCTTCTGCTAGCATCAGCTCTATCTTCTTCCCCTCTATCACTCGGTAGATTTCCATACTAGAAGAGTTTTCTATAACGGCATCTTCAGTGCCGCGTTTAAAAAAATAATAATCATATAGATGAGAGTACCCTACACTTCATTAAACGTGACAATCACATCCCTTCCCACCGCTGGTCTCACTGAAGGCATCCTGTATAATCCAGCTACCTACACTCTCTTTAATCTATCAGCACAAACGACAAATTTTGTTGTATTGCAGGAAGAGCAAAACGTGCCTTCTTGCCTCCCCACCGAGGCTGCTGGAAAGAGAAAACAAACTTCCCCCCACCCGTACCACCCTGCCTCTCTCAACCCCCGAACTACCTGAACCAGTTTTAATTTTACTTCCAATGAAAACAGAAATTTCTACAAATTCAGAATTTCCTTCATTCTTTTGCTGAACGTCTGCGTTTCGCTTTAGAAATAGTAGCGTGAAGTACTCCTGTGGGTTCATTTCATTTGAACGCAATTTCATTTTTTCCAATTAGATGAAAATTAAAATTGAATCAACTGAGTAAAACGTTTTGTGATACTCTCTCACCAGCCATCTATCCTCTTTTCGGGGCCAGCCTCACCAAACTCCCCTAGATTTCAGCATCGCACCCCTGCAGTAACGTAACACCGGATTCACCGCGGATTCATTAAGTACAAGGCTCTTTAGCTTGGCATCCCATACAGGAATCATAAAATATATTCATTTAATTCCTATAGTATATGCAGCACTGTGTTTAAATGATTTGGGTCTAGCTGAAAGGTATCTCGGAGAAAGCCAACAAAAGTTGGAGAAAGACACCCAGCGCTGATGGCAGAGGTAGCCTTGGTGGTGCAATGGGGAGACATCACAGCTCCCTCTCTGCTCATCGATGTACCAAAATTAATTCATTAACCCTCTTCATAGCACTCACAAGGGTTTGTTTGAACGCGTTGTTTCTCCTCTGTCCTTTCTTTCTGCTTTCACGAGATGTTGCCGACTTCCTTAGTCCTTTCTTAATCCTTATTCCTTTATTCCTATGTATATTATTTCATAATTGCCTACAGTTAAAACATACTGTTGGAAGAGGCTTAGCTTGCTCCAATGGCCAAATCATGCTGTGTATCCATCTCAAACCCATTTAACTCCAATGATAAGCAGCTCATATTTATTTTCAGGTAATCGGCCTTAGGCATTGAACAGCACCCGTCCCAGTGACGATCTCCACCCAACGCCACCCACAAGACACCCAGCCCAGTGACTGCTCCCCAGTCATTAAAGCATCAAGAGTTTGTCAATTTTAATCCATTAAACATGTGCTGTATTGACAGTGAATGGTGTTTATGTTTTTAACGAGAGCGCCGGGCAGCTTTTTTCTTTTCCTTCCTAGCACATCCTCCTTCCCTTCTGAAGCTGATTGTGTCCACGTTAGCAGAAGAACCTTGCTTCTTAAAAATAATTTTTCACGTCTTGCTTTAAATGATTCGTCTTCGCTTCTTTCTTAATTCTGTCAAGCCAGCTAGTCAACCCGAGTATTTCCTATCTGATTAATTACACGGTATCTATTTAATCACGAACTTCATCTTGCAGCAAGACCACAATCATGCTTTCACCCTTTCTTTCACAGACTCAGAGACCTGTCAGGGTGGCCAGGGAGCCCTGGGTGCCCCCGGTCCCCCCCTGTCCCAGCAGGGTCCCCCCTTGAGCAGGGTGCCCAGCCGCACTGCTGGAAACATCCCCGAGGAGCCCCCCCAGCCTGGGCCAGCGGTCTGTCTTGCCTTTACAACCATCCAGGTTTTAATCAATTTTGCTACTTTGCAATATTTTTTAAATAAAATCTTCATGAAAAGAAACCCCAGGAAATCATACACCGCATGCTTAAGTGACTACGATGTTTTTTTCTTCCTTATTTTAGTACTAGAAACATAGGAAAACACTATATATATATATATAAAATATATTTTTAACATTACAAAAAGTAGTAGAACAGTTTTCCCCGCTATCAAAACTGTCACTAAAAGACTTGGACACCCTTTGTTATTTACCACCCTGTCGTTCTGTCCTCTCCAGCTCAGCACGTGCTACGCGTTGAATTCCCAGACCTCACAACAACAAACACGGCAGCAGCCCCTGTGCAGTGCCGAGTTCGAAATCCTTTCCAAGGGCCATCGTGAAGAGCTTCAACCCTCAAGTCTATCTGCCAGGAAAGTTATTTGCTCTGCAAGCAACTGCTGTAGGCTGCCAGGGAGATACTCAGGGCCCTGCCAACCCTTACTGTCCCCAGAAAAACTCAAATGGCCCAGAGAAACCAAGGGTACTCATTTATGGAGCATGAACAGTTCGCCTGAGCGTGCAACGGGAATCACTTATGAGAACTAAATGACTAATTCTTAGACCTTAGTCAAGATAAAATTCGTACAATGGAGTGAACTACTCAATCTGTGAAGAAATTATGGGGTTTTGTATAACTATATGTTTGTATGTTACACGTACATTATCCAGACTGAAACAGAAGCAACTGGCGGAGATTCCTTTTCTCAGTCCAGTGCACAAACACATTCAGCAAATCCTACTGCAATAAATGCAAGGTAACATACAATAAGGTAAGCCCGATGGAAAAAAACAAACCCACCCAAACCCACCTCCTATTTATGGTATTCTTCAGAAAATCAGTGCAAGAGAAGCTGAAAATGGTGGGCTCAACACTGGAGAGCCAGCACAACACATTAGTGAGTTCACGCTGACTTTTGTAGACACGGGTATAATCACGGACCAGTCCACATTGGAATTGACATCAAAACCTCATCGAGTCCAACCTTTCACGCAAAAAGGGGGCCTATGGTTAAGGTATACGGATACAGACTGCATGCATACGTTAACGGCTGCACACCCAGCTGGCCGTACAGCAGAGGAGGAAAAATGCAAGCTGAGATGTTCCCCTGCTGACTCTTCCCATTGCGACAACTCATCCAAACGTTGCTTTTCCAGGAGCCAGGATATCCAAAGACGTTTCTGGCTCAGTGCGAAGCCTAAACTTTTCCTGCAATGGGAAACCATCGAAAAACAGTCCTGGTGAGGGTTAAGGAGGCACGTTGGCCAAGATGGTGCAAGGGGAGGAAGGGGTGAGAGGAAGAGGATGGGAGGTGGTGGTGGGTGACGGGCACAGCCTGCCCACTTGGTGCCCAGGTCCAAAAGACAAGTTTCGTTGCTCAAGAGCTCAATCCCTGCTATGTACCCATGTGAAACTAAAGGCTGAAACGCATTGCTGTCCAGCAGGAGGGCGTACTGTAGCTCATTTCTTAGCCTGTTTAACTGCAGGGTAACGTGAATACGCTCCCCGTATCGCATTGCCTTTAAAATCCATCTCGTGAAAGCCTCTTGCACGTCCGTACGCAGCGAGCACGGCTCCTCGCGATGCATTTTTATCCTTACACCCGACATCTTTTCTTATGAGCCATTCTCCCGGGCTGAATTCGCCCCGTTTCCAAGGCGACCGGCAGGAAGCAAAAATCTTTCATCTGGGAGGGGACGATGGCGATGGATGAGGGAGTTTGAGCAAGGTCAGGCGTTTACCGCTGAATACAAATCTGTCACGCCTAATAGATGAAGCTCTTTAGTTTCCGAGCTACTCAGGCTGCTCCTAGCATCCAAGGAGAAAATAAAAAGACACTCAAGCATGAATGCCAATCAGCTCGTGCTGGCAACAATGATGTATATACATGTGCCACAGCAGCTGTACCAGGCTTGGCCACGGATGAAAGGAGAAATTAAATAGGTGTCAATAATTATAGAAGGTCAGGATCTAAATCCCTGAATACTAAATATATTTTAATAACGTTGGCTGGGGAAGCAGAGAAGTTATTAAGCCAGGAGGCTCAAGAGGTCCCGACCCGGAGCACAATGGGTTGCGGCGGCGGAAAAGGCGTCACGGGGGAGCGCAGCAGGGCACGGAGAGACCCCAAAACCAACAGGGCTCTAAGCACGTTATTTAGCAAATGCACCTCTTGTGCCTGGGCTGGCCAAGCTGCAAACAAGGGGAACAAAGTGAGGGCTGTAGCCGGAGGATTTGCAGAAGCCAGGGAGGGCTTTGCTGAAAGAGGAGGAGAAAAAACCATCACAGGGCATTGGCGGCTGGTTTGCTGTTTGACACAGTCCCTTGGGACCTGACAGATGCTGCCCCGAGGCATTTTCTCCTGTACCTTCTCATAGCAGAGGTTGCTGCCGTCCCAGAAGACCTGCAAGACCTGTAAAGGAAGCCAGGAAGGGAATATTGCATGCACAGCACCCTGCAGCTTGCTATCCCCTCCCTGTGGCCACAGTGGCAGAGATGAGTATGGACTAGATCTGGCATAATTTACAGAGAAAAAAACGTTGGTTTCCATAACAAATGTTTTAAGGGGCTCAGTATCCCACCTGGCACCACCCAGAAACTTGCAAGTGCTCCTGAGAGCTAGAAGATTGGTTTAGAGCAGGCACAAAATAAAACATCAGAAACGTTTTGGTGGAAAACAGGCAGCAGGCAGGCATCACCGCATTGAACCTTTGCTACGAGGACAGCCTTCGACCTAAAGCTTCATGTCGAAGGCAGTGAAAAGCTCACTCAAGTGGCCATGTGTTGCTCCAGAGACGGAATAAACTGCAGCTGCTCCACCCCTGTCCATAGCCACATCCAAAGTCCACAGCATCGACTGCTCCTGCCCAAACCATTTCCTCTAAAAGGACATGCTAGAGTAAGGGTTGCACAGCTTAGCGCCCAAACCGATTCGTTTTCCTCCGTCCCACGCTGAGTATGAACAAAACCAGACAAAATGACTAAGTCCGTGGCTAAACTGAACCCATTTTGGAAGATAAAGCCATATTTTTCTTGCTTATCTACAGATTTCTACATAAAGCTCCTCCTTGCGTGCTGAAGGTGAGGCTTAATGGGATTTCAATATTGAAAGCCACAGAGCAACCACAGCAGTGCAGACACACAGATTACATATGCAACATTAATTTTTAAAATGGCTTTATATTACTCCAAAAAAGCTTGATTTCAAGCTGGCATTGTAAAGAACGCCTTCAACATGCTGGAAAAATCTCTTAATTTGGGGGTATCAGAAGGTTGGGTTTGTTTTTTGTTTTACTACAGTAAGGCAATTAAGTGGGAAGATAGATGTCACCAAGCCAGCTCAGCAACAAAACCTTGCAAAAACACAAAGAGCAGTAAAACATAATAAGCCGGATTCTCATCTCACACATCACAGTTTAATTCCAAAAGAGTTGTGCTGATTTTGAGCAGCTTCACATCCGAATAAGTCAAGCCAGAAATGAGATGAATTCTTCCTGGTAGACTGGGTTACAAGTGTGTCTTCCGTTCCTCTACCTAAATTAAAGCCTTCCGGTTCCTTCAGCCCTTCTTCTCTTGATGAAGCTCTGATCATTTCCATGACTTTCCGATCCGGTGTCTCTCTGGTCCCTTCTATGAAGGGCTCAAAACTGGAGACCAGATTTCATCCCAAGGCCTGGCCGATGCCAACTAAATCATTTCACTCACCCTGTGAATCTCGGCGCTTTCCCCGCTGTGATCTGGCTTTTTCAGCCAAAGCTGTTTTAAGGAAGATTCGTTTTAATTTATCATTTTTAGCTATGTACTTTTATCTGGTCATGGGTAATAGAAACTGTCTTTGCTTTTATTATTTCATCATCTGGCTTGAAAAATGATAATATTTAACAGCTATAACGCAGGCAAAGACTTTCCTTCATGCCATGCATCTGGGCTCCAGGTCTTTGTGGGAAGTAAAGGGCGTTCCCTCCAGCCCTGCTGTCCGGGGCCATATCCCAAATATTGCACTGCCCGGAGCAAAGTACCACCACTGGAGGGGATCTATCGACATCACCCTAATTAAGTCATTAAATTCGGCAGGTTTTATCTGCCTTCCCCTCGGTACGGCAGATTACGTTTTGGCCCTCAGCAATTATTTCGCATACAGAAAAAATGGACTTGTATCTCCATCGTAGGCGACGTAGGGTCAGGCTCTCTGCACCAGTCCGTGCAAATCAGCGTGCCACATCCCTAAATGCCTTATTTCTTGTAACGACTGCAAAAGGCACACATCCTCACCTGATTCCTGGGCTCTTTACCTAATTCCTGTTTTTTTTTTTGCAGCTGCGACAGATGCTTCCAAACTCCCGTCCTTTCTGCCACGCCACGAGATCAGCAAAATGTTGCTTTATTCAGCTGAAACTGTTGGTGGAGATGTTTTAAATGACAACAACTGGGAACAGCTGCTGTTACCTGAAGGAAAGGATCCTGAGGTTTTGGCAGGGAAAATCCTGCCAACTGTTTCTGGAATGAAACTGTTAATACCTTCGAACAGCTCAGAAATCCCCCGTAATACACTAAATTACAAACAACAGGGGGGAAAAAAACAAGAACCCGAAAGCGAAAACAAACAAGAAGGTAAACAAAGACTATCTAAGCTTTCTTTAATCCCGGTTTAAAGAAGAATCAGTTATCATGAGCTGCGAAGAAAAGTCTTCATAATCCTTGTTAGACTCTTCTTCTACAGGGAGCTAGCCGACCAAAAGGGTTTTCCAAAACTTTGAGAAATACCAATACTGACCCAGCTGCCTGCCCTTAATTTCAACCGAGTAACTCTTCCTTTTGACCGAGATAAATGCAAGCGCATTGAAAAGCTGATTTCCTTAAAATCGGACCAAGGCAGAGCTCTTAACCATGGCTCTTACATCCCGCGAGATGGATTCATTCCCAGGCAGCCGCCGTAAATCAGGAACACGGCCACCTAAGGTCAATGTGGGTAAGCCAAAATCTATATATGCAGGACATAATTTAGAGAATAGCTGACAGTACGACAGTTTGTTCAGCACTCCTCAGGCACGGGATGCTCAGGTCTGGCTGGGAACAAGGGTCCTGCTTTGCTCCGGCAGACACAACGGGGGCTCCCGGTGCATGCTAGGTTTTTTGGGGTGGCCAACAGAGAGGGAAGTAACTGTCTTCCTAAAAATAATCTTTGTCTTTTCCATGTTCAAACTTCTTTTTTTTTTTTTTTTTTTTGCGTGCTGTGAATGCTTTTAGAGGCATCCCTCCCCCCTTTGGCAGGGCTTTAGGAAACCGAATGGAGAAATGTGTGAATTTCTTCAACCTAATCTTTGCTCTAACTGATGTTTCTTTCTGCAGATAGGAGCCCCGTGAATAGGAAATGAAACGGAGTGGGAACACCTTTCACCCCCAAATCCATGAGGGATTTGGCCACTCCCGTGGGATTATTGGTCCAAATCCCATTAGGCAGCAATGCCGTGCGCTGGCTGCAGCTGCGATTCGGAGGCGAAGATGGTAATTCCATTACAGAATCTGCAGAAGGTAGACCCACGACAAAGAAACAGAAATCCTTCCGAGTGAATAAAGATAATGCCATGAAGCTAAAAGAAAAATATTAAACGGGCTGAAGGGGATAATGTCCTGAACGTGAAAATGAAGTGCTCGCTTGCAACGGATGGTCCTGGCCAGAGCCAGGCTGCCAGCTCCGCGCTGCCGTGCACGCAGCCAGCAGGGCTCACTCCACCCCATCGTTTCCTCGGACCTCTTCAAAATTAACTTCTGCCCTGTCGAGGAAAGTGACAGAGGATGCGGAAATCAATTCTCATCTCCACTCCGCTGGTAGGAGGTCGCTGACTTGTGCAGATCTGTCACTGCGCTGATGCAACCGCAGCTGAGAGGAGGTGCGTTCGAGGCAAACAGGACCTTTAAATAACCGTGGTTAAGAGGCCCTTGTTTCAGAAACCCTCCGTGCAGCAGCCTGAGCAGGGCAGAGCAATCTTGCAGCACTGATAGCCCCGTTTGAGCCATTCACACGAGGAAAATTCTGCTTTTTCCTACGGGAGGGGCCGGCGCGTTTAAATTTTGACAGCACCGATTTCGGCCCCCGTGCTCCAGGACAGGTACCTTTTGATGGCTGCTCACCTTGGCCCTCTATTCCTCCGAGAACCGGGGTGTTTTCTGAACAAATAACGCCTCCCTGCTTTCAAGTCACCCCTCCCCGGCTCAATCTTCCCCTTCCAGGGAAAGCAACAGCAAGGCGAGAACGCTGCTGAATATAAATAGGAGCAAAGCACATTATAATTACAAATCTGGCTATCCAATGCACAGCTCTAAACCCTGAAATGATAGGCTGACACTGTCATCCCAGCCCAGACACCAATTACAATTACATCTAACCGAGGCCGCTGAGCCAGACAGGGGAAGGGGCAGATGAAAGATGCACCTTCGCGGGGATTCGGCTCCTCGACTCCCGAGGAATTTCGTTCTGCAGATTATTAGCGAATCGCTCGAGCTAAATAATTAACGTTTAAGCAAGGTGCATGGGAGTATTCCCGAACAGCGGTGGAGAGGGTGGGGGAGAAAGAAGGGAGAGAGTGGAGAAAGGGAGGGATATGAGAAGCAGAAGGCTTTGATTTATTTATTTTTCCTTATTACTCTCTGATCTGCCAGGTGTAAATAACCATACAAAGTCCTGATAGGTCTGAATCAGCATCAGAACCAAAAGAGAAAAAGCATCCTCCCCTCGCCCCCGTGCTGGCGCTGGACACTGTTTTGATCTTAACAGACTCTCCGCTCCTAAACTCAGACCCAAAATCGATTTGTGAGCTCATTACATAAATCCATATTCAACTATTTAGTCTATATTTAACACTACAACAAGGATAGGCAGGGTGAATTAAACGGATTTCCTCCCAGGTGGCAAAGAGCCCGAGTTTCTCCTTCCTCTTCTAATTCTCTCCCACCCAGCTTTCGCAATGCTGAAAAAAATATCACTTTTTGCACACATATAAGGGATGACAAATAAGGGATGACAACGCTATGATTGGAGGTGTAGGTGCTAAAGGGATCAATACATCCGTCTCCGGAGCGATACTGGCAGCACGTTTTGGTGTCTCATGCACGTGCTCTGCACTCTTTTTACAAGTACATCTTCAGCAGATACAGGTGACGCGCGGTATAGGAAAGGCATCAGTCAACACGAGCAAAGGACGTGCTCGTCTGGCTGCTCATTTTCTCCTAAATACAGCCGCCAGCTTCACCGACTGTATCAGAAACCAGCTTCCAGGAATTTCCAGAATACACCCCCTAACTTCTCAAATTAAAGGGATACAAAGGACATTTGAGGTTAATCCTGGACCCCGCCGTGTCCACTGCAACGGCGAGGACACCGTGGCACTGCACAGCCTGTCCGACCCTCAGTACTAATTCTGAGGCTGAACAGGTCCAAAGAAACTCTACCCTAAATGCGTACTTTGTAAAAGTCAGGTGCCATTGGTCCTGAGTATGAATAAAAGCAAAAACTCATATAATATCTTGCAGTTCCTAAATAGGGCCACATGTAAGACTGCACATTTGGGGGTTGTTTTCCCTAAATCTTTCCATCGGGAAAGAAAGATCTGAAGTTAATATCGCTGACAAATATGCCCGGAGATTAATTTGATGTTTCCCCCATAAAGCAAACACGTCCACCTATTTCTTACCCTTTCTTATCGTCGATCAAACGGCAGCTCAGCAAATAGGTTTCTGCCGCGAAGGTGACAAGGTAGCGCACTACATATAAAAACTCATCAGCACTCAGGACTGCAGACAATGCATCTCCTGACCTTATTACTGGCAAGCTCTGCAGTCTAACTTCATCTGCGCTACTAAAGGAAGATGTTATGTTTAGGGAACAATCAGCACCTGGAAAAGGGGGGAAAGAGTTGACGGAGCGAGGAGTTACGTTAAAAATGAAGCTTGGGAAATGGCCTGAAGGTCTGAAGTTGGTCACCCAACTATACGCGGTCGAATGAACAAGCCTACAAGGACATGAGCCATACAAAGGTGACCAGCCCATAAATATCTTAAATTCCTACCCAGTATCCAGCTACAAAATACAAAAACACCACGCTTTCAAATGTAGGTATCTTTAGGACAGCTTAGATAACCAGGAAAATTGAACTCATTTGAGCGGAAGGCACCCAAGTGAATTACTGGGAGGTTTGCAGTCAAACCTGGGCACACCAGGGTCAGACTAACAGTTTCAGCACTCCTTTGTCTTTCCTCCAATAATTTCCCAATTCCTCCTTTAGAGGCAGTTTAAGAGGAAGAAAGTCTTTGCCTACATAACTTACAAAATCCAATCGAGCCCCATGGCAAATAACCCTCCGAACATGCACAGGGCCACGGACCTCCACGAACGGCCGTGACTTCCGACACCAGCGCTGCCACCTCTACTTACAGTAAAACCGTAATCACAGAATATACACACGAATAGGTTCCTACAAGCTGTAAGGAGCCTGAAAGTTCATAAACGAGGACACGCAGCCACCCCAACAGCCTTGGGAAGCCCCAGCCGGAGGCACAAAGAGATGCACTGATGCCAGACCCAGGCGGCAGCACGCTCCCGCAGCTGGCTCTTTGCAACTTCGCTGACCTCACCTCAACCAGGAGCTTCTCCAGAATTTGACTCGGAGCCTTTTATGGATTTTTTTTTTCCAGCAGCTTTATCTGAATGTGTAATAGGTTGTGTTGCTCTCGGTGAAAACAAAAAGTGCTGAGGTTATGCAAACCCGAAGGAGCGGCTCTTGAACGAGCTCTTCACAAAAACCTGTTTTCTCTGCTCTCAAATTGCTATTAAAAAAAAAAATGAAGATTTTGGGTATGTAAGCCAAGTCATTCATACGACACTTGTGAAAACCAAAAGGTTTCCTTTTACAGGTTAAAATAATAAAAAAAAAAAATTAAAAAGAACACTTATAGTAAGAGTTCCGATACGGAGCTATCATACTAATTACATTCAATTGTCTGGAAACTCATATAAGACTAGAAATTACATCGCTTCCACATTTAAAACATAGCACTTCAGTTCTGCTACCCTGCCAAATTAAATTCTGACACATCTCGAAGTTTGGGAACTAATTGTGCAGTTATTTATTCTATCTCGTGATTCTTCTGACATTACCACGTAAAGTTAATATACGGTAAGTGATATTTTCATTAACACCACTTAAATGTTAATTGCCTTCCAGTTTCCCGGGACTATTATTTATCAACATATATCCTGTTCTAGAAACACAAAATCATGGGAAGGCTGGGTTGGAAATTGTAAACAGCTCTATAGGAAATTATTACTCCCCTGTCTTTTATTCAGATTACCCTAAATCAATTTTAATACACAGCTGTGTTTGTGACAGTAGGTCTTCCTCTCTTATATGCAAGAAATTTCGCAGTGTTTTCTGAAAAAATCTGCCATGTCTTTACAGAATCTTTGTGCTTGGATCACTCTTTTGTTCTATGCTCTTTTGAATTTTTAAAGAAAACACGAAGACGTTTGTAAATGATTCAGGAAACACAAATGTTTGTGTGTATCTAACCGCCACCTTAGAACTAAGATGTATTTTTGGTAGTTTTAGGACAAGATCAAGCATCCCCTACCTACATTTGCTGTGTCCGAAGCTTGCCGTTAAGAACAGACCTCTGGGAACGGGCGGTGCTCACACCTGAACATTTCTCACAACACCGGTCCCTACATCCAGAACCCTTCTGGTCCAAACCAGAGGCGTCAGATCCCCGAATCTGATCGCAAGTGACCCGAACGGTTCCCTTAGACTTACACTTTTACATTCTAAAATAATTCCAGATATTAAAAACTAAACCAACAAAAAAACACTCTGGATATAATGCTCCCTGCCTGATTTCCACTGTGCAATTCTTGAACCTGTTACAGTTGAAAGTTTCCAAAAAAGTTCAATTAAATCCAAAGAAAACAGAACCAGAAATGAACTCAGGAACCTTTCCAACATCCCGTGGCAGGGTTAATAATACGCCTATTATTCCTGGAAAACGTCTGCCTACCTTGTTCATGAAGACCTGCAGAAGAAGAAATTCTAAACGTCTTCCAAGACAGTCCCTTGCAGAGCTTTGGTCAGTCTTCGGGGCACCTCTACTGTTTCTAGGATGACCTTTATATACCTTTTTTTTCTTTTTTTAAACCAGAAACACATTCTGCTGATTTCGTATTTTTGCATATGTCTGTAATAAATCCCCAGTAAGGTGTCATAATGTTATGGCAAAGACCACCATAAACGCATATAAACCGAATTTATTCTTACCATTATCGTGATTATTACTGCTTACGCAGTGCAATAAATGCGAGCAGCTTACCAGTTGTGCATACTAAAACGAGGAAGTTAAAGCTCTTGTTTCAGCACGAAAACACACAATGTTGGTTCAGGAGGTCATTCTCCTCCCCAACCCCGAGCCTTGTGCAGGTCCTTAGGTGCTTTTGCTGCTGTTTTGCTGCCAGAGGTTTCCCCTGTAGCATCTCTTTGGCCATCCCTGGCAGCCTAATAAATAAGCCTTCAGAAAATAAATTTCGCATGCCGGCAGAGTTGCCGTTGTCTGGGTTAGGAAAAAAAAAATTATATTTCTATGTACATACACGCATTCAACTTCAAAATTTGCAAGTGGAGTCTTGAAATAGCCCCTCGCTTCTTCCTTCTGCTCCGCAGCTGCCTCCACGGCACGAAGGAGCTCTGGGAAATTTGCTATTTCTAATTCAGGGCGTTGAGAGCAGACTGGAAAGGCAGCACGTACCAGCTTCCCATGCTAAGGCAGGACCAGGATTATTAGCACGAAGATACACCTGCCTAACCTCTTCCAAAAACTTCCAATTCCTTACTTTTTTCACTCATTTTTCCCGATATTCAAAAACCATGCTTTTCTATTTCAGGTTAGTTTTAAGACTAACCAGAAGCAAGACTAATGTATGTTGTTTGGCTCTTCCAACAAACCTGCAAAAACTAAAAATCTGAATTTTAATGAGAAAATTAGCTCCGTTTCTTAGCACGGAGATAGATTTTGATTTCTTAAGGAGGAAGTAAGACTCATAATAAAGGGAGATGATGCCTCTCAGAATGGTTTTCTAATAGGAATTCAGGGAAAATGATTTTTGGAAATTGATTCAACCCCTGTTTCTTTGTCAAGGAAAAGTAATTTACAAATTTCCCACTCTAAGTCTTATACAAAAATGCAAAGTCCTCGCAAAGACCTTGCACGCGCAAAAGCGTTACATCTGCAAGCTGCTAAGCTGAAAACGTGCGACGAGAAGCAGCCGCACAACTCGTAAGTAGAGGAATTAAAAAGAAAAAGGATGTGACGGAAATGAGAAACTGAACCACGCACAGCTGAGCACAAGCAGTGGTGTTTGGAGCTCGATGGGGCTCACCCGTCGAGGATCTTCCCAAGAGCTTCAGCTCTCTGTACCCTCCCCATCTCCCTACAACGTCCAGCTTTGGACTTCCTCAAGCATTACAATGCCAAGAGCGAAGGCTGATTTACAGCGCTTTTACCAGTCTCCGAGCGAGCCTATCTTCCTAAGCTGCGGATTTGTCTAGCGAGGAACTTATTGCAGAAACGTAGCTAATAATTATCCCGCTGTATGCACACGTTGATGATTTCAGGGCTGTCTTTATCTGATCTTTCACCTGCTAGAATAAAAAAATCCCTCCATACATCCTCTGAATATCTGAAGGAGGGATCAGTGAGGAGCTGCTGGCGTAAAGCAAATAACTGCCTGGAAGTTCTTTATGGGAAGATTTTCCTCGGGGATCTTCTCTTCAGCTAAAGTTATGCGTGTCCATCATTCACCACCACGCTGTTCTCTGCTCATTTTCTAGGTGTGCAAATAACAGGTTTTATACAGTTATAAAAATAAGGCAGCCAACGGAGATCTCTTTCAGCTGCTTTTTCTTGCTGAGAATTGGCTTTCAGTACCTGTATTAGGAGTACGTATTGTAGGGTTTGTTCCTGTACCTTCTTAATAGGATCACGCATGCCTGTAGGTTCAGAGGAGTAATTGTTCTTTGGTAGAGTCACGAGGCAGAAGTAGAGGCCGGCAAGCAGCCAAGTGGCCTGAGAAACCCAGGACACGTTGGTTGAAGATTACGACAGAAGAGAAATCCTTCAAACTCTCTTATTTATTGCTTTGACTTTTAAAGAAATAAGTATTTAAAGCTGCAGTTCATAAATTTATTATAAACTGGTGAGCAGTCTCTCGCTTCGGGTCTAGCATTAAGGTCGTTAATGGGAAAGAAAGGGAACGGGAGAAGAAATAATCCCGGGTGCCTTTTCCCCAAGGGTGCTGGGATCGACAAATGCACTTTGATTTGCTGTCTGATGTGTGTATCGCAAGCCATCCACCATCACTTCTTTCACCCTAGTTCGTAACGATCTGTTAAGTACAGCGCCTCTCCAGCCGCGAGCTCAGCTAAGGACAGAGATGTTATATTTCTCAGGGAGCTCGCGGGCTTTTTGTAGTCTAAGCACAACGCCTACTGAAATAGTTTGGAGCCTCCTACAGCCACATCTGGAAGAGTGAAAGCGGAGGCTATTATCCGCGGGAGCTCGCAGCCCATTTGGCTTTCACTTCTCATTTCAGTGTTGGCTAATTCCAATTCAGCAGCGCAGCATTTACAAGGGACGCGCTCGGTCTCAATGGGAGCTCGTTTATTCTTGCTTTAGGGCCAACTCACGTGCTGCTCCTTCAGGTCCTACAGTTAATGGTGGTCACAACGGTGGATGTCAACCTACACATCTGCATAATAACGACGGTATGAGCTGATTATATCCTTTCACCTGCATTAAACTTCCAATATCCTCCAACATAACATATGTAATACGTCTAGCTCTCAGCATGGTCCCAAATTATTTGCAATTAATAAAAGCAATAACTATCTGTAATTTTATGAATCATCAAAAAACAGCAACTATTTTACCCTGATGTAAATTTGGGGCATAAATCACTGTTAGGCTTTACTTGACCCTGGCTTTCAGAAAACGCAAACTCTGATAACTCTACGCCTTCATTTATGCCCTTTCCACGGAAATGGCTCCCCAAAGGGATGCTAGTTATTAATGATCACAGTGAAACTTCTCCAGCTTCCCAAAAAAACCCACAGCACCAAGACTAGGTGCTGCCGGGTCATCGCCAGCCCCCTCCGGAGCCCCCGCTGAGCACCCACCTGAGCAAAGCAGAAATATTCCCCCCAGCCCCACCACTTCATCTGCATTTGTAGCTGGCTCCTGCACCAGCTGTGCTTGCCGGCCCCCCCCCCGCCCTTCATCTCCGAGGAATTGGAGTGGCATTGTTTGAAGATCTGATTAAACGGCCAGGAAAAAGTAATCCATCACTTAAAAAGGGAAACGGAGACAGTTTGCAATGGCGTCCTGGAGCTCTTTAGGATTTGCTCTTCGTTTTCTTCTATTTTAATCCAATGCCCAATGTAATAAACACAAACACAGCGTATAAAATTTCCTGACAGCACTTCACTTGCGATGACAAGGTGGGAGCAGCGCTGAGTTACCCAGTTTTGCTTTGGTTGATCCTAAGGCCAGATTAAACCTCCCTACGGTAGCAGATAGCCCGTTTCCTTCAAATGTTCGTGCATGCAAATGTAATTCAAGTGCATGAGCTGAATGCCAGATTCAGCTTGAAAGAAACCAAAGAAAATGAAAAGCAAAGGCAAAACAACCCTGCATCTCCCCACGGCGAGATCTGAAGGGGAACAGGTTGGTTTTGAACAGGATGATGCCTCGCTGATCCCCGCTGTCCTTCCTCAATATCACACAAGCATTTTTTCCGCCCGTGAAATCTAGTTTCTAAGTGCTTTCTCATTTTCACCTTTGTCCCTAAGGAAAGATAACCTCATCAGCACCTCTGGTGACTGCACAGAGACAAGGGAAACACTCATCTGGCAGGATCCCACAAGGGCAGGGCTCTCCCACCAAGCTACATCACTCCATGACTGCAAAGATTCTGCTCTTCCCAGTCCAAATCAGGGAACGAACGATGCTTCTGCGCGTTCCCTTGCCCTCAGCTTCCTGGCATCGTCTATGAGAAGCAGCAAGTGCATCCTGCAGCCCGGCGCAGGTCGTTAATCATTTACAACCCAGAAACTTTGAAAGGCTTTTAGCCACGTTTTACATGGCATCTGGTTTAAGATGAAGACATCTTTCTGTTGGCTTAAAAAAACCTAAAGCAGTAAACCCAAACACCTATGCTCCTGTATAATGCAGTCCCTACAACCAAAGTACTGTTAATTCCAGAGCAACAGAGCAATATTTGTCCTTCTAGCATACAGACACAAACCTTACCAAACCTCTCAGTGGTTGGCTGCTCTTGGTATCCCACTGCCAAAATGTTTTTTCTTCCTTTCCTCAAGACAAAACGTTCTACAGAAGCTTAACACAACTAGATATATAATCCCTTAATGCTTATGGACTGTTTTATTCCACCACCTCACCCATTTATGACCATCTTCTCCTATTTCAGGAGGACAAAGCTCCCCTACAGACTGTGAGGCATCGCCGCTGGCTCTTTGTGCAGGTTTAGTTGGCCTCCAGAGTCAGTTCTAGGACAAGGCCAGAATCTGTAATTGCCTCAGTGAACAAAATGTCTCAAAGTATCTGAGAGCTTGGACACACTTTTAACTACAGCCAGCCAGCTGGATAAGTAAGAGGGAATAAAGAATAGTAGCTGCTCGCTTGGGATTTTTATGTTAATAGCATTAATTACATCTGCAATTTTGTGTCCTTTGCATCTTACCAGGCTCTGGGATGATTAGCTGTGCACTGGCCTGTGCGTTTCCAGCTTCATTTTCAGCTACACACTGATAAAATCCTTCATCTGACTTTACCAAGCCCAGAATCCGCAAGTTGCTGCCACCCTAGAGAAATATGGAAAATGGAAAAAAAAAAAAGGAAGAGAATTAATTAGAAAAACACCATCCAACGTGAACGAGGATTACAAAACCTTTACAGAACAGCTATTTTGTGAAACAAAGGCACTGTGTATGCAATCTCAGCCCCAGCTCGCGTAGTCATCTAAGGACAAGGTCTGTAACAACGAGCATCTTCATCAGAAATCTCTCGACACTTGATATCTTTGCATTTTGTTTGAGGGAAGGTTCCTACGGCCCTGAGGTTGAATTCGCTTTGTTGCAATGTCCATCCAACACCTTTCTCAAGACTTATGCTCCAAATTACAGCCAACCACTTGGTTAGTGCTCTGAATTTTCTCTTGGCCCTTAGCTGCAGGGAAGATTTAGAAGAACTTTCAACTTCTGTGTCTTTGAACAAATGCTGTTCTGAAGGTCGAACCCTCCTCCTGATGGCTTGAGGCCTGGAGATCCTCAAGAAAAGGTCACTATGCGCTTACTCCACTTGAGAGAGATTTAGCTTTTAACTTCTGTTAGCACAAGCAGAAACCAATTATGTTGGGTTAAAAAAAAAAAAGTGAGGGGTGTGCTCTGGCTGAAATGTGCCTTCTATTAACAACAATTTAAAAGTGAGACAGTTTTCATCCACCACATAACCATGACAGCAATAGAGCTTTCCTTTCCTTGGAAGCTTAATGCTTCTGGCTGCTTTCTAATGAGCAATGATGTATAATTAAAAAAAAAAAAAGTTGAACTTACTGCTGTGTATGGCAGAATATATCTATCCTGTATGAAAACCACATTGAAACCTTTTTTGATTGGTAATTAAAAGATGTTATTTGTTACAAGGTGAAAAATTAGCACTCAACCAAGCCCTGAACAGGTCACATCTCACGGCCTGTGGACATCTTCACAGTCATTGAGATTTTTTTGGGCTCTTTTCCCAATGTCTCAGCTCACTTACAAGTGGCAGTGCTTTGAGGAGATCAATGCTTTTGGAAAAACTCAGCATAAACTAAGCTTATGTAACAGTTGTATTTAACCTAAAAGGGGCTGGAGTTCTGCATGGGGATGTTACTTTGGGTAGAATGTGCAGCAATTCTCTTTTAAAAATCATAATTATATCAAACAACCTTTCTCATTATTAACCCCCTTTGATTTATATAAAATCAACGTAAGAAATAATTCCTCTCATCCCCCAAACCGTCAGTTAGACAAAACATTTCCTGAAACAGATCTGAAACTATTGCAGGGAGACTCATCAGGTGAAAATTACCATGAAAAGCATCTTTTGCTCACGTAGCTCTATGGAGCACCAGCAACATGTTCTCTAATCCTCGTTCCAGCACCTTGAAATTTTAAAGATCTTTACTTTAAGGGAGAAACTAAGATTTGTCTTTATCAATGAACCTTTGCTCTTGACCATAGCCCTCGTTGGTCATTCCTAACCATCCTGTGAGTCTGACTTCCTTGGAGAAGAGATCTGGTATTTCTATTCCAAGGCCAATAGTTAGTAAGTGAAGTCATTTAGCACGTGGCAACCAACGTTATTAACAATAATTTAGACTGGGATCAGAAACTGTTACATCTCTGCCAAAAGAAGCGTATAAATCTCCTTAAATCTGGGAGACGACATCAATGAACTTGCTATAACACATCTCACTGCAATGTTCCTTATTCGCACTAGGAGGCACAAGAAATGTTGTTTTCTTCGGGAAAGCTTCCAAGTTTGTGAAGGCAATGATCGGGTCAGGTATCAGAACACATTTCACAACTTAATAAAAAATATCAACCATTCATATAGTGATTAAAAAAAAAAAAACAAACAGATAATTACCACTATCTGAAAATAGTCGCTAGGAATGACCACTTCTCCATTCTTGATCCACTCCACCGTAGGGACGGGCTTGCCAGACACGGCGCATTCAAACTCGATGTCCATGCTCTCGTAGGCGTAAAGATTCGCAGGGCGAACTAAAAACCATGGTGGAACTACAAAAAGAGGGGGGAAAAAAATGAAAGCGGCAATGAGTAAATATAGGTAAAGGTTTAGCAAGTAAATAACTTCAATAAGCCTGAAAAATATCAGAAGTAGGTAGAAACACATCTGTAATTCAAATTATTCTCTTCAGCCTTTAACAAGCAAATACTAGGGAAAACGTTTCTTCCAGAGAGAGCACTTAATAGTTGCTTTTAATATTCATTTCTAGGTTTTTGTTTGCTTTTTGGCCGAAAGAAAAAAATTTGAACTTCACTTCAGGAGACACGCAAGTCGTTTTCCAATACGTACAACACAAAGTAAAATTTTATACAAGTAACTTGATAGCAATAAACTAAATAAATAAAAATAATATACAAAATTCTATAAAAAGTGAGAAGGAGGGTAACAAAATCCCATTCATTTCAAAGGATTGGATGCCAACTGCAAACTTAGCCAGGACCTGTAAGTCAACATACGGCAAGGTACATACAGATATAAGACGAGTCCATTGACAAGTGACACAGAATTAGAAGCATTTAGAGACATTTTCATCTAAACCAGGACTTCTGACCGAGTTTATAGAAGATGAAGAGATAATCAATAACTAGGAAATCCGTCCCCAGTGATGGAAGAAGAAAAAAAGAGTTATCTTTGCTGAGAAGAAATACTTATTAAGCTAGCAATTATCTGTTGCCTTGCATTACTATAATGTATTCACAGCTTTTCAGTATGCTATATGATACGCTAATTTCATTTCATCATTATTGTAGTATTAGCATGATAGAAATTAGCAATTGGAGGAAAACCACTAATAACGTCACATTCCTGGTGAGCCCACTCCCCTCGCATCCAACGGAAAAGCACCCACCAAAAGCCAGCAGCCCATGGGCATTCCCACCAGCTTTCCCAGGGGGACGACGGTCTCTGTTTTGAATATCCACAGTCCCCAGGAAGCCGGAAAGGATTAATTTCCAAGTACCATCCACGACTTATCATTTCAGACAGAAAATCCAATTGTATTTTCTTGAGCCATCACTCCTGCTGTCTGATTATAATATTTATAAAGCCGTAATATTAAAACCCCCCTCTAAATTAAAAGGAGGTGAAGATTATAAAATCAATTGCTCAGAAGCTAAGAAATGTTACAGGCGAGTCTGCCCTTGCATCCCTAATTCGGACGCCAGGTTTGCAAGGATTTCAGCACACTCCTCAATTAAACCATCAAATTCTGCAGCTTCCCTGGGCGCTAAAGGAGGAGCATGTTCACTGAAAGAGCATTTTAGGATCTGATTTCCAGCTTCCTATTTACTACGAGGATTCGTGCTTTCTAGTCTTCGAACTCTTCTGTGCCAACAAAACGATGAGTTTCCAGTAGGGTTTCCTTTGGTTCCTTATTTCTGCACGATCCACGTGCTTCCTTGATCTCGTAGGGCTCCGCCAGCCTCACAAACTGGGAGAAGAAATCCAAGGTACAGGTTAAAGGACACAAGTACTCCCCCCAGTTTTTCTGGACCAGTTAGGTATGGCTTAGAGCAGTCTCCATTGAGACTAACGTCTTCCAGTTGTCCACCAGACCTTAAAGTCTCATGGGGCAAGAAGAGCATGAGTCAAGCCAACCACCTGCAACAGGAAAAGCATCGTGCAAGTGACCAAAGCGTTATCTTGTAGGAATACTACGCAGATGTGCTCTTCACAGCTGCATTTAACAACCTTAGCCACAAAACTCTGCCTGCAATCACTTATTTGCCCTTATTGGCATTACAGTTTCCAGCTTGGGTAATAAATGAAAGCAGAGTCCTTGAGGTGCCATCTCTTTAATCTTACGCTCCTGACGAACCCTTGGAGGGCTCGCCAAACTTGCGTGCACAATGAGGTAGGAGTATTTTGGAGAAAATTTGATTATTTTATTTAAAAACTGTATATAATGCATAAAAACTAGATCAAAATAAGACTGCAAGACTACTATGTCAGCTATTTCTTAATTTTTAGCAATTGCTTCTGCTTTAGAGCTAAGTTACCTACACAAATAAGCATGAGCCTTGGGCCCCTCAGCATCACTCCCCTGCCAAATCTTCCCTGGTCCCCTTTCAGATCAGCCTTATTTTCCATGCACGTAACGCTTTTGGATACCCAGAAGCTCCCAATCCGGTTCGGATCAACTCCAGTGTGCACAAATTAAATCTGATGAGCTGTCCTGATTAACTTAGCTGCCTAATTTCCTACTGAAGAGGCTCCCACAGAGGCGTGTTCAGATCAGGAAGGCTTTGCCTGCTTTTGGGGGGGGCACGACAGGTTCCAGACCACACAGCTACAGGAGGATGCAGGAAATTCTGCGGGTTTTTCAAAAAAAAAAAAAAAAAAGCATCACTGATAGGGAAACACCAGTAATGAGGATGACGATTGAGGTTTTTTTTTAAATAACATCAGATACACTAGAGACATACAAAAAGACACAGTGGCAGAGTTGAGAATAATCAGCACTGAATAGCATGGTTCAAGGAAAAGCAAACAAGCTGTTTGTGTAACAAAGAGTTGAATTAAAAATTAAGCAGCAATCAAATTCACATGTTCATTTTTAGCTTCTTTACACCAGTATATTTTATTCAATAAGCTCACACCAAACCCCCCGCTATCTACGCAGTTTATAAACCCCGCAATTTTTCAGAGCTCTGACAAAACCATAAACTACTCAATCTTCATTAGAATGGTTTATTGCCATGTCACCAGAAGCCTGTAATTAATTTAGAGGCTTGTAATTCACAGATTCCTGCCAGTTATTCTTTCTGACGCACACGTTCACGGACCCTGACCCGAAGGCTTTCCCTCCCTCCACCAGCACGGGGTCACTGCTGCTCCCCTCCCCATTTCCCTCTATTTTTTAAAAAAATTGCTGGCATTTTTCTAGACTGCTGGAATCACACACGCTTGCCTTCAAGGCGATGGATTTCCTGCAGGACTCAGGCTGGCAAGGAAGGTGTCCAGACACCCGGGTTATCCCTCTGACAGCCACATCACTTAAAGCAAGGAGAGGAGAGCAGCTTTCCGGGCAGTAAATACATTCCCTGAGACAGATTTGGCAACCAGGGCATGCGAGCAAAGGAGTTAAGAGTGTATACGTAGAAGGGATTGTCACCCCCTGCGAGGAGAGGATGCCAGGAGTGTCTTGGGCGGTTAAGAGGATCAGCATGGTTCACATCTGCATCCGTGTGCACCCCACAAGCTGTGCACCCGCTCACCTTGCCCATCTCTGGCTTGCTACTGGCTTCCTTGAGGGTTTATGTTCAGTATATGCATCTGTGCGCCGAGTTCCACGCAGAACAAACGTATTTAACGATTACTGTGTGTTCACAAACCTTTTACGCAGCGGGGTAGATGTATTATTTTCAAAGGACACCATCACGGTTTGCAGGTAGACGCCACACATAAGGACACCATAACACGCCAAAGCAGACAGATGTAACACATTCAGGCTCCTGGTATATATACGTATGCATACATATAAAATGCCAAGCACTATAAATACACATTCTATAAATATTTTATAGATCAATAAACGTCAAGCGCTGCCGTATTTGCTCTGTTCTTTTTCTCCGTGCTGAATATTTCAAAGGCACAGCATACGAGAAGGAGGTTGGCGAGCTGGGCTGTAAAGGAAATGAAAATACTTGCTTGTTTCTCATGTTCCTTCTAATTATATTATGGCAATATAAAAGCAACTTGAAGAAACCGCAGGCATTTTTTCCCACCAGAAATCTTACAAGGTTTCACCGAAGTTATATATATTTTTTAGAAGGTTTCTCTGAATTGGTGGAAAGCGCGAGTTCAGCGAGATTTCAACAGCCTTGCGCTACGGTATCCTTATATCGTCCTTTGCCCCGTTGTGAGTGAAAGCCTTAAAACCTATCCTCAGACAAAAATAATTTAAAAATGAAAACTCAGAAGGCTCCGTTTTTATACCTTATCAGAATGAAAACGCTTCTCTAAGCGCTCATTTTCATTATTTCATGTCAACCCAGCCATATAAAAATGCCCCGGTCTCAGACTGAGGATATTTTATGCTATGTGCTGTACCAAAAAAGGGAAGTAAAAACAACCCAAAAGGTTAACACAGACATATATACAAGATGTCCACGAGATTTGGGGTTTTAATAGAATACCAGGGGACCCCGACAGCTCCGGGGGGGCTCCGAGGGAATCCTGCGATGCTGCAGAAAGCTGTTGTGGGTTCTGGGGTCTCGAGCCTTGCTTCAAACAAATGGGATTTCCCCTCCCAGGAGCACAACAGGCTGCATTTATTACCAAGAATGTCAAAGACTGGTCGTAATGAGCCTGTAGCAGAGACGTGGGGACTAATCGAGCCCTTGCCAGCAGAAACAGCTAGCGTGGAGTGTTGGGTGTTGGGATGACCTCCCCATTTCTAGAAATACCTTTTGCGAGATGACAGCTGATCTTGCGACAAGAGGAAGCAATTTTAACTCAGAAATGTCAGCATTTTCTAATGCGAAGTGTCTTCCCTTTGCATGTTTGAATAAGGAATGTGTTCCTGCTGACCCAAGAAAGATAACTGCTGTCAGCAAGTGCCCAACCCTGTCAGCAGGCAGAACGGGAAGACTTTCAACTGCGTGTACTTAAAGGGTGCCTTTGTCATCTCCTATATCCCAATCCTTTGAAAAGGGCCCTCGTATTTTTCACTGCTAGCTTGCACAAGCCATGGGTTTAAAATAAAGTCACGTTAAGTGAACAATTAAGTGAACAGGCCAGGTTGTGCCTGTCCTAAGATCCAACTCCAAGCCAACGCAGTTCCTCCAGCTCTACAAACTTCAGGAGAATCTGGTTTTTGGATAAATTCGTACACAGACCTACCTGTGTCTTCACTGCTCTACTATTTGTGGTAATTCAGGGAGCTGTATCATTTCAACAGGTTACGAAAAAGGTCCTGTGAACGCTGTTACAATATACAAGAGCTCTTTGGAAAGAGTATGAGGCAATAAATAAATACCCAATAATGTGTCTTCAAAAACTAGATTAAAATTCCCATCTTCTTATTTCTCGCCACAGCTCGGTACCCTTGTCTGACTCTATACTCTACACCTGACGTTCAGGAAGGCAATATGATATCAATACATCTCCCCTCAGACCAGCCTTGAAGAAATAAAAGAAAAATGACGCTGTTATTCCATGTAAAACTTCATTCTTCACCTAAATAAAGGTATTGCTTGTCTTCTTTAATGATTTAGATTGTCTTCATGCTTCTTTAGCTCTCCACGTGAAGGTCAGCTTCTATCGTTACTACAAAAAAAAGAATCACAACAGCGGCAGTTCGTGGTTCCCGAGAGAAAAAGAATTGAGCCACCAAAAATTCAAGCGATACATCACCGTGGTCACGGGTGCATGAAAGAGGTGGAGAAGGTGTGCAGACAACTCGTGCAGCTCCATCAGGGCTTTGTAGCCAAACCGCTCTCTCCTCTGCCTTCTATTACACGATGACGTGCATCTCCCTCGGTACTGAGTCTGCTAGATACTAGAGGGCAGAAAACAGCTGCAATTTTTCTTTCTGAGCAGAGAACCATCAGTTTTAGCCAAGTAAAAAGCTGCTAATCTGCTGTACTCTATGAAAAATAATAATTTAATGACGAGATTTTGATTTTTATTGCCTACCTTACTGAATGCTCTTCTATTAATGAGCACACTGATGAGACACTTAGAGAAAAACACCGTTTCAGTTTTATAAATACTTAATATATATAAATACACCAGAAACCACACTTACTGTATTATAAATACACCAGAAAACACAGTGAAAAGCAAAGCTTAGCATTGCTCCCAAAGGCAGAAATCCTCCTGTAACGCTAAAATGACCTGCGCTACACTTGAAGGTAAAATTCTCGATCTTATCTAAATAAACACAGTGACTCCCTCATCGATTTGTAGGAGCCGGCCCCTCACCCCAGCACAGGGGAAAAGGCGACACTGCATATATGAGGAAAATACGGTGTTGTCTCCACGTCGGTTCAAATTTTGTTTTGTTGCCCAAACTTCTCCCCGCTTGTAAAGAAGTTAGATGTGGAGAGAGGATTTTTCCCCCGTAAAACATCGTTTTGTATATGACCACCGAATGAAAAACCACAAAAACGAACCAAAGCATCCTTGTCCCTTGTGATAGGTACAAATGTTGACCCAGTTCCCCAACGGGCACGCCCAGCTGGAGGCCACAGAAGCAGGATGCGAATAAACGTGGCTTTTACGTGACGTGCCGATAACGCACAGCCCGCGATGAGAAAACTAAGGTCACAGATACCTGTCACTTCCTAAATACCTAAAGATTTTATTTTATTGCTGCCTTTATGACTTACGGTGCAGGCAACAGCTATTGACCACGTACCATCTGCCCCGGGAACAAACGAGCATTTCATAATTGTGTATTGGGTCAAACTTTATCTTCGGATGCATTAACGTTATTTCTGTCAACTCCTGTAAAACAGGAGCACATGCAGCACAGAGGAGGCTAAGGGCTAACACAACACTGACAATTAGCTAGATTTTTGGGAAACAACATGAAAAAATCTGAAAAAATACAGGAATAGCTGAATTATCTCCACAATTTATTTATTTCTAGGTATTTTGTCTGTTTGCCTAAGGGTAGCCCAAATGGGCGTTAGATTAATGGGAAAACAAAACTCTGAAAAATGTTTTTTTTTTTTTCTTTCCCTTTATAGAAAGGGAAGGATACAATGGCCCTGAATTAATTCAAGATAACTACTTAAACTATTAATTCTAGGTAACTGAACACCAACCTGTCTCATCATTAAAAAAACCAAACATCTCAAGACCTCACCACCAACTTTCCTCTTCTTTACCTGTACGAGAGGCAAAATTTCAACTCGTATAACCCGGTTATAAGACGTGCTTGTGGTTAGACAGGAAGATAAGTGCTGGCCTTGGCTGCAGGACTGTGGCTCTCCAGTTCCCTGTGGTGTGTTGAGGACCAGCGAACGCTCCTTTCCGGAGCTCTTTGCTGAGATTCGGCCTGACACCAGCACGCACCACGCTTCCAGGCTCGGTAATTGCAACGATAATGCATTTCATTTTGGGATCTCAAAGCAATTTGTAGGCATTAAATAATTCACAAGCATTTTACAGATAGATACACACACACACGGAGTAAATGACTCGCTCAAGGTCATGTAAAGTATCAGTGACAGATAATTAAAAGCCAGCGTAATTAATAGATGTCCCTGGGAGATTTGTGCATATCTAAGACTCCCTCCCCTCCGTAGGCGGCACCGACAGCCACCTCTCTGCATACGGATTTCCCAGGTTCACTTTGGGACTTTCTGTGCCCCAAAGTACAAGAGAGACCTGGACTTACTGGAAGGAGCCCAGCAAAGGGCCACGAAAACAGCGAGCGTGAGAAGAAGAAATAAAACTACAACACCCTGGGAGATGCTGTCTCACCTTTAGGTGCTCACAGGAGGTGCCTTCAAAACTTCTGGCTGACGCAGTGTTTCAATTCATCAGCACGTTTTCCCAATAAAACCCGCAAGAATTGAAGTTATACAATAAGTAGAGGTCACTGGATTCACTAAGCAACTCAGTCAAGTCCACACACGGACAGAACACAGACCTGTGCCTGTCCAGCCTCATTGTCACATCCCAAAACCATGCGAAAAAAAAACACTCTCAACATTGAGCACCTCTTCCACACTTGGAAGTGTTAAAAAAAAAATCAAAGAAATAAAAAGAAAGAAGTCTGGCAGCCCCTCTTTGTTTTCCTCTCTTCTTGGTCTGCTAACCACTTTCTCTTATAAAGAAATAACCTCAACTGATCACGCATCGATACCCTTTACCCAAGCAAGTTTAAGGAACATTTACGGGACAACCCCAAGTGTACATAAAGCTGCTTACCCACTCCAATCCCACACTGCCTTGTTTGCCCAACAGCCTCTGAAATTTCTGGGGGGCAGCTGTTTGGCTGGAAAAAGTCCAGTATTAAAGAACGGCAACCCTTCGTCACGCTACAAGAAGAGCGTATTAAGAAAGCGCGCTGAAAAGGCAGTTATTTTTGAGATCTTTATCTGTATGGCCTCGATCACCTTCTTATCACGTTGTCTTATGGGAGAAGAAAATGAGAAACCGAGGAGGAAATAAATAAAACAGAATATGTATTATAGCAATACACAGCATTGGACACATTACTGCAGCCTGTTACGACGCTTACTATACTTTCACGTACCCAACAAGTTAATTGGAGGACTCTTATTTCATTTACTCCTACTAAACATCAACTTTCAAGCCGTCTCATTCAACCAACCATTAACACGGACTGAGGTCAAAAGCTCAAAATATGCACCATGGAAAATAAAGATTGGGGCCACGGTTGGAAGACTAAGCTACACAGGACACGGAACATAGACGTCATTGCTAAGAAGTAATTACAAGTCCCCGCTTCCATCAAAAAATGGAAAGATGGATGAGGAACTGCTGGCTTCAGAGCCCCCAGGTAAAGCACAGGATAGCAGCAGCCTGCAGGGTTTGATGCCAGAGCTCTAATTTACACGTTTCAGTGCTCGTCTCCCTTGACGGACGCTTTTGGTTCAAAAGCCCAAGGATGCTTTTGGTTCAAACCTCCCTCTCCAGGCACTGCCCTGGCACAGGACGACCTCTGCTCTCAGCACCAGAAGTTGAGCGCACACGAAAGGACGCGAAGCAGCTACAGGCGCTCCAGCACACTCACGCTCTGGCGGAGGGGGGTTGAATTAGATCAAACAGAAAAGAACCAGCGCGCTCTAATTCGATTAACGCGCAAAAGCGGCAAATGATTTTTAGGTAATCCAAGGTCACCGAGGATAAAAGGCACGGAGGTGTCCACGCAGCGCTCACCCGAACAGAAATCGAGGAGCTGTTGTCTCGGCAGCAGCCACGTCACCTGCTCCAGGACCCATGAGCACAGCTTTTTGTTTGCCAGACGCCTCCACAAGGGCAGCGCTAAAGCAGCTGGCAGCTGATCTAGCCTGACCTTGCATGTAAATCAGAGTAAAACTTCTGTAAATTAATTGACTTTTGAATTACTGCGTATATTTTAGGAATCTCATTCAGTTTTTCCTAGAGATACAAACCACACCACGGACTTCAGCACCTTGTTCTATTACTCACTCTTGCTTTCTTAAACGTTATCTTGCTTCTAGTCTAAACTTGTCCTTTTTCAACGCTGGATGTTCTTCATTTTGTTGTCAGGTAGACTGTAAGGCTCTTTATTATTGTATTTCTGCTCTTGGCACAGACACCTACAGACCACGATCAAAGAAATAAAAGGGGCTCTTTCATCTTCAGCATCTTTTCCTATCCTTTAACCAATGTCACGGTTCACCTTGGATGCCTGTATCACTTAAATCTCCTTCGTGAACTGTGGATGCAGTTCTTCAGCGGTGTTTTCCCCGGCACCAGGTACGGACGTGCTAGGTTTATTCAAGGGTCTTGTTTTTACAAAATCCAAAAATCACACAACCATTTCTGCTGCTTGACGTGCTGGGTGCGATGCTCGGCTGGTCAGCCTCGACTCTCAACACTTCCCCAGTCTGTATTTTCCAGCGAAGCCTCCGGTGTGTCCAGGGTACACGTCCACGTGGCCAGCTCAAGCTCCCCTGATTGGGGATCAATCCTGCTCTCGCAAAGCAACGTGTTTGTGTGAGCTGTGAATTCGGTCTGTGCTTTCATTTTTTTTTCCAGGTCATGGGTCAAAATATTAGAAAACCACGTTAAAGGATTAGAAAACCATGTTAAAATATCAGAAAACCATGTTATCTGATGTGGCTGCCAGGGCGACCGTCCCCAACCCAGCCCCATTGCCCTTCCCAAACCTCGCGCACCAGCAGCTCGCCTCCAGCCTTCCACGACTTTCAACTATTTCAACATTTACTAAGAAAGTAACGTTGTTAATTCAGACATTTCAAACAGTTCTTTCGAAGTTCTTGAATTCACTACATTTAGACAGGCTGATTTGAAATGAGACGTTCGAAAACGTCTATTTTAGGTACTCGGAGAAGTTCCTGATGTGCTGTTTAACTCTTGCTGAAGCTCCTTTGATGCCCCGCTGTGCTCTGAATGCATCATCCAGCCTCTCCCCCTGGTCCCAGGGAATATCTGCATATCCACAGGCTTACTGAAAATCCCCCCTCCTGTAAACGTGCAGCTCAGCAAAACGCAGTTGTGCACCAAATACCGAAGGTGCTGGGCCATAACCCAGCTCCTGAACTGGGGCACGGCTGCAGGCTAACGAGGGCTGACAAGTCCAGCTTGGGAAGGGGCCTTATTGTCCTATGGTCTGTGTATATGGACCTTATTGTCCTATAGTCTGTGTATATGGACCTTATTGTCCTATAGTCTGTGTATATGGACCTTATTGTCCTATAGTCTGTATACATGGACCTTATTGTCCTATAGTCTGTATACATGGACCTTATTGTCCTATAGTCTGTATACATGGACCTTATTGTCCACGCAGAGCTTTCAGAGCCAACATGCTCTGAAAGTTAAGTTAAGGAAGGGGCTGACTTTTCACCTTGGATTGCTGCAGGATCAGGAACTTCACTCCAAGCTCCTCTAAGCGCTTCTAGTCCGCCTTGTATGAACGACCAACACCTTGGTGCACGGCCAGAGGGCCTCCTGCAGCCTGCTCCGTCGCCTCTGCAGGGAGGGTTGATGCCAGGAGCCCTACGGGTGAACATCTCCCTTACCCTGCTGCCATATCTCAGCAGGTTCAGCCCCCTGGAAAGGTTGGGCATGGCCCA